>NC_091635.1:39078891-39381922 GCF_027580195.1 Bos mutus
CTGAAATTGTTGGAAGCAGGGTTCGGCATCTCTCTCTCCGGGCACCTGAGCCAATGCATGCATCATGAAGGGGGCTTTTATGCAGAGATTCATGAGGCCCTAGGGGGAAAATTGGCATTCTTCTTACGATGATTTATTTATAGGGCGATTGGATGATGGGGATACGGAGGCTAAGGTGCCTCCATTAGTGAGAAGCGCACAAGGCAGGAAGCCTTGCTCTGCCTTTGACATTTCAAGAGGCGACTCCTACCAGGGAGCTGCTTTTTCTTTTAGAAGGTTTTACCTTTAATGTTCTATTCATGGCCTTGTCTGAGCAGGCTGGGAGGAGGTAGGAGTAGGCGGTGCGGGGGGCTTTGGGGGAGACAGGCCGGGGTCGGTCACTCAGTGGCCAGCGTGGGGCGGCCGGGGCAGGCTGGGCACGGGGCGAGAGCTGTGGTCACGGACTGGCAGCCCGCCGGCCAGCACGCCGGCCACCTCCGCGGCCTGAGCTGCAGGCGGCCGGCCACGCAGTGTTTACTCTGCTGTCTGTCCCTGTTTTCCCTGGCCGCCCGGCTCCACCGGCAGCAGCAGCCTTTCACAATCCTGGCTCTGGCCTGGCCAAGGCCCTTTTCTCGCTATGGACTCTGGGGCTGTGGACAGAATCCCAAACTTGAAGCCCCGGGGCTGGATTTGCTTCCGTCTCTGTGACTGACTCACTAGGACCCCGGACGCTGGGCCTCAGTTTCCCCATGTGTCATATAATCAGATTGATGATTTGGCAAATGTTTTGGCAGTAGGAGAGTTTCTTCAAATGATGTCCAGTGTCAGAGCCCAGAATACAAAGCAGATAGCTCAGGTGGCCCTGGTCACACCTGGCTCAAGGGGCCTCCTCCTCTGGCCTTACTGCTGCCCTGGAAGCTCCTCCAGTTTGGGGGCTGGGGAGTCCCCTGTGGTCCCCCACTAGCAAGCAGTGCAGGCAGGAAGGCCACTGGCTGTGTCATGTGCTGTGTGCTGACCCAGAGGACACCACACTGCCCAGGCCTGGGTTGGAGCTCGCTCTCGTGCAGTGGGACTTGGACTCCTTGTGACCATTTAGCTCGCTGGGAGAAGCTGTCTACACTTGGAGTCCGCTTACCCTTACCTACCGCTCACCCCTCAAAGAGAAGAGATTCAGCGGTCACTCCATTGCCACCCCTCTGGCCTGACACTGACCCTACTGGACATTTTCCTCATCTCGCCTGACCTGGTGACCCTTGACTATGTTTTCCATAGTTTCCCTCGACTTCCCCGATGGCGGCTCCCCTGGTCTTTCTCCTGCTTCTGTGGCTCCTTCTCAGCCTTCCTTGCCAGCTTCACTACCGCCTGCCATCCTTCCAGTGTGGTGCCTCCTGGGGGCATTGCCCTGGGCCTGTCTTCTCAGGGTGTCAGCTCAGCCCTGGGGACGTCAGCTTGTCTACAGCTGCAGGGTCCATTTACTGACCGCTTCCCCTCCACATCTTATCGAGAGCCAAGATGTTCCTTCTGATCTCCAGGGCCATCCATCCAGCTGACCCCCCACCCCCAGATGTCTCCACTGCAGCCGCACAGGCCCCTCAAACCTGGCATGTGTGAAACGATGCTCCTACTTCGACCCTGAGCTCTGAGCACCCTTACTTCTTCCCCATTTCTCCCATTTCAGCATGTATACCACCATCCTGGAAGGTACCATCAGTCGGAGAACTGGACTCACAATGAGCCCCTCACCTCAGCCCACCACTCCCCACAAGTCCATCGAGCAGTGATGCCCCTTCTCCCTCAGCATCCTTTGCACCTCCCTTCCCTGCTTCCACCCTAGCCTTTGCCACCATCCTCTCCTGGACCACACCAGCAGCCCCCCTGCGTCTACTCCTGCCTTCACCCCATCCAGCCTTCACATGGCGGTCAGAGTCTACAGTGCGACAGGATCTTGTCCTTCCCTTGTTTAAAAACCTTCAGTGATTCCTTGTCTCTCAGGGGCTAGTCTAGACGTCCCAGCTTGGCAGTCAATCCTCTTCTCTTGTCCCACCTACAGCCCCACTAAGCTCTCCTCTCCCCACTCTCCGCTTTGAACTCTGAGGTCCAGGTCTAATCACCTTCTTTCAGTCCCCCAATGGAATTGTTCTCTCTCTGTCTCATCTCTAAAGATTTGCACAAGCACCCACTGTTGCCCAGAACACTCCCTGCTTCCTTCTTTGCCTTCACGCTCATCCTTCAGGATTCAGCTTACACGGCACTTCCGCTCGGAAAACTTACCCGGGCTAGGGGAGTGGTCCTCAGTGTCCCACTGTTCCCTGTACCCCGGTCAGAGTACTCAGTTTATTTTATTGCAATTACCTGTATGTCATTAGCCTTCCCCACTGGATGGCAAGTTCCATGAGGAAACAGCTTCCTCTTTACCCGCCTCCCCAACCCTTCCAGATCTGTTCTCCACTCTTCTCCACGTGCTGTCTGTCCCAGGAGTTTGTTCTGTTGAAGTTTAGCCATGAGCTTCCAGTCGAGTTCAACCGATGGGTGGGTCACAATGGACTCTGTGTCCCTCCATCACGGGTCGGCCAAAGTTTCTCCCAGAAGTACAGCCTGAGACAAGGGTTCAGGTGCAAGTCTCTATTTGGGAAGGATCCTAGGGAACACACGGAGAGGAGCATGGAAGTGAGACAGGGAAGGGAAGAAGCCAGTGGCAGCTGTGCTGCCTGAGCTCTGAGCACCCTCACCCTTCCCCATCTCTCCCATTTCAGCTTCTGCACCGCCATCCTTACAGGCACCATCAGTCGGAGAACTGGACCCACGGATGAGCCCCTTACCTCACCCCACCTCTCCCAGAACTCAGACCCACTGGGGAATTTCAGATACAGTCTAGAACATGCACCTCAAAGTTATTTCACCCCAAGGGGAGGGAGCTGGGTGTTTATACACAACTCTGGTCCCTCACTGGGTGAGTGTTGTTCCCCTGAAGGGAGCAAAGAGAGTTTCCGTGCTAGAGAAGGCCCTCAGGCAAAGGAATGCAGGTTCTGGCAGTTGGATGTCAGTCTGGTTTGTGCTGAACCAGTGAAAGTTCTCCCAGCAGCTCTGTCTCCGCGCTCAGTAAGAGCTTCCTCCCCTCACTCCGCCCCAGGGATGGGGAGTTGGAGGGATGGGGGAGTTGGAGTTAGGGGAGGGGGTGCCATGGGAGGAGGGAGGGGGCTGGAAAAGACATTATCTATTAGGGTTTCCTGGGGCTTCCCTGGTGGCTCAGTGGTAAAGAATCCGCCTGCAATGCGGGAGACCTGGATTCGATCCCTGGGATGGGAGGATACCCTGCAGAAGGAAATGGCAACCCACTCTAGTATTCTTGCCTGGAGAATCCCCGTGGACATTGCTTGGTGGGCTACAGTCCATGGGGTCGCAAAGAGTTGGACGTGACTGAGACTAAGCATGCAGCACAGACACCCACTGTTCTCATCATCATTATGTACTCATCAAAGTACTCAGTCTGACAGTGTTCTGTTTTTCCTACCAGGACCCGACTGAATACAGCATCCTGCAGAAAATAAAATGTAGCGGGAATATGACATTGGGTAAACAGTATTGAATCAATAACTAATGTCGTGTCTTTATGAGTTGACTAGCGATGTTGATTGAATGACTGTACACTACGCTGGAACACAAGGAACTTAGTATCGAAACCCAATTTTTAAATTGCTCTGTAACTGCAAGAAAAATTAAATCATGATAACTTAGGGCTTAAAAAAAAAGAGAGAAAAAAACTTTATATTAGGAACTAGGAGAAATTTTTTTTTCTTTCCTTTTTTCTTTTTATTTGTCAGTGTTAATTTTTATTTATTTACTTTTGGCTGTGCTGGCTCTTCATTGCTGCACAGGCTTTTCTCTAGTTGCGGTGAAGTGGGGGCTCCTCTCTAGTTGCGGTGCATGGGCTTCTCATGGCGGTGGCTTCTTTTGTTGTGAAGCACAGACCCTAGGGAGCAAGGGCTTCAGTGGTTGCAGCACATGGGCTCCGTTGTGGCTCCCAGGCTCTTGAACACAGGCTCGGTAGTTGTGGTGCCTAGGCCTAGCTGCCCTCAGTATGTTGGATCCTCCTGGATCAGGGATCGAACCTGTAGCTCCTGCATTACCACTGAGCCACCAGGGAAGCCCCAATATTACTATTTTTTTAGTGAGGAGGGTGGAGAAAGGTGTCTCACACTTTTCTCTGTGCAATGCCTCATTAAGAGCAGAAAAGGCAGGTAGTATTAGCCCCAAGTTACAGATGAGAACACTGAGGCGCAGAGGGGCCACTGAGCTCATCAGGGCCTAGGGCGGTTGCTGCCTCACTCCAGCCCAGCTCCGCACCTCTGTAGGAGGAGGCCAACAGGCAGAGGAAGACTGGGCAGCCGGGCCACAGAGGACTTCCAACAGGGCAGGGGCTGTGCTGGGGGAAGAGGCAGCACTCTCGCTCAAAAAACTTTAGGGCTGGACTTGGCAGGTTGTATGGAACAAAATTTGCACTATTGATTCCGTGGCAAATGGAAAACCTCTCGTGGACATTCTGGGCTTCAGAGATCTGAAATGTTTAAATAAGGCTGGACCGAACATGAGGAGATAAAATTGCCAGGCCAAGCTGAGCTCAGATGGTGCCTGGGGTGAGAACACGCTGCCTCTTTTGCCTTCTCTCCCGTCTGTGAAAATGACTTTTTCTTTGAACCACTTCCTCTCCTTGCAGGGAGGGCTCCCGGGTTGCTGCCCAAGCCTGCGGTAGATACAGAATCTCTGAGCAGGGGAGAGAGGCTGGGACAGTCCACAGGGCCACGCTCAGAAGAATACACCAGCCCAAAGGGGAACTGTACCACCAAACTGTGGGGCGGCAATTGGCCCCGGGGCTGCCTCGAGGTAGCAGTGCTTATCATCTCCCTGTAATTGGCCCACTGCCCCTGGTGGGCTGGTATTTCCACCTTCAGTGAACAAATGTGATTACAGCGATTCAAGATATCTCACTGGAAATGGGGAATTATTGCAAAGAGATGCGTGACCTGGACTCTAGAAACCTCCACGAAAGGGGGTCCCTTTAAGAAGGAGCAGCCTCTGTGTGATCCCCCTCATGGACTCCTCTTCTACTCAAGCCAGCTATTACTGCCCCCACCCCACTGTCCCCACTGTCCGCACTCATGACTTTTCACTTCTCATCAGGCCCGATATGGCCACCCAGGGTGGCTTCTTCCTCCTCTTCTTTTTTAAAAATTTACTTATTTGATTTATTGGCAACACACAGGATCTTTGCTCTTCATTGCAGCATGTGCGATCTTTTAGCTGTGGCATATGGGATCTAGTTCCCCAACCAGGGATTGAACCTAGGCCCCCAGAATTGGGAATACAAAGTCTCAGCCACTGGGCCACCAGGGAAGTCTCTGGGCTGCTTATTCTTCAAGACGGCCTTTCACCCCTCTCCTCCCACCACTTAATTGCCCCACATCCTTGGTATTCTCAGCTTTATTTATTTAGGCCATGCCGTGCGGCGTGAAGAATGTCAGTTCTCCCACCAGAGATTGAACCTGCAATGGAAGTGTTGAATCCTAACCACTGGACCACCAGGGAATTCCTATTGGTATTCTCAGCTTTATTTCCCAGAAGGAAGACCCCAGCTGAACCAGCCATGTTTTTCCGTGTCAGACCATGGATTATCTGTCCATAGATGAGCTGGACATCTTTTATCGTGTCAGCCAAGAGAGGTTTGGGAGGGCTCCCTCAGTTTGATAAACATTAAACATTTATTGAGTGCCTGCCTTCTGCTGGCTTGGCCCTGAGGATGAAGCAGTGAACAAAAACCAAATCCGCTGTTCTCATGAAACTTCCATTCTAGTGGGGAGAACAGACAATAAATGAGCAATCGGAGACTTAGCTGGTGGCCCAGTGGTTAAGAATCTGCCTGCCAACACAGGGGACCCAGGGTTCAACCTCTGGTCTGGGAAGATCCCACATGCCTCGGAGAAACTAAGCCTGTGGTTCAGTTGTTCAGTCATGTCCGACTCTTTGCAACCCCATGGACTGCAGTACATCAGGCTTCCCTGTCCTTCACCATCTCCTGGAGTTTGCTCAGACTCGTGTCCATTGAGTCGTTGATGCCATCCAACCATCTCATCCTTTGTTGTCCCCTTCTCCTTTTTGCCTTCAATCTTTCCCAGCATCATGGTCTTTTCCAGTGAGTCAGCTCTTCACATCAGGTGACCAAAGTATTGGAGCTTCAGTTTCAGAATCAGTCCTTCCAGGGAATATTCAGGGTTTATTTCCTTTGGGATTGACTGGTTTGATCTCCTTGCTGTCCAAGGGACTCTCAAGAATCTTCTCCAGCACCACAGTTTGAAGGTATCCATTCTTCAGTGCTCAACATTTTTTTATTGTCCGGCTCTCATATCCATATATGAATACTGGGAAAGCCATAGCTCTGACTATATATGGACCTTTGTAGGCAAAGTGCACAACTACCAAGTACGCGAGCTTCAACTACTGAGCCCATGCACCCTAGAGCCCGTGCTCTGCAGCGAGAGAAGCCACCACTCACTGCAATCAGAGAAAGCCCACATGCAGCAACGAGGACCCAGCACAGTCAAAAAATAAGTAAAAAAAAAAAAAAAAAAAAAAAAAACACCCAACAACAAAACTGCCGATCAACTATACTCTGTTAGGTGGGCGTAGGTGCTTAGAAAAAGAAAAGTAACAGAGGGTTCATTAAAGAACAGAGGGTGACCAGAGAGCTGTTATTTTAGAGAGTGGCTAAGAAGTCTTTCTGATAAAGTGACATTTGAACAGAAGCCTAAGGGAAGTGAGGGAAGGCTCTCTTTCGCTACCAAAGCTGCTTCTGCTTGGGAAAACCTCTCGAGATGGAGGAAGCAGTGAGTGCAAAGGCCTGAGGCAGGAGTGCGCTTAACACAATGCCTGCTGCCTTGGGGGCTGGAGCTGTGAGCAGGGCACACTTTCTGAGATGAGCCCGTGGAATAGTCTCGGGTTCCTTTGGAGAGGACCAGAGCATCAGGGTCAGCCCAAGCCCATCAGTCACTTGGCCAAGGGGGAGGAGCCAAAACCCAGACCAAAGAGACAGCTACAGCGGATGGGGAGGAGGAGTGGTGGGTCTTGGGCCCCCCCTTCCCACTGAGGTCAGACAACCTCTCCTCCTTGGCTCCTAATGAGGTTCAGGCACAAGGTCCGAGGTCAGTTCCCATAAGACCTTGCCTTTTACACAGAACTTAGTTTTCTGTAGTGTCATCTTTTTCACCTGCTGCCTCATTTATACAGAAAACTTCTCTCCCCAGAGTAACATTTTTGAACTTCGCAACTAATGCGTACACATGGCAGAAAACACTGGAAACCCACAGATTGGCAAAAAGAAGAAAATCACTGTAACCCCACAACCCAAAGAGTGGGAACGCTTACCCCTCCCAGGGTGTTTGGTGCGTCCTTCCTTCTACTGCATGAAATGTGCCCCGTCTGGATGAATTAACAGTAGTTCTCAAATGCCTTTCTATTGAATGGCTGCAGAAGGTGCCTCATCTGACTGCCTGTCCTCTGGCTTGCGTATGGAGGCTGTTTGCTGCTTTTTGCTGTTGGAGACCATGCCACAGCCTGCATCTTTGTATATGCCTTGGTCCATGTGCTGTGTGGGCCTCTGGGCAGGAAAAGAGAAGGGTGAAAGGTCAAGGGCTTCCTAGGGAAGCCATCCTGGGAGGTCAGTAAAGTCCCATAGGTAGGTGGGCTTGACACTACCCCAGGCAGAAGACAGCCAGACCCTAAGTCTTCTGGTTATTCGGAGAGGAGGGTGTGTGTGTGTGTGTGAGTGTGTTGGGGCCATGGACATAGAACAGATCTCCAGTGAAGGGGGCTGTGAGCACACCAGAGGGGGAAGATGAATAGAGGGCACTGGTTTTCCTTGCACTTGGGGTGGCTTGTGGCACCAAAAACTCCTGAGGGTGGAACATGAGAAAGGGCAGGTCCCTAGCTTCCGATCTGGACCAGGGAATTGGTGTGATTTTTATAGATTTGCAGGCTCTTTGGTGCTAGAAGAGACCTTATAACTCAGCTGAGAAAAATCGACGCCCAGAGAGCCCACGTGGTTTGCCCAGCATCACACAGCATCAGGTTGCTGCGTCCCAAAGCTGGTCCACAGCACACTGGCTGGTAAGATTGGTTCCACGCCCCTCATCTGTCCAGGAGCCCTAAGCCAGTCTTTCCCTGTACCTCTGTTTCAGAGGGGCCCTCGGTGGTGACCTCTGCAGCTATGCTCGTGGCTGTCCTTGCTCAGTGGAGGCTTGCTTCCGAAAGATGAGTCTGGTGGGCAGAGCTCAGTCCAGGGGTCAGCAATCGAGCCCTTCACCTCCAAGTGGGGATCAAGCATGTTGGATCTGGTCAGACCCAAGTTCAAGTCCTGGGAATGATCTTATTTCTCTGAGCTTGACTTATTCCATCTGTAAAATCGGGCTACTAAGAGTACCTGTCTTGGAGGGTTGTGAAGCTTAAGTGAGATGACGCTGATGAAGTTCGTGGCACTTTACTATGACCCAGAATGGGAGTTCAACCGATGCGGCCGGAGTATGAGCAGCGTGAATGGTAACTCCCTGTGCCCTCCTTCCTGCAGCTCAGAACTGGCCGCCCTCTGAAACTTTGCCTCTCTGTGTCCAGGGCTGAGTCCTCGTGAGTGGACAAAGTGACACAGGCCAGCCCTGGCCAGTGGGAGGAGTCTCAGGGATGGGTCACCTTGTTTGGGGGAGACTGGGTATGTCCTCAACTTCCCGCCCCCTCTGCCTAGAGTCTGGGGGAAGCCCCATAAGGCAATGCAGGGGACGGGGCTTTGCAAAGCATCCCCATGGGGTTTTCACTGGCTCAGGAAAGTAAGAAGAGGTTGAAAGCCTCCCCAGAAAACTGGGACATCATCCACCAGCCACCGGCTCTGACTTCTCCTCAGCTCTTTCTTCCTTCCCTCCAAAGCAGGTTCTCCCTGATCAGAAAGGAAAACCCGGCCCCCGCTCAGTGACTCTGTCTCTTGGCCTATGAGACACGTCTTCTTGCCTGCTTCTTCTCAAAAGTATCCCTGGTCTGCTCCCATTTGCCTACTGTCTTTGTATATCGAGCTGAGTAGCTGGGAGCCGAGGCTATGGAGCCAGGCGGGCGGGAACCAGGGCCCTGCTCTGCCACTTACCAGCTGCCCGACCTTGGGCAGTTGCTTTTAATTCTCTGGGCCTCGATTTCTTCATCTGAAAACTGGGGCTAATGCCAGCTGCCTCTCGGAGTTCCAAGAAATCGTGACCAGGTAGGTGGAAAGGGCCTGGGAAGGGCCTTCCTGGCAGGTAGCAATGCTGCTCTCCTGCCTTCATCAGCTCCGTCTGTTGGCCAACGGTCCTTGACTGAGGCCGACTGTGTGCCAGGCTCTGCGAGTGTTCAAGTACCAAAATGAATGCCACGGTCCGCTTCCCAGTGGCTTTTTCTCTTGGTCTTTTTCCTCATTGTAGATCCCCCCTCCTCTTCCTCTTTATTTATTTTTTTCTCTGTTTAGGGCCCCATCTGGCCCTGATGTGGAATCCACAACAAAAGAGGTTGGGGGTGTATACCTGACCGGGGGCTCAGGCCTCAGTTTGCCCTACAGGATGCCTCGCATCTTTGTACCAAGCTGGTGGCCTGCCCCAGCCCCCTTTTCAATAGGCTGATCCGGCCCTGGCAAGAGAAGGGTGTGTCTGGGGAGCTGGCAGTGCCCCTGGGCAAAGCCCTCAGAAGCCTGGGGCAAGAGCTGTCACCTCCTTCACAGAAGAAGCAGAATCGATTTCTCTCTCTCTCTCCACTCCCTCAAAAAGAGCAGCAATGAGGGAAGGGGCGGGAGTGGGGGCTGAATGGGTGGAGGGTTTGCCTGAGAGATCAGCCGGGGACACATGCTTGCCTGGGCCCAGCCCCTGCAGCCCCAAATGAGGGCACAGATCTTTCTCTTCCACACCCTCTCCTCCACTGAGAAGGGGCCCGGCTCCTCCCAGTACTTGGGGTACAGAGGCTCCCTGCTCACAGGCTCTTCCCAACCCTCTGGGAACTGGCCAGGGAGGTTTTTTTTTTTCTCCCACTAACAAGCTCACCACATTACAAGCATTACAATTTCAACAGAAATAACCAAAAAAGAAAAAGAGAGAAAGAAAAGGGAAAGAAAATAGTCCTTGCACAAATACCACTGCAGTGTCTGCCAGGACCTAAGATCTGGTACTATCTATTTTTTAATAATTGAGGGTAATAAATATGTATTTCTTTCTCCTCACCGTACCCCCCGCCCCATCCTCCGCAGCTTGTCAGCTCCCTGCGTCTCTCCTCTGATCAGACCAAGTCTTCCCCAAGCAAAAAAAAAAAAAAATCCTTTAAGCAAAAAGGATTAAAGCCTTGAAAGTAGGTCTGCCTGAGCTCTTCTCCTCCCGCCCCCTCCCCCAGGGTTGGTGGAGAAAAGCCCCTCAGGGGACAGGAAGGGTGAACAGGAGGCGGGCTCATGCTGCAAGACCCCGGTGGGGGCCTCAGGAGCTGAGGGTCACACCGGCTCCCTCCCTGCAGCCCAGCCCAGCCTTCCACTGGTCTCTGAGGAGGGGCTAACCTGAGAACTAGGGCCCCCCTGGCCCCCACAGTATAAAACATAGAACAGAGGGCTTCAGTCTCTGTTCCAGCTTGGCTTTGCGACCCGGCTTTGTGCTTTAGGGTCCTGTGTGACCTTAGAGTGAGCACCTGAGCCTCAGTTTCTCCATCTGTAAAATGGGAATAAATAGTACCTACCTCACAGAGGATGGAATAAAATAAAGATAGCCCAGTGCCTAGCACATGGCAAATACAAAACAAAATTATTATTTTTATCCAGTTCTTCTCAGACACAGAAAGTGTTAAAAAGCAAGTGTCAGTCACTCAATTGTGTCTGATTCTTTGAGAACTCATGGACTGTATAGCTCGACAGGACAGGCTCCTCTGTCCATGGAATTCTCCGGGCAAGAATACTGGAGTGGGTAGCCATTCCCTTCTTCAGGGGATCTTCCCGACCCAGGGATCGAACCCTGGTCTCCTGCACTGCACGCGGATTCTTGCAGAGAGCAGTCTGTAATCTCCCCCATCCTAGTGGCCCTCCAGTTTGCAAGGGCCTGCTAGGCACACTGGTTTTTCATGCATCATTTCTAGAACCCCAAGAAGAGGGGGTTGAAACTGAGGCTGGGTGGTGTGGTTAGGAGCCTTGCCTAAAGCTAGTGGATCAGAAGAAATAGAACTGGAACTCCAAGTAGGGCTTGCATCCCATCCCCCATTCTGGTCCTGCCAACCTTTCCTCCAGTGCATGTGACTTCTGAGAGGGCAGCCAGTATCCCTGACTCTGGGCCCAGGTAGCCAACCAGGAATCAATCCCAGGAAGGTCTGGCCTGGCCAGGAAGGGAGGGCCCGGGCAGGGGCAGCTGTGGCCTTCCTCAGCAGCCCCGCCTTTCTCCCCTGCAGCTGCCAGCCTTTGCAGTTTTGCTGAGGCAGCAGCCCCGCCAGGCCCAAGTGGGCCTCCCTCCCTCTGAGCCGGGCACATGCACGCAGGGCTGGCTGCAGGTGGCAGGCTGTGAGCTCTTGCACCCACCTGGGCCCAGAGCCCCTGGCGGGTCCCAGTGCTCTGTGCTTGGCCACTGGGCCTTGAGGGCCCCCATGCCCACCCCTGGGGACAGCCCTGCCCTGCTCTGGGCCCCAGGCAGGAGAGGAGAGGCAAGGCCGCTAGGCCGGAGGGCAGGAAAAGTGGGGAGGGAGGTGGCTATTTATAGCCAGCTTTGCTTTTGTTCCTTTTCCAGCAATGCTTCTCTTTAAATAGGAGCAGGGCTGGAGGCTGCAGCTCTTCCCCAGTTGCCTATATACAGTCAGTGCGCATGCGTCTGTGCCTGTGTGTGTGCGGGTGTGCAGGGGGACACACATGTATAGGGATGAGATGTCAGTGGATACTTCAGTGCGTGTGCATGTGTGTGTGTGTGTGCAGGGATGGGATGAGGGGACGGTCAGCTCTGTGGGCACGTTCACCAACTTGTGTGGAGGTGGAGAGGGGTGTTCTTTGTGTGTGAACGTGTGTGTACTAGCATATGCACATGCATGTGCAGGGATGGAGCAGCTCTTTGTACGCATGTGTGTTTTTATTAGTGGACACACACATGATGGGTGCCGCGGCCACTCTTTAGTTGTTTTGTGGGGGGGTGATGTGCATACATACACATGTAGAGATGGGGTTGGGGTGGGCTGGGAATTTGTGGGTCCACCTGCACGTGTAGAATGTGATGTGAGCAGGACTGTGTGTGTGTGTGTGTGTGTGTGTGAGTCACTCAATCGTGTCCGACTCTTTGTGATCCCATGGAATGTAGCCCCTTCTGTCCATGGGATTCTCTAGGCAAGAATACTGGAGTGGGTAGCCATTCCCTTCTCCAGGGGCTCTTCCCCACCCAGGGATTGAACTTGAGTCTCCTGCATTGCAGGCAGATTCTTTACCGCCTGAGCCACCAGGGAAGCCTGGAGCAGTCCTTTAGGGTGGGTCTATGTCCTGTAACAGGATTGTGGGGGAGTAGTCACCATGGGGTCGCTAAGAGTCGGACAAGACTGAGGGACTTCACTTTCACTTTTCACTTTCATGCATTGGAGAAGGAAATGGCAACCCACTCCAGTGTTCTTGCCTGGAGAATCCCAGGGACGGGGGAGCCTGGTGGGCTGCTGTCTATGGGGTTGCACAGAGTCGTACACGACTGAAGCGACTTAGCAGCAGCAGCAGTCACCCTGTGTATGTATCTGTGTGCGCGCGCACAAGCGGGTAGAAGGTTGGAAAGAGATGACAACTCTTATTGTATGTACAGCAGACCACAGGCTCACTGAGGGCAGTGACCCTGTTTACGCAGCACTCTGCCCCCACCGCACCTGATCCGATTGGGGGAACGCTAAATGGATGACTAGCAGTTGTGTGTGTGACGGAGTAGAGGGCCTCTGGGAGGATCCTTTCTGGCTGCGGAGGAGTGTGCCAAGCCCGCGCATCCAGCGAGCAGTGTTAGAGCACCCCCAGAGCACCCCGAGGCCCAGACTACTCCCATTTCTCTCCCTTTCTCCGAAGCCCGCCAGGCGGGTGCTGGGAGCTTGCCAGGGCGTTGGCATGGCGCCGCCTTCGGCAGAAAGTAAAGCTCGACCAGATGCTGGGCGAGCCTGGTGAGGAAGGGCCCGAGCTTTAGGGGCGGTCCTGGGTGTCCAACCTGGCCCCGCGTCTCCTTCTCTGCTTCGGATTTCACAACTGTGCAATGGGCGAGTGCAGCCGGCTCAGGGCTGCTGGCGGGATCAGACCGGGGAGGACTGGAGATGCGGTTTAGCCCAGACCCGCGCTCCGGCAGCGGTCTCCGATCCCGGTTGGGTCTGCGGGCAGGACGCAGGTGGGCGAAGGAGCGTATCGCCGAGCGCCGCGCCCCTCCCGGGCCACCGGCCTAGGCGCCCTCGCGGTGGGAAGTGTTTCCAGGGCGGCCCGCCGCTCCCGCGCGGTAACCCAGATCTGTCACCGCGGCCCAGCGTCTCGGCAGCAAATCCCCGCCCCGAGAGGGGTCGACTGGAGAGGGGGTACTCGGGGGTCCTGGGCTCCCGACCCAGCCCTCTCAGGGAGGCTGGGGTGCGGGGCGCCCAGTGTGAGCCCAGCCCCCGCCCCCGGGCCCCGCCCCGCCGGCAGCTCGCGATCGATGCGACAGCCCTCCTGCCCCTCCCCCAAAGGCCAAACAAAACATAGTAAATATTTAATCCGGGCCAGGGAGCCGGGAGCCCTCCCCACCTCCCTCGGCAGCCGTCTGGCTCCTCTGCCAGCCCCGGCCGTTCTCCCCGGTAATGAGGCCGGAGCAGCAAGGATCGATCGCGGCCCGGGCGGGGTGGGGGTGGGGGCCCGAGCCCTCGGGTGGCATCGCTGTTCGCCCCCATTCCGCTCCGCCATCCCAGACCCAGGAGACTTGAGCCAACCGGGAGCCTGAGCTTGTCCGAGAAGGCCAGCGAGGAGGAGGTGGGGGGCCGCTGCGCCCCTGCCCACCCCCATCTCAGGCCTGTGTGAGCTTGGGTCCTGGGGGAGGAAGGGATGGGAAGAGCAGAGAAACAGCCAGGCGGAAGGGAGGCAGTGATAGTGGGGAGACCCACTCCTGAGCTCCTGCCTTCGGGCTCCACCAAGGCCTGGTGGCCCAAAGCCTGCAGCACCTTGGGTGAGGCCTGCTGGCGGGGAGGTGGCGGGGCAAGGATAGCCAGGGTGACCAGCCGGGAGAGGCTGGTGAGGTATCTTTTTTTTGGTGAGGTATCTTTATGGTGCTGTCCTCCTGGGTCTTGCCCTGGAGGATACCTAAAGGGGTTGATGACATCCTTGGTACTCATCCATTCATGCAGCAGTTCATGATTGAGCTGTATGCCAGTCCTAAGCTACCAGTAAGGGGACACACAGGTTGGGAGCCTGCAGAGAGATTGCATTCCAAAGGAGGAAACAGTTGATGAGTCAACACATAAGGTGATTTCAGAGAGTGGTGGGACTTAGTGTAGAGAATACGCTGTGAGGTGATATTGTGCTTGGCCAGGAGAGGACCAACTTTAGCTAGGGTGGGCAGGGAGCTGCTGACAAACTGAGACAGAAACATTGCAGGCGGTTTACAGCAAGTGCAAAGGCCCAGAGGCAGAAATGGGTGCGGCTTCTAGGACCGGAGAGAAGGTGGGGGGAGGCTGGAGTTGTAGTAGTGAGCCGGAAGGAAGCTGGCAGTGACGGATCCCGTAGGATTTTTTGTAGGCCACAGGAGGAGTTTGGATTTTATTCTAAGTGCAGTGTGAAGGCATTAGAGGTTTTAAGCAAAGGAATGGCATGAGGCATGATCTGATTTACATTTTTAAAAGCTTCTGCTGGCTGCGGTATGGAGAAGAGAAGCTAAGGAGTTAGGAATGGAGGTTGACAGGTCAGCTCAGGGAGGCGGGTGAAGTGGCAGACAGGAAGGAGGCTGGTGTTCTGCCTGGATCAGACAAGGACTGCAAAGTGACCATTTAGACGTGTACAGCAGGCCCTGGCAGGGCCTCCCAGCAGCTGGAACAGCCTGTTCCTGGACTCCCGGCTGCTTAAGTCCTGTGGGGCCTGAGCAGAAGCCGATTGCCTGGATTGCCCCCATCCTCTGTCCTCGACCCAGACTCCACAGAGGGCAGCCCAGGAAGTTTTTTCAAGGAGCATTAGAAAATGTTGACATGTTTTTTGAAACAATTTCAGATCTGATATCTTGGCCAGATTGAGTTTGTAACCAGCTTTATTGTTTAAGCCTGCTGGGATTTCATCAAAGGCGTCTGCTGTTTACCCAGAACCATTTCATTGGAGAAAACAGCAAACAGACCTGCATTTCTATCTGATTTCACTTTTTCCCTTTTCTCATGAATTTAAGCGCATGTGAAAAGCAAGGCTGATAAGGCAAAGCAGCTTGGCTCAACCCTGAGGAGGGGGCTCAGAATGAACACAGCAGAGGTTTATAAATAGAAAAGTTAGGGGTGGCTGGCCTCCACTCTGGCAGGCAGAGAGATACTTCTGGTCAGCAGCTCGCTTTCTGCAGGGTGGGGAAGGGGGTCCACAGAACGGGTGATGGAAGGTGGGGAGAGTTGCTGTCCACCCCCAGCCTGGCCAAGATTTCTAGGCCCTCTCCTGGTGTCTTTACCTGTTTCCAGATCACTTCAGGGACTGGCAGCAATAAAAGACTAAACATCAGCTCCCGCTTGAAAATCAGCGGTGACCTAACCTCGGAGCTGGGTTCAGTGAGACAGACTCCGACTTTCCTGGGAATAGGCCGAGCGAGGAAACAGATCAAAAGGCAAATGGGAGAGACTCCCCTGGCAGTCTAGTGGTTAAGACTCTGCATGGCCAGTGCAGGGGGTGCAGGTTTGATCCCTGGTCAGGGAACCAAGATCCGACAGGCCTCGAAACTTGACCAAAAAAAAAAAGTCAGATGGGAGCCAGAGTGCCAGGAATTCGCCTTCCTCCCCCTCCTCTGCCAACGCTTGGGATGCAGCCCCTTTTCCTGCCAGATGGCTTGAGCCAGGGCAGAGCAGGGCCCAGGGACGGTGGTACCAGGCTCAGCCCCCCTTGTGCCTCCCTGAGGAATCTGCACTCGTGTTATTGCTACCTGCCTAATAGGATCTGGTGCCTTTAAGCAGGTCTGTGGACCCACCAAGTGTTTCAGGCCAATGGGGGAGATGCCAGCTTTGCAGCCTGTTAGGAGAAGGTGTCGGAGAAGGCAGTGGCACCCCACTCCACTACTCTTGCCTGGAAAATCCCATGGACGGAGGAGCCTGGTAGGCTGCAATCCACGGGGTTGCTAAGAGTCAGACACGACTGAGCGACTTCACTTTCACTTTGCACTTTCATGCATTGGAGAAGGAAATGGCAACCCACTCCAGTGTTCTTGCCTGGAGAAATCCAGGGACAGGGGAGCCTGGTGGGCTGCCGTCTATGGGGTCGCACAGAGTCGGACACGACTGAAGTGACTTAGCAGCAGCAGCAGCAGCAGGAGAAGGTGTTCTGAGAAATTTGGGTTCATGTGCCTCGTTTGGTTGCTTGAGCAATAGCTAGTTAAGTGCACGGATTGCTTGGCATACAAGCCATCTCTTACCACTTGTACTTGTACTTAGGCCTACTTGAAGGTCAATTGATCTGAACCAATTAGCAAGAGGATAAGGACCTGTGTATCTTCAACCAAGGGGAGATCTTGCACCAAGCCATCTAAGAGGGCTGATAGAGATCTGGAGTGCCAGGCTTAACCAATGTGCTGTCCCACCTTCCAGATGGTGCTTCCATCCACGGCGAGAGTCAGCCCATCTTTTCTCTGGGGTGAGCCTGTGGGGAGGAGCGTGAGGGAACAGTAAGGTCTTGTCCTCCAGAGCCAATTCTAGGTCCTCCCGCTTGTGGAAGCTCCCCTCCCCCACCCTCCTTTCACAGATAACACAGTAAGAGTTCAGCAGGCTGAGTTCCATCCCAGTGGGATCAGGGCATCATCCCAGGCTTCCTGTGAGAGTGGGTGAACCACCCACTCCAGATACAGGGCCTACATCCAGGGCCTTGGGAATATTAGCTGCCATCTGCCGAGGGGCTAAGTCATCTCATCTTTATGAGCCCTCCTCCTGAATACCCCTCCTCCCAACCCAAACAGGTGTTATCCCCTTTCCTAGACAAGGGTGCTGAGGCTTGGAAGTGGGAGGCAACTCGTCTGCTTGTGCTGCCTGAGCTGTCTGAACCCAGGCCTGGCTTACTCTGGAGGCTAGATCTTTCCGCTTGGCCGAACTGCCGGCAGCCTTCCCCAAGGTTAAGTAGGGGCAGGGCCTTCTTAGGAACTGGGGGAATAGGAGGAACAAGCTCACCAGCTGGCAGGGACGAGGCTGAGGAAATTCTGACTGTGGGCAGCCTTTGCCCTCCTTTGGTCCTAGGAGGGGTCAAGTGTGTATCCCGCTAGGAGAGTTGGTGGGTGTTATTGTATACAGTGGGCGTGGGCACAGGGGGACCCTGCTCTCTGCTTTTGAAGCATCCTGTCTCCAACCCCTGGGCTCCAATCCCAGGCTGCTTTCTCAGCGTCCCCCTGAAAGATGGAAGGAAAGCAACTGCATTCTTGATACCTTCTCCTTGCACTCAGGGTCCAGAGGCAGCAGTCTGCTGTTACCCCAGAGACTGGAAGTGTGGTCCACGAGTGGGACCAGGGAGCAGCAAGTGGACTTTCCTGCGAGGAGGTTTTTGACTTCAAGTGTCCCCAGAAATGGGCCGGGTCAAAGGAGTCATGGGGGTGGGGAGTGGAGGGGAGGTGGGGACTGGGAAGGCTTTGCCATTATTCCAGTTCTGCTAGATCACAACAGTTCTTGGAAATTGCCTCAGATCTCACAGCATTTTCCTCTTAATAGCCTCGATGGTGGTGAATCCTTGGCCACTGAGGGTAGGTTTGATTTTTTGGGAAAGGCCAAGAATAATCTGAAGCTGTGTATTGTGAATAAACAGACAAGACATTTTCAGAAGGTGGTTTGTTTTTGTTGTTGGGATTTTTTTTTTTTTTTTAAGTTGAAAGCAAGATGGTACTTAAGAATTGAACCACTTTTGGAATTCCCTGGCAGTCCAGTGGTTGGGGGCTTCCCAGGTGGTTCTAATGGTAAAGAACCCACCTGCCAATGCAGGTTAAAGGTAAGAAACACAGGTTCAAGCCCTGGGTCAGGAAGATCCCCTGAAAGAGGGCATGGCAACCCACTCCAGTATTCTTGCCTGGAGAATCCCATGGACAGAGGAACCTGGCAGGCTGCATTCCACAGAGTCACACAGATTGGGACACAGCTGAGCAACTTAGCATAGCACACAGCACAGAAGCTTTATTGTTTTAGCCAGTGGTTAGGGAATCCCCATCAGGGATTCCCTGGTGGCTCAGATGGCAAAGAGTCTGCCTGCAATGCAGGAGACCCAGGTTCGATTCCTAGGTCTGCTTGAGAAGGAAATGGCAACCCACTCCAGTATCCTTGCCTGGAAAATCCCATGGACAGAGGAGCCTGGCAGACTACAGTCGATGGGGTCTCAAAGAGTCAGACACTTTCCTTTCACTTTCCTAGGACTCTGTTTTCACTGCCGAAGGCCTGGGTTCAATCACTGGTCAGGGAACTAAGATCTTACAAGCTGCATGCTGCAGCCAAAAAAAAAAAAAAGAGAGAGACAGAGAGAATTGAGCCACTTTTCTCACAAGAAATTTTCAGAAGTATTTCAAGTGATGGCAGTACTTTGAAACCGAAGTGTATGTGGGGGTGCTGGGGTCTGAAGGTGACCACTTCAACAGAAGGGCCAGGGAGGGGAATTGATCCTTTATGGAAGCACTGCATGTGCCAGACACTTTACATACATTATCTCAGCTGCCTGAAATCATTTTTGGAGTAAGGCCTGTCTATAAAAAACAATTCATCAATAATCCATTATCTTGTCTACTCTGTACTTCTCACTGTAATCCTGTTAGAACAAATGCTTAGCCCATTTCACAGGTGAGGAAACTAAGGCTCAGGGAAGTTGAATGACTTAAGAGCTTGTAAGTGTCAGGGTCAGGATTCAAACCCAGGTCTGACTGGCCCGAAACTCAAGGCTGATTCTTTTTTGGCTGGGTAAGTTCTGGTGTGCCCAGCACACTCCTCTCCCCCCGCACCCCCGGCCGCCCGCCAAACACAGATTTAGTTTCATTATGTCAAGGTGACGTCATTTAGGCTACATCCACCACTTTAAAAAAGAAAGCAGGTCATAAAGGAGTCATGTGCTTGGCCGAAATGCTGACTGTGTGCGGTGGCAGGCGGCGTCAGCAGGCGTCAGGGGACGCGTGGGTGACAATGGCAAGGCGTGAAGTATGGTGTTTATTAGGCACTGGCAAAGGCCCGAGAGTTCCAGATGCCAAGTTGTGATAAGTGGAAACTGCCTGTCTCGGCTCCAAACACAGAGCAGGCTCCCAGGTCTGAGCCTTTGAGTCAGCTGGATGCTTGGACGGGCCGACCCTCACCACTGGCAAGACAGGGCTCCTATTATTATTATACCAATGATAATTCATGCTGATGGAACCCTCCTTATGTGCTAGGCATTGTGCAAATGCCTTACCATGATGGTTTGATCTCTCTGTATAGTCTCTCTCCCTCTTCTTTTTCTTCTGGCCTTGCCTCAAGGCTTGCAGGATCTTTTTTTTTTTTTTATTAATTATTTTGGGCTGCACTGGGTCTTCGTTGCTGTGCGTGGGCTTTCTCTAGTTGTGACAGTGGGGGCTACTCTCTATTTGTGGTATGCGGGCTTCTCCTTGCGGTGGCTTCTCTTATTGCGGCTCAAGGGCCCTGAACATAGGCTCGGTAGTTGTGGCCCAGGGGCTTAGCTGTTCCACTGCATGTGAAATCTTCCTGGACCACAGATTGAGCCAGTGTCCCTGCATTGGCAGGCTGATTTCTAAACACTGGCTTGTGGGATCTTAGTTGCCTGACCAGGGATCAAACCTACATCTTCAGTGCAGAGTCCTAACCATTAGACTGTCAGGGAATTCCTTCTCTGCACGTTTTTAACCTCTTTGACTGGAGGGGGGTCTGCATATGCTTAGCTCCCAGTTGGGTCCTCAGCCATGCAAGTTGGTTCCTCTGAATTCAGTGAATGAATGAAAGTCACTCAATCGTGTCTGACTCTTTGCAACCCCACAGACTGTAGCCTGTCAGGCTCCTCTGTCTATGGAATTCTCCAGGCGAGAATACTGGAGTGGGTTCCCATGTCCTTCTCCAGGGGATCTGCCCTACCCAGGGATTGAACCGAGAATCCAGGGAGGAACTCTTTCCCAACATGCAGTTTGAACCCTTGCTCTGATATGGCCACATGGCAGTGAGGGAACTGGAGTCCCATGAAAGGAAGGGGTGCAGGTAGAGGCTTGGTACACAGCAGCTCCTCTCCCGGAGCGAGAGCTCCAACTGGACTTCTCAGCCACAGTCAGTCACATCTATCTAAATATAGCAATTCCACTTCCAGGAAATTATTACTGATTCCCTTGCACCTGTGGGCAGAAATGCACATATAGGAGCGTGCACGTTATCATTGCTTGTAATAGCAGAAACGGGAAGCAACCTAAATGTCCGTCAGTAGGGGATCGATTGGGTAGATTACAACAGCCCATACAATCGGATTCTGTGCTCTAAGGAATGGGTGACTGTGTAGCGCTGATATGGGCTAGATGCCAAGATGCATTGCTAAGTGAAAAAGGAGTGGTAATATACTGCACTCCCATTTGGATTTTAAAAAGAAAGATATGCTTGTATGTGATAGAAATTTTCTGGAAAGACCACAAAAGAAACTATTAACAGTGGGATGCCTCTGAAGAAAGATACTAGGGACTGGAGGTCTGGGAGAGGAAAGGAGACTTGTTTTTCATTGTATTCCCTTTTGTGTTTTTTGGAAAAAAAATTTTTTTAACTATGTGCATGCATTATCTTTTTGATTAAAAAGAAAGTGTGTGTAGGGGAGGGGAAGTTTAAAAAAAATCTCCAGGTTTTATCTGGCTTCTCAGGTACTTTTTTCTTCCCTGTCTCTGTGGCCAGGTCCTGACTCACAGGCCTTTTCTCAGCTCCGCTCTCTCAGCCCCAGCCCATGCCCACCCCTCCCCCAGGATCCATTACCACCTCTCACAGGTACTTAAAACCTACCTTTTCGCCTGGAAATACAAATAACTCTAATCTAGAGAGAAGGTTGAGCTTCATTGCACTTACAGAACAGACAGAAATCAGCTGGCTCTGAGATGCTCGATAAATGTTTGCCGAATTGAATTGAATCTGTGACTCGGTTGGTTACACCGAGCAAGGCACTAATTGGCCAAGGTCAGCCATCCAAATCCCACACAGGTTGGCTCTCTGGATTCAGAGAGGGGCTCTTTCCCTGCATGCATTCAGAACCCTGGCTCCGACATGACCTGGGGGCGCTTTTCGTGTATACCGTTTCTTCTAGAGACACAACTCAGAGTGACTTGAGGAAGCAGGATAGAACAATGGTGTAATCGATAGGGAGGTCCAGCTCTGGAACGATTCTGACTCAGAAGAGCATCTGGAGAGGGGCCCCAAAACTCCATGATGACTTTTTTTTTTTCTTTTAAGTATTAGCCGCTTTGATCTTTTTTTTTTAAATATTAATTTTTTAGCTGCGCTGGGTCTTTGTTGCTTCATGGGGGCTTTCTCTGGTTGCAGCGAACGGGGGCTTCTCTCTAGTTGCAGGCTGCAGGCTTCTCACTGTGGTGGCTTCTTTTGTTTTGGAATGTGGGCTCTAGAGCACGGGCTCAGTCGTTGTGGTGCACAGCATGTGGGATCTTCCCAGACTAGGGATCAAACCTGGGTCCCCTGCATTGGCAGGCAGATTCTTAACCACTGAGCCACCAGGGAAGTCCCTGGCCAGTTTGATTTTATTCTAAGAAGTTTTAAATAGTGATAGAAAAGATGGCATCCTCTGTGACAATGGCAGTGACTCACCTGTTGCTGTATATGTTCAGCCTGAGGCTGGAAGACAACCCCTTCACAGGCATTTGTAGGAGAAATGAAAGCTTCAGTAGTCGGTTGTTTTGGTGGACTACATTTTTCGTATTTATGTTGCACACGACATAAATTGTACCATTTTGAGCGGTTTTAAAGTGTGCCGTTTTGTAGCATTAAGTACCTTCACACTGGTTTGCAACCCATGATGACCGATTTTAATGGGGCATGGTTGCTAAAAAGTAGAGAAAGGCCACCAAATTCATGGCCATTTGATTTCTGCTTAAGGAGCTCATCCTCGATCGGGATTGGCCTGTGTCCCACATAAGTCTTCCAGATTCCAGCTTCTGAAACTGCCATCCAGGGGAATTCCTTCCCTGCTCTCTGTAATCATCCACAGGCATTGACAGTCCGGTAGAACACCAGAGTGGGGAGGGGGTCATGGAAGACTCTAGAAACAGAGATATAGGTATCATAATTTGGTGACATTTCTCCTACTATTTATTTCTTTTTTTCCCCCATCTCAAAAATTCTCTCGGAGAAGGCAATGGCACCCCACTCCAGTACTCTTGCCTGGAAAATCCCATGGAAGGAGGAGCCTGGTAGGCTGCAGTCCATGGGGTCGCTAAGAGTCAGACATGACTGAGCGACTTCACTTTCACTTTTCACTTTCATGCATTGGAGAAGGAAATGGCAACCCACT
This sequence comes from Bos mutus, assembly GCF_027580195.1. Taxonomy (NCBI): domain Eukaryota; kingdom Metazoa; phylum Chordata; class Mammalia; order Artiodactyla; family Bovidae; genus Bos; species Bos mutus. The sequence continues at coordinate 39,101,567 of NC_091635.1, forward strand.
CCAGTGTTCTTGCCTGAGAATCCCAGGGACGGGGGAGCCTGGTGGGCTTCCATCTATGGGGTCGCACAGAGTCAGACGCGACTGAAGCGACTGAACAGCAGCAGCAAAAATTCTCTAGCCTACTGGAAGGAAAGAGTATATACCCTTTGCCCATGATCACTTTCTCATTCTTGAAATAAAATCCCCGCCCCCAGCAGTTCTCCAGACCTGGCCAATGTGTGATGCCCCAGCACCTCTCTCCAGGCTGTGATCCAGCAGCTTGCTGCAGGCTCCGCCTCCCTCACAGTAGAGACTTCTTGTCCCCATAAGAGTTGTTCTGATGAGGAAGCGTTTGCCTGCAAGCGCAGTGAGTCAGAAAGTTTGATGTGCCTTCAAAAAAAAAAAAAAAAAAAAAAAACCCCAAGCAGCTATAATCTTTGGCCACACTAATACAAGTGTCCAAATCTAGGACACTGAGGGGCCTGCTTTGCTATCTGCTGAGCACCCACTGAGTCATCCGCTTTTTTGTCATCTTCCACCAGTCCAGCCCATCCCCTGCACATTGCTCAAACGTATCCCCCTCTCTCCATGTCCCCTGCTTCTACCATCTTAAACCAGGGCCCTACATCTCACACTTGGACTATTGCAGTAGTCTCCTGATTGGTGTCCTAGCTTCTTCTCTTGTCTCCAGGCTTTGCCCTGCAGAAAGGTGATGTTAGGGAAAATGATCTGATCATATCACTTTGATTGTTTAAAATCCTCCAGTGGCTTCCCACGTCTCTGGGATCAGAGGCTTCGTTTTTTAACAGGGCTTTCAGGGCTTCGTGTAAACTGACCCCTCCTGCCTACACCTCTGATCACACCTCACATGACTTACCCCTCTTACTGATTTTCTGTCCCTCACTGTGTCAGCCTTCATCCTGGTCAGGGTCCTCCCACAAGCAGATGATGCTGCCTGTAATATTGCCTCTGCCCCACCCCTTCACCTGGATAATTCCTTCTCTTCCTTTAGAGCTCAGCTCAAATGACCCTTCCTCAAGAAGCGGCCCTGAGCCTGCCAGACTACAGCAGGTTCCCCAGTTACAGGCACCCAGGGCATCCAGCACTCATTCATTTGGTCACTGAACAAACATGTAATGACACCTGCCAGATACTAGGAGCCTGGATGGTGAGGACGCCGTGGTGAACGAGACAGGCAGAGCCCTGCTGTCATGGAGCCCACATCCAGGGCAGGTCAGAGACGAGAAAGCAATGTCAGGCTGATGAGGACCGTGGAGGTGACAGCACAGAAAGTGGGCGTGGGCAGTCTGAGATAAGGTGCTCAAAGAAACCTTAGGAGGAAGTGACATTGATCAGAGAGCCAGGTGAATGATGGACAGAGTATGTGGATACTGGGGCAAGAGAGGGACTGGGTGGAGGGGAAAACCAGAACAAAGTCCCTGAGAAGAAGTGTGCTTGGCGTGTTCCAGGAACAGAAAGATGGCCCCAGTGGCCAGGGCACAGGGACCAGGGGAAAGGAGCGGGCAGAGTGCTCGGTTCACACGAGACCTTTGGGTCATGAGACGATCACGGCAGGCTATCCTTGGGGTGATGGAGATCCATAGAGAAAACCGGCTTATATATTTTTTATTTTCTTGCTTTTTTTTTTAATGGAGGATAATTGCTTTACAATATTGTGTTGGCCTCTGCTATACATCCACATGAATCAGCCACAGGTACACATATGTCCCCTCCCTCCTGAACCTCCCTTCCATGTACCTGTACATCCTGAGTGAGTGAGTGAAAGTCGCTCAGTTGTGTCCGACTCTTTGCAACCCCATGGACTGTATAGTATTCCAGGCAAGAATACTGGAGTAGGTAGCCTTTCCCTTCTCCAGGGGATCTTCCCAACCCAGGGATCAAACCCAGGTCTCTTGGATTGCAGATGGATTCTTTTCCAGCTGAGCCACAAAGGAAACCCAAGAATACTGGAGTGGGTAGCCTATCCCTTCTCCAGCAGATCTTTCCAACCTAGGAATCTCCTGCATTGCAAGCGGATTCTTAGGTTGTCACAGAGCACAAGGTTGAGCTCCCTGTGTCACACAGCAAATTCCCACTGGCTATTTTACATATGGTAATGAATATGTTTCCATGCTATTCTGTCAATTCATCCCACCCTTTCCTTGAGGGTTGGGACACTCAGTTTAGAAAGGCGAGAAACTCAAACTGTTGAAACAAAAAAAAAAGAAATCTCCCAGGCTCATAAAACTGCAAGACTCACCTTCAGGTGTGACTTGGTCACCAGGACTTGGTTTCCGCTTCTTAGCATCTTAACATGACTTCTCTTGCATCAGCACGTGCTCAAAAGGCCCAGCAACTCCAAGTTCACACCCCGCTCCCTCTCAGAAAGAGAAGGCTTATCTTTCTGGGTCTGACGTCACAACCCTGGTTTGGCCCTGAACCAGTCACTGAGGCCTGGGAAGGTGTGCTGCTGGGGAACTGTAACCAGAAGGTGGGGACTGTGTCATGGGTGGCCAAAACCCCCCAGAAGTTGCAGTCTGCAAGTGATTTGCTAAGAAAGCCCTTTTTCTTTTTTGCACTTGATGATGTACTCAGAACCCCATTTGTCCTTCTTGTCACCATGGCAGCCCCAGAGTCACCCCACTTGTCTTGTTTGACCTCCTCATTTTGCAGGTGAGCAGGCTGAGGTTTAGCAACTTTCTTAAGGTCACACACCACGACTGCAGTGGAGCCAGGATTGGCATCCAGGCATCACCTGGTGGGCAGACCCTGAGTTTGGGGCCAGCCTGCCAGATTTGAATCCTGGCTCTGCCATTTGTTAGCTGTGGCCCTGTATTCTTTTCCTAGGGCTGTCATAACAAATTTCTACAAATAGAGTGGCTAGGAAATTCCCTGGCAGTCTACTGGTTAGGACTCCGTGCTTTCATTATACCGGGGCCCAGGTTCAGTCTCCACTTGGGGAACTAAGATCCCTTAAGCTGTGTGACATGACTTTAAAAAAAAAAACCAACCACACACACAAGCACTCACAAAGAAACAAGCAACAAAGAATCCTAAATTGAGTGACTTAAAACAGCAGAAATGTATTCTCATGGTTCTGGAGGTAAAAAAGAATCTGAACTTAAGGTGTTGGCAGGACTGTGCTCCTTCCAAAGGCTCTGGGGGGAGCTTCCGGTGGCGGCGGCTTCCAGTGGTGGCTTGTTGCCCTCGTGGTACTCCTGTCTCCGCCCCTGTCTTCACCAGGCTTCTCTCTTTGCTGTCTTCTCCTCTCCTGTCTCTTAGAAGGACGTTCGCCGTTAAATTTAGGGCCCATCTGGGTAATCCAGCATGATCTCATTTCAAGATCCTTAATTACATCTGCAGACTCTTTCCAAATAAAGTCACATTTCCAAGTACCAAGGATTTGGATGTGGACATATATTTTGGGGGCCATTCATTGAGTGGTTTTTCCGGTAGTCATGTACGGATGTGACAGTTGGACCATAAAGAAGGTTGAATGCTGAGTGGATGCTTTCAAACTGTGATGCTGGAGATGACTCTTGAGAGTCCCTTGGAAAGTGAGGAGATCAAACCAGTCAATCCTGAAGGAAATCAACCCAGAATATTCATTGGAAGGACTGATGCTGAAGCTGAAGCTCCAATACTTTGGCCACCTGATACCAAGAGAGGACTCATAGGAAAAGACCCTAATGCTGGGAAAGATTGAGGGCAGGAGGAGAAGGGGTGACAGATGATGAGATGGTTGAGTGGCATCACTGACTCAATGACCATGAGTTTGTGAGCAAACTCCAGGAGATGGTGAAGGACAAGGAAGCCTGGTGTGCTATAGTCCATGGGATTGCAGAGTTGGACACAACACAGCCACTAAACAACAAAACTGAATCCATTCCAGGGACCTTGGACAAGTCACTTAACCTCTCCGAACCTCAGTCTGTCATCTGCAAAATGGGAATAATACCACTTCATAGCATTGCCTTGAGGATTAATATGAGATAATTTTTGCTGGGTCCTTCACAGAGGACGGAGCATGTAGTACTCAGCAAATGTTAGTTATTCTGAACACAGGTCCAGTCTGGTCTTCTTGTGGGCTTCTCTGAAGTGGCTTTCTTTACAAGTAGACTTAGGTAGGCTTGGGTTCCCTAGTAGCAGTAGAGACAAGTCAAGTAGTTGGTGTCTTTTTTTCTTTCTAATATTTATGTATTTGGCTGTGTCAGGTCTTAGTTGCAGCATCTAGGCTTTTCTCTGTGGTGAGCAGGTTTCTCTCTAGCTGTGACATATATCCTTAGTGGCAAGTGGGATCTTAGTTCCCCGACCAGGGATCGAACCCACGTCCCTGCCTTGGAAGGCAGATTCTTAACCACTGGTCCACCAGGGTGGGTGTCTTGATGGAGACTCTTTGGCCGAGTTTAAGCCAAGTGTCCCCTGCTGGCTCTTCATTTGGGGCCTGTTCTGTTGTCCAGGCTCCCCCTTCCTGAAGCCTGCAGCTGAGAGGCGGAGTTTTTTGAGGAGGTCTCCTGTCAATCAAACTCTCACCCTGGCTCCGGGAGGCCGGCCTGGAACCTTATGATTTAGGGTGATGGAATGTAAATTGCAGATAGTCCACGCTTCCCATTCCGCTGAGGCCCCATCAGCATCTCATTCCCCTGCCCTGGGGCTCCTCCAGGTCTCATCTGGTGGATTCTGTCCGCAGAGCACCTCCGCGGCAACCACCACGATGGCTTGCTTCTTACATCTATCACACCTGCACTGTGACAATGTAATTTTTATCTCTGGTTGTTTATTTCTCAGATGGAACTACTTGTAAATTCCAAGAGGAAAATATATCCCCGTGTGTGACAGAACCAGCCCAGGGCGATTAATCTGGGCTTTTAAGCTGGGAAGGCAAACCTGGGTGATGCTGCTCCATGTCTAAGTGTCCAACAATCAACCATGGCCATTAATTGTCCCCCAACAAAGCACTGGCCCCAGGAGGAATCAGGTTCAATAGGATCTGATCCAGCCGGATGGGATTGGGGTCTTCATTCCCCATCTGTTGGGTGGCAAGCAGACCCCTAGGGACAGAGAGTGGGAAGCAGGTGGCTTGAGGCCAAGAGGTTGGGGGAAAAAACCAATATTTCAAGGCTTAGTTGACAGTGGGTGTGAGAAGGAGTGGGGACTAAGGGCATCGGTGTGCCCATAGCAAAGGCACAGGCTTGTGTGGGTCCAGCAGATCCAGGTTCAAATCTGAACCTCACTACCTACCATCACTTTGGGGGAGTTCCTTTAACCCTCATGCCAACAGAGGGGTTTCTTAGTCTGTAAAATGGAGCAAAGAATATTTGCTCCATAGAGTAACTGAGAGAATTAAACAAGCAACGTGTGAAAAGTTCTTATTGCATGGAATGGGTGGTTTGGTTCTTTTTTTTTTTTTTCCCCTAAAGGCCTGGGGCAGTGCTCAGGCCTGCAGAAGATGAAAGTCACAGAAATAATCAGAATTCTGGAAGGAATTGGAAGGAATTTAGAGAACACCTCATGCAAAGTTTAGTAGAGGTTTGGGGAATTGAAGAGACTTAGAAGCTGGATGGGAGAAGGCAATGGCACCCCACTCCAGTACTCTTGCCTGGAAAACCCCATGGACGGAGGAGCCTGGTGGGCTGCCGTCTATGGGGTCGCACAGAGTCGGACACGACTGAAGTGACGTAGCAGCAGCAGCAGCAGCAGAAGCTGGATGGAACCCAGTTTCCTGACAGCCACCATTGTACATCATCACATCATACTGCCTCCATTGCAGGGCCCTCAACCTGGGCCTCCCTGCCTCCTGCAGGGCCAACCAATGGCCCTCAGCAGCCATAACCCCCTGCAAGGATATGCACTATTCTGTGTGTGAGTGCATTTTAATGCCTCCAGAGTTTTCATCAGATTCTCAAAAGGTGCCCCCATTCAAGGACTTCTCTGGGAGCACAGTGGATAAGAATCTGCCTGCCAATGCAGGGGACATGGGTTCAATCCCTGGTCTGGGAAGATCCCACATGCTGCGGAGCAACCAAGCCCGTGTGCCGCAACTACTGAGCCTGTACTCTGCAACAAGAGAAGCCCCCACAATGAGAAGCCCACACACCGCAATGAAGAGTAGCCCCTGCTCACCACAACTAGAGCAAGCCTGCACAAAGTAACGAAGACCCAGGGCAGCCAAAAATAAATGAATAAAAATTTTTTTTAAAAAAGAAAGAGAGAGTCATGTAACATTAGAAAGGTTCCCCTTTCTATATTTTTAAATAAATATTTAAAAAATTCAAAAATATTGAGGGCTCTTTTGGACTCTGATATTGAGACTATTGGGGGGTGGAGGTGGGGGTATTGCCCGACCCTCCCACCTGCATTTGATGTTCTACGCAGGTTCGATCATGATCAAAATCTGACTGTAATCTGGGGTTTTCCTTGGCCTCAGGGCCCCACCAGCCCTTCTTATTCTACCCTGGTTCTTCCTGTTCTTTCCCTGGAAAACCAGCTTACATGTGCCAGCTAGGAGCAGGGTGTGTGTATGTGGTGGGAGGGGAGGGGTGGTTCCAGGTTTTGACATTCTGGGCTGGTTCCAGATTTTGTGGAGTTTACATAATTTAGACTCCCCTTTTTATGAAAAAGTGTAACAAATCATGAGAAACTTCCCTGGTGGTCCAGTGGTTAGGAGTCTGCTTTGCAAGGCAGGGGATGCAGGTTCGATCCCTGGTGGGGGAACTAAGATCTCACATGCCAAGGAGCAACTAGGTCCACGCTCCACAGCCACTGAGCCCATGCACTCCGGGACCCACAACTAGAGCCCTCATGCCTTGAGGGAAGATCCCACATGGTGCAAGGAAGATCCCATGTGTTGCAGCTAAGACCCGAGGCAGACAAACAAATAAATCATTGTGGTTAATCTCTAAGTCATATCCAACTCTTCTGTGACCCCCTTTGACTATAGCCCACCAGGCTTCTCTGTCCATGGGGTGTCCCAGGTAAGAATACTGGAGGGGGTTGCCATTTTGTTCTCTAGGAGATCTTCCTGACCCAGGGATCGAGCTGTGTCTCCTGCATTGGCAGGCAGACTCTTTACCACTGAGCCACCAGGGAAGTCCAAATAAATGAATAAATAAATATAAAAAAAAATAAGTCATGAATACAGAACTAGGTGCAGGGCCTTGGGAGGACTGTGGATGCTTTGTCAGGATCCCTGTAAATCTGCCTCTGCTGGTGTTGTTACTAAACAAGTGTCCTCAAGAGAATATGGGGTCTCAGCATAGCTCAGCCACCAGGTCTGTGGCCTCCCAGGGGCGCTGACCCAGTTTTCTGGCTGCTGCTCCACTGGGTGCTTGAGATGGATGTGTGAAAAGACCAGCTTGCCCTCAAGGAGCTCCCAGTAACAGAAGACCCAGTTTACGGGTAAATGATGGCCCGTTGGCCACTGCAACTCCCCTGCTTTTGCTTTGCTGCCTGCTGAGCCACCATCTTCCTCATTCCCCCAGCTCAGCAAGTGGTGGGGCCTCCCCGGCTTCACTTTCAGGGTTATCCCACAGATAAAAAGGGTCCTGGCCGTCTGTTTCTGTGCAGGAAGAGGAGAGGGCTGTGTGCAGGGCCTCCAAGGAGGGGTCCCAGTGTCTGTGGCATGGCCTCTTCCCATAGTTTCTGTTGAGGTGAGCTGAGTATGATGCTTTGTTCAGGCCCAGGTTTGGGGCAGGCCCTTTGGAAGATGGAGGGTTAGGGGGCATAGAAGCTAGCTTCATCCTTTTTTTAAAAAAAACATGTATTAATTAAATTTAATTTATTTGACTGTGCTGGGTCTTCACTGCTTTGCAAGGGCTTTCTCTAGTTCCTGCAAGCAGGGGCTAGCCTTCATTGCAGTCCACAGGTTTCTCCTGGCAGTGGCTTCTCTTACTGTAGAGCCAGGCTCAGTAGCTGTGGCAGCATGTGGAATCTTCCTGGTCCAGGGATAGAACCTGTGTCCCCTGCACTGGCAGATGGAATTTTAACCAGTAGGCTACCAGGAAAGTCCCCTCCATCTTTTTTTTTTTTTTTGGCTGTGCTGGATCTTAGGTGCAGCATGAGGGATCTTTTTTATTTTTGCAGCCTATGAATGCTTCGTTGAGGCATGTGGGATCTAGTTCCTTGACCAGGGATCAAAGCTGGGCCCCCTGCATTGGGAGTGCTGAGTCTTAGCCACTGGACCACCAGGGAAGTCCCTTCCCTCCATCCTTGCCTTATCTATTCACCTGTATTTGCACGACACTGAAGATATGATGGCAAGAAAGATGCTGTTGGGAGCAAGAGGCTGACCCCACAGGACCCGGATCTGGCTCTCGCTTTGCCAGTTTGTACTTGCGGGCTTTGTGGAGGCCTCTGAACCTCTTTGCACTTCCAGTTTGTCATCTAGAAGATGGGTAATAACACCTGCCTTGCTGGAGTGTTGAGAAGGTTAGGGATTTCACACATGTAGGGCTGAGCACAGTGCTGACCCTGAGGTCAGTGGCTCTAAATTTTCACTTACTGTTATTGTTTTGGAAGAGTCATCCCTGCCCCGTTGGAGTTTCCACCCTTTTCTCTCTAGCATCTTGGCAAGTCTCCTTTTCTGCTGGGTCCTAGAGCTTCCTGGGAGAAGACTGGTCAAGGCCAAGGCATGGATGGATCTCCCAGGGCAGTGCCTTGGGCAGTATTGGTTGCAACAAATTGGAGCAGGCCAAGCTGGAAGGGGTCGGTAACTCGGGTGGAGCTGGGTCAGGATGGGCAGATGAGGAAGCTGCAGGAATGAGGGATGGACAACCCATCTCCCTACCCTGCCCTTCCAGCCTGTTTTCCTAATGTCTCTGAAAGGGGGTGCATGTGTGCTCAGTCACGCAGTCAAGTCTGACTGTTTGCAACCCCATGGATGGTTTAGCCCACCCTGCTCTTCTGTCCATGGAATTTTCCAGGCAAGAATACTGGAGTGGGTTGCCATTTCCTTCTCCAGGGGATTTTCCAGACCCAGGAATCAAACCTATGTCTTCTGCACTGGCAGGCAGGTTCTTTACCACTGAACAACCTGGGAAACTCTCCTGGAAGCGCAGAGCTGAACAAAGGGAAAACCAGAATTTTCATTTGCCAGTTTCCTAAGAGGGAAGTTTCTGTCTGGTACCATGGGTAGGTGACTTCCAGGAACCTGCTGGCCACTTGTTCCCTGGTAGGACCACAGCCATTCCCTGGAGGGGTCCCAGGAGAATCATTGGGGTCACTTTGTCCCACCAGTGCCTCCCTGCCCTTCTTGCCCAGGGTGGCTTCAGAAAGCAGCGTGGATCCAGAGACAGGGGCCATTTCTGGCCCTCGGGGAAACTCTGCTACCCTTCCGATAAGGATTTAAACAGGTTGTTGAGCGGGCCCACTAATTAATCTTTTGTTTTTGTTTATTTTAATTTTTTGCTATGAAAGTAATACACACCATCTGTGGAAAATTTGAAAAAAAAAAAAAAGTATAGAAAACTCTAAAGAAGCAGGAGAAAAAGCCCAGACATCAAAGCAGAGTCAAGCACAACTGTTAACATGTTAATATGTTGGCTGAAAAGCAGAAGCTTTTAAAAACCCCATGTAAACATCAGTGTCAAAGGCTGCCTGGGACTTCATGGAATTAATCTTTTTAAGAAAACACATCTGAACCAAGTGCATTTGGAGTGTAGGGGATTTGCAGGCACCCCCCTCCAGGCTGGGGAGTGTGAACAAAGTCTGGGTCTTCAGCCCCTGGGGTTCAGCAAGTCTTTCCAGGAGCCTCCCAGAAGGTGGGATGGGGTTTGCCTCAATCTCAGAGATTTCCTTCTCTACATTCTTGCCCAGCAGGAGCGCTTTCACACTTGGCCTCTCCGCCTGCCGCCTGGGGTCTGTGGAAGGCAGTGAAGGGTAGAGGATGGAAGAGAGGGATTGGCGGGGTGGGGGGGAATGATACTCTCCGCAAAGAAGAGCTATCCACTGGCCAAGGGGTGGAGTCAGCTGGCCTGCTTCCCCTTTTTTTTTCCTGATGGGGGTGGTGGGGAGCGCCCAGTCCTGCTGAACTGCAAGTGAGCAGCACCTGCCCTGAGAAGATGAGTCCTTAGTGCAGGCTGCAGAGGACCCCATGGAGAGCGCGGCCTTAGGGGGAGAGTGAAAAGGCAGAGTCAGGGGCGGGTGCAGCAAACAGCAGGTGGAGCCAGGCAGAAGACTTGATTGCCCCCACCCCCTGCCCCTTGACTCAGCACTCCTTTTTAGTTATTTATTTAGGCTGCGCCGGGTCTTCTGGCTGCGTGTGGGCTTTCTCTAGTTGTAGCAAGTGGGGGCTACTCTCTAGCTGCCGTGCATGGGCTTCTCATTGGGGTGGCTCTAGAGCATGGACTCAGTAGTTGTGGTACACTTAGTCACCCCTTGCGTGGGAATCTTAGTTCCTGGACCAGGGATCGAACCCGTATCCCCTGCATTGGCAGGTGGATTCTTAACCACTGGGTTACCAGAGAAGTTCTTCAGCATTTCTCTGCGGCTGCTGCTAAGTCGCTTCAGTCGTGTCCGACTCCCTGCGACCCCATAGATGGAAGCCCATCAGGCTCCCCCGTCCCTGGGATTCTCCAGGCAAGAACACTGGAGTGGGTTGCCATTTCCTTCTCCAATGCATGAAAGTGAAAAGTGAAAGGGAAGTTGCTCAGTCGTGTCCGACTCTTAGCGACCCCATGGACTACAGCCTACCAGGCTCCTCCATCCATGGGATTTTCCAGGCGGTAAATGCAGGGATGCTGGCTGGAGGTAGTCAGCCCATCTTTCATCACAGGGACCCACCTCTGAGAGGCCGCCTGCACAGGTTACTGAAAAAGGGGTGGAGATTGGAATGCCATGTGCTGAGTGGGAGGCACCCCAGCATCAGTGACTTATGCCTCGTGGCACCAGCTTCTAGGTCCTAATAGAACTATTTATTTTTCCGGGACTGAGGGCTGAGAATTTGTCAAGCGCCATGCTAAATGTTCTATGTTTATTACTTAACCATGACAGCAGCCCTAGGAAGCAGGTGTTTTCCCCCATTTTACAGATCAGCAAACTGTGAGGCGACGTGACTTGCTCAGGGCTACACAGCCCCGTTGGTCATCTGCTGGAATTCAAATGCAGGCCTGCTTGCAAACAGCCGTCTTAGCCACTATTCCTACTGGTTGTTGGTGCTGGGAGAACCCACCTGGAGAGTGGCGCCAACCAAAAGAAGTCCACCAAAACCCTCCTCTGAAAGCTTCTGCTCCCTTAGCACCTTCTCTGGGGACAGAAGGTGTATTTATGTGCCAAAAGAGAGCCTAGATCCCGGAGGCGGAGGTCCCACCCGTTCTCATTCTCGGGTTTCTCTGAAATGCCGGGTTTGGGCTGGGCTGGAGTGGGAGGCCAGTCTGTAGCGGGTCAGGACTCGGACACGGATTCTGAAGTCGGTGACCCCTCCTGGGCTAGAGACAGCAGTGGAGGCCGCAGCACGGGTGCCTGTACCTGGCAGCCGCCCAAACCGCGACCCCCAGAGGCCATAGCGATTCCTCTCTCGCCGAGTGGGCAGGGGGAGGGGCAGCCGGAGGGTGGCGGCGGGCGCGATCGGATGCGGGATGCGGATGCGGCCGCAGGCCTGCTCCCGGACCTGCTCCCACCTTGGCCGGCCCGGCGGGCGCTGGTTGGCTCCTTGGGAGCGCCGCTCACCCAATCACACACCTGCACAGTTGCCAGGCAACTGGGACTGAGTTGTAACACCTCGGCGGAGAGAGTCAGAATTCTGTTTTTATTTTCCAGGCTGTTCCAAGTCTCTCCTTAGAAGTTGTAGAAAAATGGCATTCGGTTTACCTCCTCAGAGGGACCACACCCCCCAACCTCCCAGTTTCCAGCCCCCAGCCCCCAGCCTGGAGGTCTTCCACCAGACTTGCCCCGAGATTCCGGCGCCATGGTTCCCTCTTGGGGCCCAGGCACCCCTGGGAGTCAGGCATGCAGAGGGCCTTGGGAGCTCCTCACAGCACCCTCATTTTGGGAGTCATCCTCAGGGGAGCTGGGGACTTCTGCCTGAGGCAGAGTGGCCTATCCAGGGAAGACTCTGAAGGCAGGGAAGAGCAGGCTTCAAGGTTGCTGGCCTCCGAACGACCTTGGGATGGCCTTGGGGTGGGCGTGGGGCATGGCTTGGGTCTGCTTCTGGCTTTACACACGGCTTATTATCTGGGTGTTTCCCAAATTTCAATTTCTGCTTCACACCTTCTCAGCGTCTCACCCATCTGTGATCCACCTGCACTAATTTTTCATTTCTTTTCTCTTCTATATATTGACCCACTTTAGCTTAAATAGATGTATTTAAAAGGGAAACTTGATAACACCTCTGTAAATGGAGACAGTAACACTTGCCATAAATAGAAAGTAACTGCAGAAATAAATACAAAAAAACAAAATGTTATTAAATTTTAGCACATGGAGTCTGATCTGGGAAAGCCATAATGACAACAAAACAATGCTTATTAATGTTTACTCTGTGCCAGACACTAGCTAAACACTTTACATGGATTAGCTCTTTTGATCAGATATTATTCACGTTCCCATTGCACAGACGGTGAGACTGAGAAACAGAGAAGCTAAGGGCTTCGGCCGAGGGACATATAGACGCTAAATTATGAACTAAGTTTCAAATGTGAGTCCTTGGTGGTCCAGTGGCTGGGACTCTGTACTCCCAAGGTGGGGGCCCAGGTTCAATCCCTGGTCAGGGAACTAGATCCGACAGGCAACAACTAAGAGTTTGCATGTTGAAACTAAAGATCCCTGCAACGAAGATCGAAGATCCCATGTGCCACAACTAAGACCAGGCACAGCCAAAGAAAGGCTGAGTCCCATCCAAAAACTCGGAGAAAGCAATGGCAACCCTCTCCAGTACTCTTGCCTGGAAAATCCCATGGATGGAGAAGCCTGGTAGGCTACAGTCCATGGGGTCACGAAAAATCGGACACGACTGAGGGACTTCACTTTCACTTTTCACTTACATGCATCGGGAGAAGGAAATGGCAACCCACTCCAGCATTCTTGCCTGGAGAGTCCCAGGGACAGTGGAGCCTGATGGGCTGCTGTCTATGGGGTTGCACAGAGTCGGACACGACTGACGTGACTTAGCAGCCGCAGCAGCAGCAGCAACATCCAAAAACTGTGCGTCTCTACAGAGTGATACCTCTGGTTCTCTGCACTGGTAACTGGGTGGTGGCCCTTTCTGGAATTAGGACAATGCTTTGAGCCCCAGCTGCAGTGGTTTTTTCCTGGGTCCAGGACGTATAACCTGCTAGGTGCTCTTGTAGTTAAACCACATATTCAGCCAACAGCCCTATGAAGTGTCTCATTTTACAGCTCAGGGAACTGAGGCTCAGAAGGCCAAGTCACTTGCCCAAAGTCACACTGTTGCTGAGTGGAGGGCCAGAATGTGAGTCCTGTCTCTGCGGCGCTGACTCCATCTTGCATCTATTTGTAGCTCTGCTTCACGTGCCTGCAATGCAAGAGATGTGAGTTTGATCCCTGGGTTGGGAAGATCCCCTGGAGAAGGAAATGGCAACCCACTCCAGTGTTCTTGCCTGGAGAATCCCATGGACAGAGGAGCCTGGCAGGCTACAGTCCAGGGGACCGCAAAGAGTTGGTTTCGACTGAGCACACACACACACAACTTCATGTAGAAAAATGAATTTAATGCTTGGTAAACACTATAGCAGAAACAAGCCCTCTGCCTCTCACGGGGAATCAAATCCCCACCTGGGGAGACTGAGCATTTGTGGAGCCCAGACCAGGCTATGGATAGACACTTCCTCTGAGCTGAGTCTTGATCTCTGGAACCGTGGCCTTCTGTTGGTGGGTAAAGACCCCCAGGGCCAGCCCCTAGGCTCTGGGCCTCCCTATACCTCAGCAAAACCCTGCTCCCTGGCCAAGGATGTTTGTTTGTCTTTCTTCTTTACCTCCCCTGAAACATAGTCCATCATCCCTTATCAATATGAGCAACTGCTTTTCTCACTCCAGAGCTGGCTTATTCTTACCTGGAAGAGAAAGAATAAGGGAGTCTTTGGAGAGAGAAGAAAATCATATGTTATTTTTTAAAAGGCATTCTGAGTAAGTGTTGAATAGAGTTCAAGAAAATTGCCTTAAAGACCTGCTCTCCACAGGGAAGGTGTTTCTCCTGGCTCCCAAGTATTTGCAAACTTAATTGCACATTTGTATGGGCTACTGTTTTTATTTCTTCCTGGTCTCAGAGGTGGGCTTTGAAGATTGTGCTCTCTCTGTAATGGTTTTCTTTATCTCAGATAAATTTTGCACACCTGCAAAGTAGAATGGCTTGAAAGAAACTGTGTCAGAATTGGCTCTTGATTTAATAAACCTGCAAATGAAGGAGGGTTTGATGAGCTGATGTGATGTTAGCCACCCCTGAGCCTCCTGTCACAGGGGTGCAGCCTGGTCCCACTCCCCCCCCGCAAAGGGGCTGTGCTGAACTGCAGAGCCTCAGCCCACATCTCTGCTGAAACCCTCTCTTTACCTGAAAGCTGAAAGCCAGGCGGTGTGGGGGAAGACCTGTTTCTGTGTGGGTGTTTGGAGACTTTTAGGCCAAGATGCTAATAAGAGGCTTTTAGGTTAATTGTAAAACCACAGGTCCCCTCTGCCAGGGACTTCTCAAACCTTCCACACCATATTTTCTCAAAGAACTAGAAGGTTCATTTTGGGCTCTGGACCATGTGGGGAACAAATGAGGGGTGAGACCTCAATGCTTGGAGTTGATGGGAGTGCCAACACCCAGGGCAGTGGAGGACCCCAGACTTGTGCACAAGCCCCTCTGGGCCTCTTTGGCCTCCACCCCATAGAAATGTGCCCCTTTCCAGAGGGTGAAGGTGCTAGCCCTTCCCCCACCCCACCCCTGGAGTCTGACCTATTTGTTTCCAACTGTGACCTCCTGCCCAGCCGACAGGTGGCATGGGGAGGGAAGGCAATTAGAGGCAGGGAGGAAAGTGCTTGCTGGGTATTTATCCTCATCCCTGACCGAATGTCTCAGCTCTTGCCCTCCTCATGCAGATTCTGTGTTCTGGGTTGATTTCCAATCCCCTCCCTTCTGTCCCCTCTTCAGGCCTAGGCGTGGTGACACTTGCCTGCTATTTGCCATCCCTGAGGATTGCCGAGGCCCCGCCCACACCTTGGTCAGTTGTCCCTTTATTGAACTATCCTCAAAGTACCTAATGGCACCCAATGGACTCAGTGGTCCTGGGCACATCATTTCCCTCTTGGAGCTTTGGTTCTCACACCTATAAAATGAAGTTTATTATTCAACAGTTTGCTCATGTGGTTGAAACAAGCGCAAAGTGCTTGACCCAGGGCTTGGAGGACAGTAACTTTAGCCTTCCGGGACAGAAATGGTGTGTGTGGGGGGCTGGTCAATCATCTCTGTCCTTGGGAGTTGTCTGTCCTGGTCTGCCTGTGGCGGTCTTACATCCTGCTGTCAGCTTTCCATCCACAGGCCAGCGCCTGTTGACTGCCTGGTTTAGGAGTGGGGCACCAGGAGAGCAGACTCTCATGGAGCTTGGGAAGCTGGTATTTCTTTCTTTTTAAATTTTATTTATTTATTTTCCTAATTTTGGCTGTGCTGGGTCTTGTTGCTGTGCGGGCTTTTCTCTAGTTGTGAGTGGGGGCTGTTCTCTAGTCACAGCGCACAGGCTTCTCATTGCAGTGGCTTCTCTTGAGGAGCACGGGCTGAAGGATGCATGGGCTTCAGGAGTTGTGGTGCATGGGCTTAGGTGCCCCGAGGCATGTGGGATCTTCGCCAACCAGGGATTGAACCCATGTCTCCTGCTTTCTTGTCCTGTTTGCTCCATAGACGCTGTGCATCCGACTGATACATGCACATTCTTTTCAGTCTTTATTTATTGTTATCAGGAAACAAAACAGTCACAGATTTCGTGCAACATGGTGTCCCCTGAGAATGCAAAAGAAAGAAACAGATGATACCAGATATTCCTGCTGGAGCAGCCAGGTGTGGGTTGGACCCTGGACTGGGTCCTAAAACTGTATTTCAGCAGCTGCTTCTCTGCATAAGGGAAACATGTCTGGGTCTAGGCAGCGGCTCTCTGACCTGGTCTACTCTGGAGTCTCATTCAGCCTTTGGGGTTGAGAGTCCAGGGATCAAAAGGAGAGTGGAGGAAATGGGCCTGGTGAGGAGTCTGTGAACCGTTAGTGTTTATGCAAGTATCTATCTAGGAAGGTGAGAAAGACAGGGAGGATGGGTCTCTGCTCTCAAGAGGATCAGAGCTAAGTTGGGAAAATAGCAGTTACTCAGGAAGTGATGAGAGCCCCAAGTGGGAGAGGGATAAGCCAGCACTAGTCCAGGGCAGGCTGTCAAGGAAAGCTCTCGAGAGAAGGGGACTTGACCTTTGGGTGAGGACAGTGTGGAGAGGGCATTTCAAGGGAGGCCAGCTCAGAGTCTGGGGTAGCCAGGCTGAAACAGCAGTTAAGTGTGGCCTGGGAGTAGCCAGAAATCCGGGTGTTGGGGGTGGGGAGGGGGAAGCAAGGAGTGGGTCCGGCTTATTCAGAGCCTTAAATACAGGTAGGGTATTTAGATCAGGAAGTAGGACTTTGGGAGCCCTTAGAGGAGGGATTCTTAACCTGGGGTTCCCAGATGGACTCAGAGCATCCCAGAAACCCCAAAACTGTAGGGTGCCGTGGTTGAAGGGTCTGGGCTTTGTTTTCAGACCTTCCTGCACTGAGTTCTAGTGCTGTTTTCTAGTTACTCCTTAACCTTTCTTTCTTCCAAATTAATTCTTATTGGAGTGTAGTTGGTCCACAATGTTGTGTTAGCTTTTACTGCACAGCGAAGTGAATCAGTGACACATACGCATACACACGTTCTTTTTTAGATTCCTTTCCCATCTAAGTCAGTACAGAGCATCGAATAGAGGTCCCTGCACCATACAGCCCGTTCTTACTAGACTACTGTTTTCAAGTAAGTGTGATCTGTTGCAGATGATGAAATAGTTCTCATTTGCAAATGTCTCTGAGTAGTTGCTTCTTGTCACTGTCCATTTTTTCTAATCAGGGACTAAAGCACACAATTACCACGGGGGTCTGTGAAGTTTTTTCTTGTTAAGAGGAGGCTTTAGTTTTCAAAGGCATAAAGCATCTACAAGTAGGAATTAATATGCGTGCACTCACTCACTCAGTTGTGTCTGACTCTTTGTGACCCCCATGGACTGTAGTCCACCAGGCTCCTCTGTCCATGGGATTTTTCAAGCAAGAATATTGGAGTGGGTTGCCATTTCCTTCTCCAGAATGCTTTTTTAAAAAAATTAGTGTTTGTTTTTATTTATTTGACAGCACTGGGTCTTGGTTGCAGCATGTGGGATCTAGTTCCTTGACCAGGGATTGAACCCAGGCACCTTGCGTTAGGAGCTCGGAGTCTTAGCCAATGGACCACCAGGGAAGTCCCACTCCTAACCTTTTTGAGTCTGGCTTTCTCATCGGCTTTCTCATCTATGAAATGGTGCTAAATGGTAGTATTTAGCCTGCAGTATGTTTGGGGTAATAAGTCCAGATCATGGACATGCTGCATTGCACACGGTCACTGGCTTGCTCTAAAGATCTCGGTAAAGGGCAGCTGTCATTAATATGCTGCAGAACTGTGAGTGACTTCTCCAGGGAGAGGGTCTCCTACAGCTTTCATGAGATTCCCTAAGGGGTCTCTGATTCAAAAAATGTTAAGCACCACTCACTGCTTGAGAGGTTTAAAAATAGCGGTGTGCTGAGCAGCAGAGAGCAGTGTTTATGTGAATGACACATTGGTGGTGTGGGCCTGGGGCAGGGCCTCCAGTGCAGAGTCTTTCTGTTCATCTCTTGGACACGCCAACCCTCTGTCAGTTCATACCCGATCGTCAAGCCTTGCTGAGCCCCGATTCAGCCAAGCCCCTGCTCAATGCCGACACCCAGAGACTAAGAACAACATCAGTGAGAGGGAAGATGTGTGGAAGCCAGTCTCCAAAGGTGGCCCCCGTGCCTCCCGTCATCATAGCCTGGAAGGGTCCCTTCCCACATGGAATCAGGCTGGTACACAACTGGGTTTAACCAGTTGGATGCAGTGGAAGTGGAGCTGTTCCCATCCAATCCCATCCCCAGTTCTTGATCAAAGCCAGCATTTTCACTTTCCCAAGTCTGAAGAAGATTTTGGGAGATCTGAGCCATGGTGAAAAGTCTGGCTCCCCTGGCTCCTCTGGAGAGATCACAGGCAGTGACCACATTGAGAGGAGAAGCCCCATGACCATATGGAGAAGGAGAGAGGGGTTCAAGAGTCCCAGCTTCTTAGTTCCGAGCCCAGAGGACCCAGGGCTCTCCATCATCTGTCTGCAAGCACAAGAGATACCCTGAACGAGAACAACAGAATAACCATCCCACAGAGCCCATGCAGCCCACAGAGCCACAAGGTCATGAGTTTTGTTTTAATGGCTCAAGTTTGGGATAGTTTATTACACACGTGGAAATAAATGGACCAACCGAATGAGAACATGTAAAGACAGTTTACTCAGAGCTTGCCTTTTGAAGTAACAATCACTTACGTTTTGGCAGAGAGTCCAAGGCAGGCAGAGGAGTGGGAAAGTTTTACAGTGGAAAAAAAAGAAGGCCTCAATTGTGCCCTGATCGACCTGGGGAAGCTAGGGATGGACTCATTAGAAGTAGGGCATCCTTGGACTTCCCTGCTGGTCTAGTGGTTAAGAATCCACCTGTCAGTGCAGGGGATACATGTTCAATCCGTGGTCTGGGAGGGAGGATTCCACATACCTCGGGGCAGCTAAGCCTGTGTGCCACAGCTACTGAAGCCCGAGAGCTCTAGAGCCCATGCTCTGCAAACAGAGAAGCCACTGACCGCAACGAGAAGCCTGCACACTGTCCCTGCTCACCACAACTAGAGAAAGTGTTGAGCAGCAACAAAGACCCAGTGCAGCTCCAAATAAATAAATATTTTTCAAAAAAAGAAGCAAGGTATCTTCTATGTGTGGTTAGGAGCATATTTGGTTTTCCCTGCTTAACCTTAAGTTGCAAGTGGGGACAAAAATTAGGGAAGCTAGTCAGGTTCTTGCCAGTTGGGGCTGATTGTCACAGGGGTTACTGTTTGGCTTCCTGGACTGTTTGCTAGAGGTATGGACTGATTTCCTACAAGTCTGACTTGTTGGTAGCAGGCTGCCTTCTTGGGCTGGTTACTGTAGGTAAGGGGACAGTTTCCTGGGCTGGTTACTGCAGACTGAGTGTCAGAGTTCTGTTTTTCTATGTGGTTTGGAATTACCTGTTTGTATATTCAGTCTCTCATATGACAACAGATTCCTGCAAGTGAACTGATGATAGTGAAGCCGTGTGGAATGAACAGAGCTTTCTAGGTGAGCCCAAAACAAGGAAAATCACACTTAGCTTGCACTAAGCTTGAAGAACAGGTGAGAACTCGCAGGTAGATGAGGGAAGGAGGGGCATCTCAAGGCGAGGGGAGCATGACCCAAGGCCTGGAGATGGGGGAGACACTGCGCCAGGTGGACCAGGGTGGGCTTGTGACAGGAGCTGAATGCTGGCTCAGGATCCAGGGCACTGGACAAAGAGGGTCACAGCCATTGGAGTGACAGGGTCAGAAGGAGGAGCTGGAAGGGAGAAACGATGAAGGTAGGAGATGAGCAGGCAGCTGCTCCCTTGGGAAGGAGTTTTGAAAGTTGAAGCTACAGGGGTGAACGGGACTCAAGGGAAGAGAAGAGAAGAAATGCAGAGTCCAGGTTTTGTGCAGACTGAAGACTCAATGGTCACTGAGAAGGTGATTCAGGGAGAGGGGAGGAGGTTTGGAGGGGGGTGATAGTCGTTTGGGAAATGCTGAGTAGGAAGAGTCTGGATGATCGCAGGGGACGTGCACGGAGCCTTTGGAGATTTGGATTTGGAGCTAGGAGTGAGCTAAGGGAGGGATGAATTTGTGTGGGTTCTGGTGGCCCCCCAAGGACTGTGGATAGAATGGGAAGAGGAAGAGGTGCGCGTGGCAGGGGCTGAGAAGGAATGTCCGGAGTAGACCTGAGTTGGCGTTGACCCTGGAGAGAGCTGTGTTGAGGAAATTGGGGTGGAGGAGATTTCAAGGGGCAATTGATCCAAGAGAGAGACTGAAAACAGTTGGATTTGGGCAGAAGCAGGGAGTTTGTGCATGAGAAGCAGGTGGAATCCCAGGGCAGGGGCTGGAAGTGAGAGGAAGTGGGCTGACTGCGAGGAGAGAGACTTTTCAAGTGGTTTGCCTCTGACTGGCCTGAGTCGGGAGGAGAGAGGCGGTGGCCGCAGGGCGATGTTGGTTTGGCAGGGTTTCTTGTTCAATGGGAGAGGCTAGAGTGAGTCTCAAGGCGGATTGGGAGCAGTCGATAGTGGGGGCAGGGAACTGGAGTAGCTGAGAGGGCGCACACCAGACAAGGAGGCAGCTGTCAGAAACCACGGCCTCGGGCAGAATCGGGCTGCAGGTGGGATTGCGCTGGTCCACAGCGTGTTTTGTTTTGGGTGGAATTTGCTGCTAAACAATGACATGTGAAAATTCCCATTCCCACTGTCCGGAAAAATCGAAGCCCTCCCCTCCTCTCCTTTCCACAGGCAGCAGGGGTTGGAGCCTGGGCCTCTCCAGATGGGCCTGGCCTCCAGGTGGCCACCCGTTCATCCTACCTGCCCTTCTCACGCTTTGTGTTTCCTGTTTGGCCCCAGGAGACATTTCCCAGGTGGCGCTAGTCATAAAGAACCTGCCTGCCAATGCAGGAGACCTGAGGGACGCAGGTTCGATCCCTGGGTGGGGAAGATCCCCTGGAGAAGGGCACCTCAACCCACTCCAGTATTCTTGTTTGGAGAATCCCCATGGACAGAGGAGCCTGGTGGGCTATAGTCCACAGGGTCACAAAGAGTTGGACACGACTGAAGCAACTGAGCACAGCACAGACGTTTACACTGAAACCTCGGGGTGAGGAGAGGTGAGAGGGCAGACCAGAGCCAGCCTCAGCAGGGGGCCTGATGTGGGAGGGTGCTGAGAAGGTGAGGAGGCAGGCCCGGAGGCCAAGGGTAGTGATTTAGGGAGAGTGGGAAAGGTTTGGAAAGGCCATGAGGAGGACGTGAGAGGAGGTTGTGAAGGTTACACGGAGTGAGGCTGGGGGGCCGGGACCTGCAGTCCAGCCTACACCCCCGGGTGATGGAACAGAAGCTGGAGGGAGGGGAGGGCGTGAAGGAGGCTGCTCTGTCCTCCAGGAGCCTCTGCACCCACCTCCGTGTCCTTTGGCTCTGTTAGTGGGTCTGGGCTGTCCCCAAGCCTTGGGGCCACACAGCCAGGGCCCCAGAAGACAGAGCCTGCCCTCCTCTGTCCTAGGGACCCTCCCAGGCTGGGAGCACGCTGGGAAGCTCAACATGGCACCCCGAGGGACTCAAGTCCAGGAGGGCCTGTGTACGAGTGCTCCCGAGACTCCACATCAGAGCCATCTCCAATCCTCTGCGGCAGGCCTTCAGGAAACACACGTCCCCTCCCTACAGCTGTCCTCCCTTTGAAGTCCCTTCTGTCTGTGCCTCTGCGGCTGGTTCTCTGTCACCTGGGATGGGGCTTGCTCTTGACAGGAGAGGGGTGGGTATCATCCCCGAGCCTCCCCAGGTAGCAGCTCTCAGCGCACACCTTGAGATGAAAACATGCCGTCCGCACCCTCTGCAGGGATGCTCCGGTCTGCGTCGTGTGGGGAACGGTGTGAGCTTGCACACATGTCACAGTATCACGTAGAGCCGGAATGTAATTAGGCGATGTTGGGGAAAATTCCGTCTGTCTCCTGGGAATATTGGAATAATGAGCCATCACAGAGGACCCAGGAGGCTGGCGGGGGGCTGCTGACCTGAGCCGAAGGCTCGGATCATTCATTAGCTCTGGAGGTGCTCCTGATTTGTTCCTGCTCCTGTTCATGTTCCAGCTGCCTAAATAAGCTGGCCCGATCCTGAACAGAAAGCAGCAGATTTAGTGGAGAGCCTGAAACGGTAATCTGGGCTTTGAAACAAGAAAGCGAGCAAGTTGTGTGTTTCTGGGGTGGGGGAAAGACAGAAGCCACAATCATCCATGGTGACATGCAGCCATTTGATAAATTGAGTCCAGGTAAGGGCGGAAAATCGTGGGGTAAAGGAGCCAGACTTTCTGGAGTGTGGACTGGGTGTGTGGCTGGCAGGGCAGTGGGCAGGAAGGCCCACCAAGGCCTGAGATTGGGCTGAGAGGGGCCCGGAGTTTTCGGGAGAGCCACCTGGGAGAGGTACAGGCCAGTCCTGCTCTGAGCTAATTCCTCTGCACCCTCGAGGGGCAGGCGGACCCACTCAGAGTGCTCCCAGCCCGCCCTCCCGCATACCGCGCTGGGTATCCCTGCCAAGATGGGCTTCCCAGGTGGCTCTAGTGGTGAAGAACCAGCCTGCCAGTGCAGGAGATGTGAGAGACGAGTTCAATCCCTGGATCAGGAAGATCCCCAGGAGGAGGGCACGGCAACCCACTCCAGTATTCTTGCCTGGAGAATCCCCAACCTGGCAGGCTACAGTCCGTGGGGTTGCAAAGAGCTGGACGTGACGGAGCATGCACACACGAGGGCAGATTCCACCTGGAAGTTTGAGGGGCAGGAAGCACCAAGATACAGGCTTGCCTCTGACTACAGAGTGAGTTCCACATGGACTGGTTTTTCTTCTTAGCTCAGAACCTGCTCTGATCTTAGAGGCAGGGGTGATGGGAGCTATGAGGCACCAAGGGACAGGAAAGGTTTCGCACAGCCCCGGGGCAGCAGGGGGCCTTCGGGATGGTTGGGAGGCTGTTTTCTGGCAGAGGCAGCCTGAACAGGCCTGGCTGGCCAAGCGGAGAAAGGCAGGGGGGACTGTGGTCCACAGACAGGTTAATGGCTCCTGCCTTGCACACAATTCAATTTGCCCTCCTGAGCCTCCTGGCTTTGGGGAAGGGCCTCTCCTCCTGGGAGCCCAGTTGGACTCCCAGAGCCACAGGGCCTAGGTTGGCAGGGCCTGATTGGATCAGGAGAAATAAAGAATGTGGGACTCACAGACAGCCCAGCGCCCAGAGGGGCCATTGGCTCAGCCCCATCTTCAAAACGCCGTTGCAAGTGTCTGTAATATACATCGCCATCTCCTCCCACCTTCCCATGTCTCTGAAAGGTAGCTGCGAATGACTCAGAATCAGAAAACTTGGAACCGGTCTGTTTTTCTCTGCATCTGTGCGGGTGTCCAGCCCATGCCAGGACCAAGCTGGGGGAGAAGAAACATGAAAAAGACTCCATCTTTTCTTTCTCCTCAGTACCTTGCATCTTGTATCAAACCCAACTCCTAGACATATCTGTGTCTCCTTATTGCGGGAAGCTAGGGAAAGAGTTAGGGCAGGAGCCCGCAACCTGTAGGCTGCAGACAGGTACCTCCTGTCAGGTCAGCGGTGGCATTGGATTAGAAATAAAGTATAATAAATGTAATGTGTTTGAATCATCCGAAAGCCATCCCCTGCACCCTGGTCCAGAGAATAACTGTCTTCCATGAAAGCAGTCCCTGATGCCAAAAAGGTTGGGGGACCGATGAATTAGGGGACAAACTGCAAACCAGAGGAGACATCATGGACTCCAAACTAGACAGGCTGTCTCTTGCCTCTAGGCCTTTGACCATGGCGGTTCCTTCCACCTAGCACAAAAGCCAGGGGGAGCTTCTACTCGCCCTTGGAGGCAGCCTTTCCACTGTGACCCCTCCACTCCCCCGCAGCACAACTGGCTCCCACCCTCACCCATGTCTCTAAGAGCGTTTTCAATGCTCCATCATGGCGCTGATGCTGCCCTCCTTAACTCAATCCACAAATAATTGTTGAGTGCCTCCCAGGTGCCTGGCACTATCCTGGGGGTTGGGACATGACAGGGAACGAGCAGATGAGAGCAAAGACGATAAACATGTAAACAGATAATTAAGAGGGCTAAGAGGGCAATGGCGCAATGTACTTCTGCAATCAAGAGGGACTGCGGTGGGCGGGGGCGTCTGCTTTAGACAAAGAGGTGATGCTGGAGCTGTGGCTTGAGTGCTGAGAGGGAGGTGGTCCCACAAGGGCCTGGGGCAGGGTGGTACAAGCAGGAATAGTCAGAGCTAAAAGGCCAAGGCAAACATATTGTATCATTCCATTTGTATGAAACTTCCGGTATAGGCAAATTAGAGACGGAAAGCAGATTAATGGTTGCCAGAGGCTGGGGCGGGGGTGGGCGGTGGGGGCGGGGGCAGTGGCGAGGGAGGTGGGGAGCAGGAGGCAGGATGGGAATGATTGCTAATGGTTATGGGGTTTCTTTTGGGATGATGAAAAGAATGAGCTTGCTGGGACTTCCTTGGTGGTCCAGTGGCTAAGACTCTAAGCTCTCAGTGTAAGGGGCCCAGGTTTGATCCCTGGTCAGGGAACTAGATTCCACATGCCACAACTAAAGAGCCTGCTTGCCGCAATGAAGATCAAAGATCCCACGTGTCACAGATAAGACCCAGCGCAGCCAAATAAATAAATACATTAAAAAAAAAAAAGAATGAGCTTGCTGTATTCTAGGTACCAAAAGGCCAGTGTGGGAAAAATGGTAGAGGATGGGGCTGGAGATGTGATGAGAGCTGATCATGAGGAAGCGCTGGGTTGGTGAGAAGCTTGCATTTTATTCTGGTACAGTGGGGGAGCCACTGGGAAGTCTTCAAGCAGGAAAGGAACAAGATAGCACTTACCATTTTTAAAGATGCTGGTGGCTGTGTGTGGGCCGTGGGTGGTGAGGGGACCTAAATAAAAGCAGGGAGATTGGGTGGAGAGGCTGCTGCTGGGGTCCGGGGGAGAGACGATGGTGGCCTGGGGCAGAGTGCGGGCCTTGGGGATGGAGTGATGAGAACCGACTTAGGGTTTATTTTGAAGGTAGAACTAGTGGGACTTGATGGATTAAAGGGAAAGAGACTGAGGGCTAGGGAAGAATGGAGAATGCCATTTACATTTTCAACTTGAGCAACTAAAAGGATGGGGTTGGCGTTTACTGAGATGAGGAAGCCTGTGGAGGGAACACCTTTGGGGCACTCAGAGTTTGAGCAGCTTATTAGATATCCACGCACAATGTCAGGGGAGCCGTTGGGTGGGCTGGTCTAGAGTTCAGGACTGAGACACATGTCTGATCTTCATCCCATGGAGACAGTATTTAAAACCTGAGCCTGGGTGAGCTTCCTGGGGATAGGTGTGGGTATGGAAGAGAGAAGATCCCAGGGCTGTGCCTAGGGAGTCAGGCTATGTAGAAATCAAGCCAAAGAAGAGCCCCCAGCACAGCAGACCAAGAAAAGCAGCCAGCAAGGCAGGAGGAAAAAAACGGCAGTTCTACCTCTGCAGTGGAGAAAGTGTTTCCAGAAGGGAGGGCCCACACTGTTCAGTGAGTGCTGCTGAGAGGATGAGGAGATGGGGACAGAGGAGTCATCTTAGGACTTAGCAGTGTAACTAGAGATTGGGCTCCCTGTGAGTCCAACTTCCCTGATAACTTGGTTGGTAAAGAATCTGCCTGCAATGCAGGAGACCCTGGTCTGATTCCTGGGTCAGGAAGATCCCCTGGATCAATTCCCGGGTCAGGAAGATCCCCTGGAGAAGGGATAGGCTACCCATTCCAGTATTCTTGGGCTTCCCTTGTGGCTCAGCTGGTAAAGAATCCACCTGCAATGCGGGAGACCTGGGTTCGATCCCTGAGTTGGGAAGATCCCCTGGAGAAGGGAAAGGCTACCCACTCCAGTATTCTGGCCTGGAGAATTCCATGGATTGCACAGTCCATGGGGTCGCAAAGAGCTGGACAGGACGGAGCGACTTTCACTTTCACTTTTCCCTGTGAGTCTGAGCACCCAGCACATGTGTGCTGTGCTGTGCTTGGTCGCTCAGTTGTGTCACCCAGCACATAGTAGATGCTTATTTAAAGGTTGGAGGACTTGAAATGAGCATGTTCTGGACTATGCAGCATAGACTGCCCAGAGCATCAGAGTTCGAGCTAGGAATCAGTTATCTATCAAGGGGAAGGAGCTGAGGAGCACGGGCCACTGGGGAGCCCATTGTCACAGGGAGGCTGAGGGTGGCTGGGAGGCTGGTGGAGGCCGGGGAGCCCAAGGAGCACAGGATGCTGGCTTGCCCATCCGCACATTTTGTGAGGGCCTTCTCTCCACATCTCCCCTTTTCCTTCAGGAGGTGATTCATATTTCAATATATTCCAGCTGAAAAAGGATCCGATTTTGAGCAGGTGGTAAGTCAGTACACGGAAATTTGATATATTTTGACTAATGCAGTTTGAAATTTGAAAACTGCAGACGATTTTATTCAGGATCCATTTTTATACCAACTCATTATTGGGGGGAAAAGGCAAGATTTCAGGTTTCTGGAGGAGGATGTGTGAACCCAGGCCTGTCACCACTAAGCTTCTCTAAGCAGGCTTGACCTGGCCAGCCGGCTTGCTGCCTGCCTCGGCTGCCTCACGTTCCTGCTGAAATGCTTTCTTTAGCTACCCCTTTCAAGCATCCCCCTGGGGTTACTAGCCCAATTTAATCTGACCTTTGGCCCTGCCTCTGTCGTACCAACTCCGGCAAATCCCCAGGGTTGGCACTTAAGACAAGTTTTGTGATAACAGTCAATGGTATTACACAGAATTTCCACTTCTTTCCCCATCTGCCTCCTCCATTTCCCCAGCCTTGCAAGTGAGAAGCACAAGGAGAGGAAATAAATAACGACGATGGGGTGGGTTGAGAGGGCTGGTGAAGCTGTCGGCAAGGGAGCAGAGACAGTGTCTGTGGGATGCGGTGAGGGTCCCTGAGGGGCCAGGGGTCTCGAAGAAGAGAGCTGTCTTCCCATCGATCAATGCCAGATCCAGCTTTGTCTGGGTCTTGGTTCCCCATCTCGGGTGAATCACTGCACTTTGTTGAGCCTTATTTTTCTCAGCTGTAAAATAAGGATATGAATACCTTCCTAATAATTTTTTGGGGGAGGACTTCCCTGGTGGTCCAGTGGTTAAGAATCTGCCTTGCAACACAGCGTACACAGGTTCGATCCCTGGTGGGGGAACTAAGATCCCACATGCCAAGAGGAATCTAAGCCCACACGCCACATAACTAGAGAGTTAGTGCACCGCTACAAAAGATCCAGCACGACTCAACGAAGAGCCTGTGTGCTGCAACTAAGACCAAATGCAGCCAAATAAACAAATATAAATAAATAATCTTTGTGGGGGAATATCTAATGAGTGGGCTTTCCTGTTGATGCAGTAGTAAAGAATCTGCCTGCCAATGCAGGAGACGAAAGAGTTGAGGGTTCGATCCCTGGGTCGGGAAGATCCCCTGGAGGAGGAAATGGCAACCCACTCCAGTATTCTTGCTGGAAAATCCCATGGACAGAGGAGCCTGGACGGCTACAATCCAGGGGATCGCAAGGTGTCAGACACGACTAAGCGACTGAGCACACACATACACTTCTAAAGAGTATATGTGGATGCTCCCAGGATGGTATATCTGTCACACAGGAGGGATTCAACATGTGTTTATCTGTGCTTCCCCACCCCAGAGGTCTCCTCTTTGTAGGAGGCACACAGCTTTTGTCTCCTGAGTAGCTCACAGCCTAGATGGGAAGAAAACCCTGTGGTTGGTGACTTCTTGGGCGTGGAACGTAAGTCTGTATAGACTAACCTTTCTGGGTGACTTGTCATCGTGTATCAGGAGGACTGATAATGAATCTCTGATTTAGGGAAAGAGTAAAAACAAAAATTTTTGGATAAAGCGTTATGCATAAGGATGTTCATTTCAATATTATTTAGTTTTAGCTTAACTGACTCTTAAAAGAATCAATAGGTACATTCACACGGTAATAAATTGGAAACTCCTGACAGGTATACAAGTGAATTTCCCTTCACACCAGTCCCTAAGCTTCCAGGAGAGTCTCCCAGGAGGCAAATGATATTACCAGTTTTGCCATGATAATTTATAGCAGTGAAAAACGGAAAACAATCTAAATGTCTCAGAAAAATAAATTATGGTCTGTCCATACAATAGGATCCTCTGTAGTCTCTAAAAACCATACCTGATCTTTCGTCACTTGACTGTGGTTGCCTCTTATCCTCAGCATCTGCTGTTCCCTCTGCCTGGAATGCCCACTCACCCAGTGGAGTCCTTCTCAACCTTCAGACTCCCAGCCCTCCCACCCCCGTGGACAAGGGGAGCCCCCACAGTTCTCCTGGCTACCTGGATCTCTCTCCTTATACTCCTCCTTCAGTTCAGTCGCTCAGTCATGTCCAACTCTTTGCAACCCCATGGACTGCAGCACCCCAGGCCTCCCTGTCCATCTCCAACTCCCGGAGTTTACTGAACTCATGTCCACTGAGTCGGTGACACCATCCAATGATTAGATATGGATATGGCCCTTCAGTGAGGGTCTGTTTTCCCATCAGACTGTATTCTCCTGGAGGGTGGGGTCAGTCTGTCTGCTGGGCTCCCAAGGCTGCTTTAGAGCAGAGACTCACAGATGGAGGCACCTGGAGAGCAGCTGAACGAATGAATAAGTTAGGCAGAAAACGCAGGCTACAGAGCTGCATATATAGCATGATCCCAGTTTTATTGCTTTAAATAAAATTTTTATTTAAATTTTATATATCCCTACGTAAATGAAGGAACTCTCGTAAGAAGGTACAGGAAGGCCCAGTGGATGATTGTCAAGGATAATAGGATTGTGGTGATTTTTCTTCCTTTTTAGTTCTATACATTTCACATTTTCCACAATTGGCAAGTATTATTTTAAAGCTAAAACAAGTAAGGAAGAGTGACTTTAAAGGAAAACCTTGTGGGGGAAAATAGGTAGGGCTTGGGGACACCGGGAAGCCCCCCGCCACCTAGACTAAAGCTCTCTGGATAAGGGTCAGAAGCTACCCTGTGCTGGTGGCTGGCCAGACGAGGGTCCCTGAAGAAAGTACGGGGCTCCACCAGCAGGGAGGAGACAGCAGTTCAAGGCCTGGGACCTAAGATTCTCAGCTAAACTCAGCAGGGTATTTTTTTTTTTCTGTAGGATTTATTTATTTTATTGAAGAGTAAATGTAAGCAAATATAAGGTATAAAAAATAAGAAAGTTAACATCCCTGAGCCCGCTGCTCAGTTTAACACATAGAACACCACAGATCCATGTGAAGCATTCCCTGCCGAGTGTCTTAAGGAGCCAATCGAGAGATTCTGCAAAAGGGTCAAAAGAGAAAGGTCTGTGAGGTGAGGCCTGAAATGCCTGGTAAATTACTCTCTTCGGCATGAGGTCTCTCCTGCTGCTAAAACTTACTGTAAAATATATATTGTATATATTTGGACTTCCCAGGTGGCTCGAGTGGTATAAATAATCCGACTGCCAATGCAGGAGATGCAGGTTCGATCCCTGAGTCGGGAAAATTCCCCCAGAGGAGGAAATGGCAACTCACTCCAGTATTCTTGCTGGGATAATCCCATGGACATAGGAGCCTGGTGGGCTACAGTCAATAGAGTCACAAAGAGTCAGATACAACTGAAGTGACTGAGCACGCACGCATGTGTTTACCCATAACAAGCCATCTCAGCCAACTCTAGCACCTGGTTTCCTTGCTTTGGGCTAGAATTACATCAGCGAAATCATTCATTCATGCACTCACCAGACAAGCTTGGATAAGCTCCACATACCTGGCACTAGTTGGGGGTGGTTCCCCCCAACCCCAAGGAAACTTAGGGCACTGCTCCCACAAGAAGAGCAGGAATTGGGGGAGCAGCGCCAGACCATGGAGGGCTTGGGAGTCATGCTCAGCAGGAGGGACCTCACATCTGTGAGGATTCTTATTTGCAAGCAACAGACACCTGCCTTGACTAATTTAAATAAAAGGCAATTTTTTGGGGAGTATACTGAGTCCTTCACAGAATCTCCCAGAGGGCTGGGGACTCCACAGGTAGGAAAAACAGCCCAAGGGAAGGCAAAGACACCTCCAGTGAGCACCTCTAAGGTTCTCACCGCAGCCTCTGCCCCCATTGGCTCTGCCACTGCTGCCATCCTGGCAAGCATGTGTCCTGCTCGGCCCCCTGTATATCCGCCTCATTAACTCCCAGCTCAGAAGTCTGGGGTGGTAGTGTCAAGTGGCAGAGCCCCGACCCTGGGTCTTGGCGGAGCTGCAAGGGAGGCTGGGAAAGGGAGGGCTGGACCTTTTCAGCTTCCACGGGGAAGGAAAGGCTCATCTACATAAACTGGAAGATCTGCCAAGTACAGGAAGAGGGTTTAGCTGCTGGGTGGCTGACAAGAGTGACAGATGTCCACAACATACTCTCCTGAAGGCATCTGGGGAAGACTGTCAGTTCATGGAAGCCAGGAACTGGTTCTTTTATTCCCAGAGCCCTCTTGGCATGGTGCCTGGTCAGAGGAAAGTAGGGGAGTAAACATTTGCTGAGCTAATGCACCGTCAGGGCTTCCAGGTGGAGCTAGTAGTAAAGAACCCACCTGCCAATGCAGGAGACATAAGAGATCCAGGTTCCATCCTTGGGTCTGGAGTAGAAAGTAGCAACCCACTCCAGTATGCTTGCCTGGAAAACTCCATGGACAGAGGAGCCTTGTGGGCTACAGTCCATGGGGCTGCAAAGAGTCAGACACGACTGAGCACACACACGCGCACACACACAGTGCAATGTCAGCAGGGGAGTGACCTGAGCAGGTTTCACGGGAGGGGCCAGACAGCCCCACCTGTCCAGTGAAAGGTAAGGGGATCTTGGGCAGAGCCTGGGGCAGTGGCCGTGGAAGCCTGGGTTTGCAGGCACTTTGTCCTCTTGTCCCCACAAACCTTGTGTGTGACCAGGGTGGCTTGATTTCTCACCACACAGAGGGCCTGTTTCATTCCGTTTTCTTCCTCCTCAAACTCCCTCCCTCTTCCTTCCCTCAGCTCTCAGCTGATGACCCCACTTACTTCCGGGAGAAAATAGAAGCCCTCAGAAGCTAACACATCCTCCTCTCTTCAGGAGGAACACCTGCACCAGAGGTGTTCTTTGGACCTCTGGATCTTGGTCTCTCTGGTCCTCTCACTCCTAAGCCATCAATTTCTCTCTCCTTTTCCTCCTGGATCACCCCCAGGAGCATGCAAACAGACTCTAGTGTCTTTTCTTCCATCTTAGAAAACAACCAACCTCCCTGGACCCTACACCCCTTCGGGTCCTGCCCAGACTGTCTGCTCCCTTCGCATCCAAGCTTCCCTAGTGAGTGGCCTCTGGGTGCTCCCAGCTGCTGATCCCGGAGTCCCCTGGGAGCCTTCATCCCTTTCCTACTGACAACAGGCTGGGCCCTTTGAAGGACCTTGACCAGTGAAGCGTGAACTGGAGTGACATGCACCCCTGGAAACGAAAGCCTCAAGTGCCAGTCCTCTGTCCCCTCTGCATCCCTGAGCAGAACGGCAGCTGCCCTGCCTGAGCAAGAAGCCAGTCTTTGTTGCTGTGGCCGTGGAGATTCTGGGTCCCTGGTCACATCAGCGTGCCCCAGCCTGTCCTGACTGATACAGTGCTGTCTCCCCTCCTCAGCTCCCATTCACTCTTCATCCCACTCCCACATGCCTTCTGCCCCTCCTTTCTACCAGCAACGAACTTTCCAGCATCACCCATTACCTCCACATTGTCAAATACACTCTCCAGTCCTCAAGGAAACTCTCAGCCACTCTCATCACGACTA
Source organism: Bos mutus (assembly GCF_027580195.1). NCBI lineage: Eukaryota > Metazoa > Chordata > Mammalia > Artiodactyla > Bovidae > Bos > Bos mutus. The sequence goes on from NC_091635.1 coordinate 39,133,245, forward strand.
ATTCCTCCTTCCTTCTCAAAACACTCTTGGCTTTGGTCATGCCACACTTTCCAGGCTTTCCTCTGACCTCATTGCCCATCCTTCTCCTTTACACACCTTAAGAATTGCTGTGTTGCCAGAGTCCGCAATCCTTTATCTTCTCACACTCTCTCTCTCTCTCTCTTTTTTTTTTTTTTTTTGGCTGTGCCATGCATCATGTGGAACTTCCCTGACCAGGGATTGAACCCACACCCTTTGTGTTGGAAGTGCAGTGTCTTAACCCACTGGACCGCCAGGGAAGTCTTGACTCTAACTTCTCTCTTGACTCTCAGAGGTGACCTCATCCATTCCCATGGATGGAAATACCATCTCTATGCTGGTGCCTCCCAAGTGTGCTTCTCACCTCTGGGCTTCAGTTTTGTACAACTCTGTAAGATTTATGACTTTGTTCATCCTAGGCGGAGCTCTTCACGGCCCCAACACCTGTTTTCCTAGGCTCCTCCCATCTTGCTGTACTCTTACGCTCTGCAGCCTCCTGTCTCCCTTACAACGGTCCATCCGTATGTCCGTCAGTTCTGCAACCCAGATGTTTCTCAGCCTGTCCACTGCTGTCTGTCTCCATGGCCCCTACCCCTTCTGAATCCTCCGTGTCTCTCGTGGATGACAGCCGTAGGCCTCGCTGCCTCCCTTCTTGGTCCCACAAATCCATGCTCCCCCCAAATCTGATCAGGTTGCTAGTACTTCGGTTTCCTGCCAGAAACAGAATCAGATCCAAAGTCTGTTTATTTATGGCTGTGCGGGGTCTTCATTGCTGTGGCCGGCTTCCTCTGGTTGCGACAAGTGTGGGCCTCTCCTTGCAGTGGCCGGAACGTGGCTTGTTTCGGAACGTGGCTGTAGGCGCACAGGCTTCAGTGGTGCACAGGCTCTAGGTTACACAGGCTTCACTACTTGCAGTTCCCAGGCCCTGGAGCACAGGCTCAATAGCTGTGGCATGCAGACTTGGTTGCTTCGCAGCCTGTGGGATCTTCCCCGACCAGGGATGGAACCCATGTCCCTTGCATTGGCAGGTGGATTCTTATCCACGGTGCCTCCAGGGAAGTCCCAGAACTAAACTCTTGACTGAGCCTTTTAAAGCCATTTTTGACCCCATCACACGTCCCTCTCATCCACACCAAGTTCAGTTCTGCCCCAGGACCTATTCACCTGTAGTTCCCACTGCCTGGAAAGCTGTTCTTCAGCTCCTTCTTAATATTAGGTGTCAACCCAAGTGTCAACCGCTCCTCAGAGAGGCCATTCATTCATTCATCTGTCTTAAACCCCCTTCCTGTGTCCCCAGTGCCTACCGCTCTGTCAGTTTGGGCGTCTCTGGTTGTTTAAATCATCTCCCCCTAGACTGTAAGCTCCACGAGGGAAGGAGTTACGTCTCTTACTGTTGTAGCACCAAGCACGGAGCTGTTCCTCACATGAATGAAAGAACTGGAAGGCAGATTCAGAAAGGGGTGATCGATAAATAGGACGTGAGTTCTGAAGGCCTTTCACAAACAGCAAGGAAGGAGTGGCTGCTCCAGGGACTCAGAATGAGGGGTCTTGGTGGAGAGCTCTGCACCTGCTTCTCAAAGGCTGGGTTCCATCTGTTTTCCTCCAGGGATTGGTAGAGCAACCCCCGCAACTCCCTTCTCTCACACGCCTTCAGGAGCCCCCTAGGAAGGCATCTCAATGGACACTTGCCCCCTGAGGACTGTCCCAACCCTGCAGAGGTTCCCAGCCCCAGTTATCACACCATAAGGGTGTCAGGGGGCCTGTCTGGTTGCATGTGGGCCTACAGTTTTCTGGGGTTTGTGGGGACAGACAATTGGTTCCAGATGGAGGAGACAGGGCACAGAGCCTTCTCTGAAGCCCCTGGGAAGGGCTGGCTTTCAGAGGCCCTTGTCCTCAGCCTTGGAGTCCTGGAGGCCACAGCCCGGGTTCTGGGGCCCACAGACTGGGAAGCAAATTTGAGTAGCAGTGAACACATATTATAAGCCCCAGGGCAGCTTTGCAAAGTGAAGATAGAGCTCATATGACCAGGGCTTTGTGCAGAGAGCTGGTCATGTGTCGGGGGATGGACTGGGAGAGAGAGCCAAGTACAAAGCTCAAGACCTCGTCCCCCGCCCCGCCCCGCGGCCCCACCCCCACCCCCGACCTGCTATGCCCTGGGGCAGCAAAGGCCTGGCAGGAACTTGAGGTTGAGCCCTGACTTGGAATCTAATCCATCAGGTCCCTCTGCCAGGCCTCTGGGGTCTGGGAGCGCCAGGGTGGGTGGGGTGAAAGCCAGGGTCCACGGGGTAGGGGGCGGGGAGGCAGCGGCTTCCTCTGATGGAGTAGCGGTAACGGTAATGCAGCCCTCAGCCTTGGGGATGCCCAGCCCTCAGCCTTGGGGATGCCCCGCCCTGCAGCCGGTCTGGGTACCAGTTCAGAGCACAGCCTCAGTGAGTGCTGCCAACACCCAAGAAGGCAGGTGCTCTAAGTCCCCATTCCCGGACTGAGAAACTGAGGCTGCAGAGGTTTGGTGGCCTGTCTGAGCTTGTCCAGATGAAACGTGCTGCCTTTGGGACTGGTCCCAGGCCCAGGCAGTTCATGGACACAGAGCTGCCTGTGCCGGCCTCCAGTGTAGCCCCTCACCTCTCCATCCCACTCAGGGACCCCCGCAGTGAGGAGGTGATAAACACGGTTAGGCAGAGGAGAGAGGAGGCTGAGTTTGCTCCAACAAGGCCTCCTGAGAGCTTGGCGGCCCAATTAGCACGGCGTTCCCGGCCAGGCCCGCTCGGGGGACTAGCTGCAGCAGATGAAAGCTGAAAGGTTATTCCAATAAGGTGCCGCCCACTTCCCAGCTGAGAGTGATCCTGGTGTGCTGGAGGGGCTTGGAGTGGGTACATAATTCAGCGTGTCAGGAGGAGAGCAGGAGCTATAGGCAAAGCCAGAGTGGGCGCTGAGATAAGACGGGGATGTCACGGGCGGGCGTGCCTCTCCTTGGAAGAGGGCCCTGCCCCCTCCCTGGGGTGGAGTTCAGGAACGGTCAGGATGAAAGGGCTGGGTGGCCAGCCCCCTCGATGGTCTCCAGAGACAAAGGTGTGCTGAAATATTCACATGCGGGCACGCAGGTATGTGCACACGGCCATGTCCACACACATAGATAAACATACATGTAGATGTGCAGACACTCACACACACACAGGCTCTGTCTAGCCCCCAGGCTGCAGCCACAGGGCCTGAGGTGTGGGTCTGAAGAACGATCGTGCCTCATGCCTGCCTGTTTACTCGCCCCTCATCCTGTGGCCAGAAGTTTTTTGGGGGGGCCATGGCACTCCTGGCCCCCAGATAGGTTGACTGAGATTTGTTTGGGACTTTCAGATATTAGCACTAAAAGTCCTGTGTCCTGGGAAACTCCTGAGTCCCGGACAAACCTGTGCTGGTCGCCTGCCCCAGGCCCCAGGCAGGCCCGGCGTGTCCCCTCCCTCCCCAAGTCCTCCTCTGTCACCTCCGTGCTGGCCAAGGGCCCCTTGAAAGAGAGCCACAGCTGAGTCTCTGCTCACCACGGAGGCCTGTGCACTAATCAAGACCACTATGTTTATTGAGCACCTACTATGGCTTCCCTGGTGGCTCAGAGGTTAAAGCGTCTGCCTGCAATGCGGGAGACCTGGGTTCCATCCCTGGGTTGGGAAGATCCCCTGGAGAAGGAAATGGCAGCCCACTCCAATATTCTTGCCTGGAGAATCCCATGGACGGAGGAGCCTGATGGGCTACAGCCCATAGGGTCGCAAAGAGTCGGACATGACTGAGGACTTCACTTCACTATGAGCCAGGCTCTGGGCCTAGAGTTTTCTTCCTGAGTACCTACTGTGTGTCGGGCACTGTTCTAGGCCCTGAGGGCACAGCAGGGAACACTAGACAAGATCACTCCTCATGGAACTGCCCCTCAAGTGAGGGAAGACAGAAAATAACATCAATTAAAAAGTGACGGGAATTTATTAGGAAAGAAGAAATGTTACGGGGAAAAGTAAAACAGGGAAGGGGTCATTTAAAATAGGCTGCGGGGGGGGGGGAATTCCCAAGCAGTCCAGTGGTTAGGACTCTGTGCTCCCACTGCTGAGGGCCTGGGTTCCATCCCTGGTTGGGGAACTAAGATCCCACGAGCCGAGTGGTGCGGCCAAAAATATAAATGGATTGAAAGTGTTAGTCACTCAGCTGTGTCCAGCTCTTTGCCACCCCATAGACTGTAGCCCACCAGGCTCCTCTGTCCATGGGATTCTCCAGACAAGAATACTGGAGTGGGTTGCCATGCCCTTCTCCAGGGGATCTTCCCATCCCAGGTCTCCTGCATTGCAGTCAGATTCTTTACTGTCTGAGCCACCAGGGAAGCCCCTAAATAAATAAACAAATATTTTCAAAGGCTGCTGGGGAAGGCTTCCCTGAGCAGGTGACATGGGGAGGGGCTTGAACGGAGAGGTGAGGGCAGGAACCCTGCAGGTGTCCTGGGGCAAGCTTCCAGCAGAGTGGACGGTGCGTGCAGAAGGCTGGAGACAGGATGTGCCCGGCATGGAAAGGACAAGAGCAGGGAAACCCAGCTCCGCCCCGGCTGGCTTCTTTGTCTCCAGAAGTGACCTGGGTTTGGGTGTGGCACAGAGGGGCAGTGCCGTGTGGCTGGAGGCGCCAGTCACTCTGTGAGCACAGGAGGCTTGGCCTGAGGCCGTTATTGGCAACAGAGCCATCCCGTTAGCATCGATTGGCTTAGAGAGGAGCGCCAGGCCAGGCTGGGGCAGCAGCGGGGCCAGGAGCTGAGCCCCGGGCAGGGGGGGCAGGCTGCAGAAGCAGGAGGACTGACCACACGGCTGACCGGTCTCTAAGCCTCCAGAGCCCCACGGAGCTGCCTGGTGGCTCCAGGGGATATCAGCCCACTGGGCTGGCACCCTGCATGGGTGTGGGGAAGGGCAGGCACCAGACTCAGGCCAGAGTGACGCCCGAGACCTTGGGGCCAGGGAGGGCAGACCAGGCCTCAGACGAGGATGCCCTCGCTGTCCTGCTCACCAGCGGTGTGGCCTTGGCCGGCCCCTCCCCTCTGTGCCTCCCACCTGTGGGGTAGCAGGAGGATACCATGTAAGGAACCTGCTACTCGGTTCTGGTACAGGGTTGGGTCCCGTTTGGTTAGCTCCCTTCCCGTTCTGGGGGAAGGGAAGCTGCAGGGCCCCTGAGACAGGAGCAGGGGCCCTATCAGTGGTGCTGGTCCCAGTGGGAGCTCACTGGCTTCCCCAGCCCTGGGTAGCCCTTACCCAGCTTAAGCTGTAGTTACAGCCTCATAGGGAGTTCAGGCTACTTAGAGGCTAAGAGAAGGGCTGCGGTAAGATAGGGCCTGCTGCCTACTTCCCCACCTCAGTACTTTGGCACGTGCTGTCCTCTGCCTGGAATGCCCTTTCCACCCAGCCCAAGAGGTCCAGCCCCTATGGAAATTTTCATAGGCACAGCTTATGAATGGGCTGCTGAGTCTGGGTGAGGGGCCTGCCCAAGCCCAGGCTACTCACCCAGATCCTCACAGGTCCCTGCTCAGCAGGTGAGGGATTTGGGGATTTGAGGCAAAGAAGACATGAAGACTGGCTTCTCAGGTGGCACAGTGGTAAAGAATCCACCTGCCAACGCAGGAGATGCAAGAGATGAGGATTTGATCCCTGGGTCAGGAAGATCCCCTGGAGTAGGAAATGGCAACCTACTCTGATATTCTTGCCTGGAAAATTCTATGGACAAAGAAGCCTGGTGGGCTACAGTCCATGGGGCCGCAAAGAGTCAGACACGGCCGCAAAGAGTCAGACACAACTGAGCGCGCACTCACACACACACACATACACACACACACGGGACTTGAAGACAGTAATGGCTCTCCTTTTCTGCACACCCTTTGTGCTGGCAGGGGAGCAAGAAGACTTCATGGAGGAAGTGGCACAAGGCAGCAAGTGCCTTTCCCATCACACACCAAGGCGCCTACTCTGGGCCTGGCACCTGCTGGACAGTCTGGTATTGAGACCCCCATCTGCTGTGTGTGTGTGCTCAGTCACTCAGTCGTGTCTGACTCTCCATGGGATTCTCCAGGCAAGAATACTGGAGTGGGTTGCTGTTTCCTTTTCCAGGGGCATCTTCCCAACCCAGGAATTGAACCCACCTGCCAAGTTCTTCCCAGGCCCCTCCCTACCCTGGCACTCTGCATACTCCAAGACTTTGGCGACAAGTGTTGAATGGAGGAAGGAATGAATGAGGCTGCAAATCTGTGTGTGGGAGGCCAGGAGGTCTGGGAGCAGCCGAGTAGACGATCAGGTGGATGCCCCTGGAGTAGGCGGAGAGCAGGGGGAGGAAGGGGGAGCAGGAGAGGAGACAGTGGAGGATGAGAGCCAGAGGAAGTCCAGAGTTTGAGTCTGCACCTTACTTTCTCCAGCCCACTCAGGTAGAGTGACCTCCTTGTTCCCCAGGACATGGCAAGGAAGCTGATGGGAGGAAGCATAAGGCTCCTCCACGGAGACTTGTATCCATGCTAATTTGCAATCTTAAAATGCACAGCAAAGGCACCAGTGTCATTGTTAGTACATTAATCAGTAATCAGTGGGTCGGGGCTCCCATGGGCCACACAGAGCGGGCACGGGGGCACAGGAGGAGCTGTGGCGAAGCAGTGCCAGCCTCCCTGGGAAGAAATAGGCAGGGTGATGATCCATGACCAGGGCACATGCTGGCTCAGGCAGAGGAGGCGGGGTAGGCTGGGAGAGCTGGTCCAAGGCCTTGGAGATGGAACCAGCTTCCAGGTTGGAGAAGCAGACTCAGTTGAGACCCACTGCAGTGCCCAGTGGTAGGGAGCAGTGGTCACTGGCCTGGGTCCCCTGGCATCTCAATAGTACCCGAGGATGGAGAGCAGCTCTAAGCATCGCCTGGGGTCCCTGCCTCCTCCTGGGCCCCTCTCAGGGGAACAGCCCCTCTCAGGCTCCTGCCCTGAGTGCCACCTTTATACTCCTTCCCCCACCCACGATATCTGACCGCTCCCACCTGCCAAAATGTGTTCATATGCTGACCGCTAAGGCCACACCTAGATTTTTGGACTTTTGGCTCCTTTACCCAAACCAGGGTCTTTGCCTGGCTTCCCCTGTACCCCAACACCTCCAGCCAGGGGCACCTGCCTAAGGGAGGGGTGTGGCTTTTATGGAGCACCCCCAGCTTCTCTGAGGATGACTTCAGAAAATCCCCACCCACAGCCTTTCAAAGACAGAGCCACAGCAGCAGGCAGAAGGGCTGTCTGCCCCACCCCAGGTCAGGGGGCAGGAAACCTCCTCCCTCACCCCCACACCACACAGGGTGGTTCTGAGGCTCTGAGGAATGTGAGCAGAGCACTCTGTAAACTCTGTAAGCTGCACAAATGTCGGCGGTATTAACACTGAGCCTGCCAGGGCTCAGCCTGCTCCCACTGCGGGCCACGCTCCCTGCCTGACTTAAAGGAAGGAAGTGCCTTGTCTTTGCAGGACCCCAGGGGGTGGGGGTGGGGGTCTTTTGTGGCCCTGTCCTCTTCAGCACAGTGAGCACCCTGAATGTCCCTGAGCTAGGAAGGGGACCCTGGGCTCCCTCATGGTGCCAGGGCGAGGGCGCCTCCCCAGGGCCATCTGGGCCGGGAGGAGGAGCAGAGATGAGCAAGGGGAGATGGGGTGGTGGGCTGTGTGGAAGATGCAACCGGTATTTGCTGGGCCCTCCTCCCAGCCCTGGTGTTGGAGGCTCAAGGCAGTGGGCAGGCTCCCTGAGAGTCAGCCTGGGTTTGGGGGCCAGGCTCCTAGGGGGTCCTCCCACTGCAGAGTCTCCTCCTGAAGGGCTGGGGCCCCCTGGCCAGACCTGGAGGTCAGACTCCACTCAGGGAGTGCTGGCCTAGCGATCCTCTCCTACTCTTGTTACACACGGGGAAACTGCGGCTCAAAAGGACCCCCTGCCTGGGGCTGGGGCTGCAGACTGTTCAATGGTGGTGATGACTGTTCAATGGTGGTGATGACTGAAGCGGGGCAGGGGCCACAGAGAGCGTGGCCCAGCCCAGAATGGGAACTCACAGCTGCTCTGCCACCATCGCCACAACTGCCGAGGTCATAATTGCTCTGAAATCGCAACCCAACACAATTATGCAGAAACCGAATTATGTGCGATGATTTTTCTGTGTTGGAAACGTTGTTGAAGCCGGGTGATTACAGGGGGACAGGAAGCAGCTGCCACTCTCTGGGAACCCATAACTCCCAACAGCTGGGAGCTGTCGCTTATTTACGACGCCGTTTCTGGGAGGAAAGAGAGGGTGGCAGGGGTGGTGAGGTCCGCTGGAGCCCGGGCAGGCAGCTCTAGGGCAGCGGCCGGCCCGAGACCGGGAGTAGGGGCCCGCCTGAGAGTGGCCGGGAGGGTTAGTTCTCTCATCCAATATGCTCTGGGTACAGCTGGCAGCCGGAAGAACCAGCCGAGCTGCCCCAGGCACCCAGCTCTCCCCAGAGGCCTGTGATCAGCCAAGCTGGAAGGGAAGGATCAGGAAGCCAACCCCAGCAGGAACGAGATGACGGCCTGGCCCTGCAGGGTGGGGGTCTACAGGCCTAGAGCCGGTCCCCACAACACTGGCGTGTCTGCCAGGCTGCCCGGGGCAGCTGCGACCCTGGAAAAAGGCAGGTAATGACGATCATCCATAATGAGGCTGCTGTGATAATGAGTGCGTGGCTGTTATCCGACCACAGGCTGGACACATCCGAAAATAAATTATTTTAAGGATCCATTAACGAATGCCTAATTAATGCCCAATTAGAGAGAAGCTACAGAGGAAATGCTCTGGACAATCGAGAGGCAAGGCCTGATTTGCAGTGGTAGCCTGGGATCTCCAGAGAGCTGGGGAGAGGGGAGGGACCAGACAGTGGACCGTAGTGAGGGGCAGTCTCTCTCTGGCTACTCCTAGGACCCCAGAACCATCAGTCCTGGTGCCTCCCACAGTCCTCCTCTCTCTCTGTCTCTCCCTCTCTCTCTCTCTCTCACACACGCATACACACACGTGTCCTTTGCAGAGAAAAACTATTATTACTTAGAAATGAGGAATCTTAAGTCATGGGGGATGATGCATGCTTGAGGACGTGGAAGGCACTGTAAATGAGAAATCTTTCAAGATAAAACTTTGGTGACATGCCTGCTCGCTTTGTTTGTTATTGGGAATAATTGAAATAAAAAGACTCTTCAGGAGCCCATATGAGATATTTACTTTGTTAGAACAGGAGCCTGCCCCACTATCTGCTCATGCAGATAAAGGCAAGTAAGTGGCAGAGCTGAGACCCCAGGGGGACAGGACCCCCGAGGCTGGCTGCTGAGTCCACGGGCTGTGACCCCAATCCTAGCCAGGATGACAGGGCCTAAGGGGGCGGGGCTCAGAAGCTGTGGGCGGGGCTAGGGCTTTGCAGGGTGGGGCTAAAGAAGTCCGCCAGATGTAGGGGGACCGCAGCCTCTACACCAACGCACCTCACAACCCAGGCTGGAATAGAAACCCCCAGAAGAGATGGGGCGCCAGGGCATGGGAAGCCATCAGGAGTCAGGGGGCTATGACCCCAGACCCCAGATCGCTGTGTGGCTAAGACGAGGACAGAGCCCCGGTGACCAAGGAGGCTCACATACCCGTGGAGCTCGGCTTCTCTGACCGTCTCCCACGTCCCGGGCAGCCCCCTGTGACCTGGCTGTGCTCTCTCTCTCCCCTCCAGGGTGCTGTGTGGAACTGCTGCTGCTGCTGCTGGCCGGGGAGCTGCCTCTGGGCAGCGGCTGCCCGCGGGACTGCGTGTGCTACCCCGCACCCATGACAGTCAGCTGCCAGGCGCACAACTTCGCCGCCATCCCCGAGGGCATCCCGGAGGACAGCGAGCGCATCTTCCTGCAGAACAACCACATCACCCTCCTCCGGCAGGGCCACTTCAGCCCCGCCATGGTCACCCTGTGGATCTACTCCAACAACATCACCTTCATCGACCCCAACACCTTCCAGGGCTTCGTGCACCTGGAGGAGCTAGACCTTGGCGACAACCGGCAGCTGCGGACGCTGGCCCCTGAGACCTTCCAGGGCCTGGTGAAGCTCCACGCCCTCTACCTCTATAAGTGTGGGCTCAGCGCCCTGCCGGCCGGCATCTTTGGCGGCCTGCACAGCCTGCAGTACCTCTATCTGCAGGACAACCACATCGAGTACCTCCAGGATGACATCTTTGTGGACCTGGTCAACCTCAGCCACCTGTTTCTCCACGGCAACAAGCTGTGGAGCCTGGGCCAGGACACCTTCCGGGGCCTGGTGAATCTGGACCGGCTGCTGCTGCATGAGAACCAGCTGCAGTGGGTCCATCACAAGGCTTTCCACGACCTCCGCAGGCTGACCACCCTCTTCCTCTTCAACAACAGTCTCTCTGAGCTGCCAGGTGACTGCCTGGCACCCCTGGGGGCCCTGGAGTTCCTCCGCCTCAACGGGAACGCCTGGGACTGTGGCTGCCGGGCACGCTCCCTGTGGGAATGGCTGCAGAGGTTCCGGGGCTCCAGCTCGGCGGTCCCCTGCGTGTCCCCTGAGCGTCTGCACGGCCAGGACCTGAAGCTGCTGAGGGCCGAGGACTTCCGGAACTGCTCGGGGCCGGCGTCCCCGCACCAGATCAAGTCGCACACGCTCACCACCACCGACAGGGCCGCCCGCAAGGAGCACCACCCACCCCACCACGGCCCTGCCAGGGACAAGGGCCACCCACACGGCCATCTGCCCGGCTCTCGGTCAGGCTCCAAGAAGCCGGGCAAGAACTGCACCAGCCATAGGAATCGCAACCAGGTCTCGAAGGCGGGCTCCGGGAAGCAGGCCCCCGAGCTGCAGGACTACGCCCCTGACTACCAGCACAAGTTCAGCTTTGACTTCATGCCCACATCACGGCCCAAGAGGAAGGGCAAGTGTGCCCGAAGGACCCCCATCCGTGCCCCCAGCGGGGTGCAGCAGGCCTCCTTGGGCACCTCCCTGAGGGCCTCGCTCCTGGCCTGGATACTGGGGCTGGTGGTCACTCTCCGCTGAGGAAGCGGGGTGCCAGCACCCAGCACTGCTACATGTCCACCAAGGAACAGGATTTCTTTTCTATTTTTACAAGTGGAGGATCTGCTGGGTTTCAGGCAAAGGCTGGTAGAGGCTTCGGCTGCTGTCTGGGCCCTGGCCAGTGGATTATAAACCCAAAGTGTACAGCCCCAAGCAGAGGGGGGTTTAGTGCATCCCACCCAGCTGTTCCCAGCCAGCCCCCTCGCCGAGCAACCATGGACAGCATCCACCCAGCAAGGCAGTTAAAGCCTCAAGGTGAATCCTTCATTAGCAACAATGGGACAGTGCCCCATGGGAGCTGAGCTCTGTGGAATCCTGGTCATTTGGAGATGTCTGAAGGGGCCCCGCCACCCTGGAGGAAGCAGGACTCAGCGAACAGATGAGAGGCTGGGCCCGCCAGCTATGTGGGGGCACGTGAGCAGGTGGCACTTTGGCTCTTGCCTGAGGCCACTTAGTCACCCTGCCCTGAATCCAACCATGTGCCACCTTCAGTCCCTCCTTTGGGGGTAATGCCTCTCATTCCTGATGTCTCAGGCAACCCTGGCAGACCAGGCCCAGCTGCTGGGCTCCAAGAACCAATTACCAAAGGCAAGATCATCAGAGGCTGAAATTCAGAACTTCATCATGTGCAATGGGGTTCTCACAGGAGGTGCAGTTTTATAACTATGTCCACTTATATATATATACACACTCTCTACATATATATACACAAATGCACAGGTCCTTTCCCTAGTCCCTTACCTAACTGTATGTCTCATCATGTTTATAAACTATATGGAAAACTATATCTGCGGAACTAAGGGTTGTATTGGTGATTTCTAGCAAGAAAGGAGTTCTAGGATTTTTGTCTAGAATCCCAACCTGGCAACGGTAGTCCCCGCGTAACCTGGGCTTTTCCCGAGCCTGGGGCCAAAGGGCAGTGGGGAGGGTCAGAGAGAAGGGGATGCCATAAGAATCACTTCAGGGGACCAATATTCTTAGATATTTAGAACATCACCATGTTTTTATATGCAACATAAGACCGTCTGCCACCCCAGCGCACCCTATCACTCCCAGTACAGCAGCAATTGGCATCAGGGTGAGAAGCTAGAAGCAGCTTGTTGGACATCAGGGAGCCAGGCTCTGGGAAGGGGCTGGAAGGAGAAGGGGCAGGAAGGCGATTTGGGTTTCTTAGGCCGGCAGGCGAGGCAGCATTCACAGTGTTAGTCCAACAGGCTGGGCAGTGTCGTCAGCCTAGGGCTTTGCCAGCAACAGTCTGGACAGGCCAGGGAGACTCTGGGCATGAGCCCAGGCCTCCAGCATGGCTCAGCTGCTGAATTTTTCCTTGAGGCTCTTTGGTGGGCGTCCCAGCAAAGGTCCTGGGTAGGGTGGCAGGAGGGTGGCATCAGGCGGCCTTAGCAGAAGGGGAACAAAGAGGGCATTTCAAGAACCATCTCAGGCACTTTTCATTACGGAGGCCCCATCCCTCCTGGACCCTTTGAAGGTGCCCCGGGGACAGGGAGAGTTCAGGGGGGTGGCCAGACTCAGGGGTCAGAAGTGGGGATGTGCAGGGAAGGGAGCAGGAAAGCCCAGAGACAGGGGAGGGGGGCTCAAGTCAAGGTCAGCCATGCTGCTGGCTGGGGTCCGAGCGGGAGCAATTGTTTTTGGCTTTGCACAAACCCGAATTCCCCACCAGAGAAGCTGTGTGTCAGGTGCAAGAAACATTGAATCCAATTAAGAGAGAAAAATAATAATAATAATAAAATTCTCTTGGAAAGAACCCTGTTTCTCAATTCTTAACCCCGCATTCCTAAAGGAGTGGCAGATCCCAGGCTTTCGTGGGGGTGGGCGAGCCTGGTTAGGCTCAGCTCTGAAAACACAAGCACGTTTGTCGGTGGGAGGTGCTGTTTGAAGCAGGGGCACACTGACTCACTGGGACACGTGTGCCTGCACACACACACACACATGCATGCACGCACACGTTCTCGGTTCTTCGCTCTCTGACACAGGATGCGACTTACTTCCCATGCTCTGGCTGCACTGGGTCGGCACCATTTCTGTGGCTGTCCCCAGAGCAGGCTGGCCCTGGATCACTCCTGGCCTGTTCCTAAGAGCTTCACCCGCAGCAGCTGAGCTGTCGATTCTTAAGTGGGCTCTGGGGGGTAGTTGGAAGGGAACTGCCAGTTCCCAGGACCCAGAGGGTGTTCCAGGAAGCCAGAGACTGACTTATGGAATAGTGGATGTGTGTGGGGTCTGGAGGCTGCACCCACCTCCCTGGCTTTGAAGAAAGGAGTGAGTTTCCCCAAATAGAAGAAAGAGGCTGTGTTTCCAGGCCTGGACAAATCCTCCTAATTACAGGGCTGGAAATGTGCCCTAAAGGGAGTCTGGTGGCGGCAGAACAAATTATCTGCGTTTGCTCCCAGTGGTCTGCCTGCTCTTACCCAGGCCGGTGCCAGGCCTAGCTGTCCCCTTTAGAACCTGAGGATGCTGTTATGTTGTTGATTTCATTTCCAACTTTAGACAGCACAGCCCTCGGCGGGAAAATCAAGGGTCCAAGCACTTTATTACATTTTTTTTTTAAAAAGACTTTGTAAGTCCTGTAATATGGGAGTGAAATGTCAGGACAAGAAATGCTAATGTTTTATAAATGATCCACTTCTGTCAAGCACAGCGCAGTCTCTGGTTGCCGACTGTTATTAGAGCTGAGGCAGAGGGGCCCAGGATGCCAGGTGTGTTTCAGCAGCTTGCTCCTCTAAGAGTAGAAGGAATAAAAGCAGCTCTGTGGTGGATGACATCACTTGTCACTCAGTGGCTCATACGCTACTCAGGCACAATGACACCGTTGTGCAGAGCATTGGAGCAAGCTGACACGTTGGGAGCTAAGCCAAGGCCCCTCAATTCACCAGACCCGGCGTCTCTTCTGGGTGGTTCAGGGCAAAGAGGGGTGGGTTCCTGCCCGGAGAGTTCCATCCTCCTCCCAGAGGCTAGGGCCATCCCCCACCCCTTTGTTCCTGGTGGGGCCAGCCCCTCTGCCGTCTTCCCTCATTGCTGTCCCCAGGCCCCAGGAGGGAGCCATCTGCTCATCTGCCACCAGTGGTCTCAGCGTTTCTCTCCACAAGTTCCTCCCCAGACCCCAGAGCTTGGCCAGCTCTCTACCCTTCATTCAACAAGCTTTAAACAAGGATCTACTTATGCCAACTATTGGCCCAGGCTCTGGGGACCTAAAAGTGTGAAGATGTGGCTTTGCCAAAAGGACCTCAGAGCCTAGATGTGGAAACAAGTATGGGATGGGTGAAATCAGAGTGGGACTGGTGTCTCTGTAAGTGCACCCCATTACCACCATGAGAAACTCAGGCAAGGTGGGGGCTGTCAGGGAGGGCTTCCGGGAGGAGGTGACACTCGATGGGTCTCAGAGGATGAGGAGGCAGCCAGAGAAGAGTGTGGGGAGTGTTCCAGGCAGAGGGCTGGAGGCATGCAATAGCACCACGTTTGGGCTATCTGCAACCAACTGTGAGTTGAAGACTGGGAATGCTGTTGGGGGAGGTGTGGGAGGTGAGCCTGGCAAGGGAAAGGCCCAGGGATCCTACTTGGGGAACTTGGATTCTACTCCAAAAGTGTAGGTGTGAGCCCCCTGCCTTGGGGTCCTCGTCCCTGCTCCAGACCCCCAGCGCCTCTGCAAGCACGTGGCCCGCACCCGTGGCACACTTGCCAATGTTCCTCAACAGTGGATTTCATCATCGAAACCTTGCCTCTTCTGCTCAGCCAGATCCTTCCCTTGTGCCAGCAGGCTGGAGCGCTCCCTGGAAGTGTGCCTGGGCCACAGTCCCATTCCCAGACACCTGCTGCTTCCAAGCTCGGAAATACCCCAGAGCTGTTTTATCTCCCAGACTCCTTCCTTCCCTATCCGCAAAGGGCTCACCCCTCAGCCCCTCTCCTCGCTTCCACAGGGCTGCCCAGACACCTCTGCATGCGCTTGCTCCAGCAGACCATCAGTGATCCCCAGAACTCCCCCAGACTGCACCTCCCTTTTTTCCTCTCCTGCTGGGGCTGTTCGTTACCAGGGAGCCAAGAATCCCATTTAGCAAATGTTTACTTGCCACCTAACTAATCACTCAGCACTCTGCCACTATGGCAAATGGGGGGTTCCAGAAGGCCTGTCGGCAGGTTTGAGGGGGCTGGGAGGAGCCAGGAAGGCTTCTTGGAGGACAAGCTGCAGCATCCGGGGTCAGAGAGAACAGGTTTGCTCTGGGAGTGGGGCTCCCTGAAGTCGGCTGGGAGCCTCAGGGATTTGGTGGTTCCCAGCAAATCTGCCCTTGAGTTTCCACCACTCAGACTATCCCCACCAGCCCCTGGGTGGACCTGACTCTGGGACCCAGCTCCTCAGGGGCCTTTTCCACCCTGACCTGGAAGATGTCAGCCTTGCTTTGTGTATCTTCTTTGCTGGATCCACAGCGAGTGTACCTTTTGATGGGATCCCTCTCAATATCTAATGTTCAGCCTCTTGACGCAATTGTGGTAGCATTACAGCTCACCTCCTCCCACCCTGGCTCTCTGGTCTAAGTAGGAGTTTAGCCCATCAGCTATTACTCCCATCCCGTGTTACCAATTCCCCACCATCAGCTTGTAATGGGCCAATTTTCTTTTACCTTCTGTCTACTTGGGAAATATCTCAAGAACCTTTGTGCATTAAAATATCCTTTTCAACTCTACTCGATATCTCTTTCTGCTCCTCTAATTGTCCCTTTTAACTCACTGTGCTTTCAGTATAAATCTCCCCGTCTCCCTTCTTTGCAGGCTGTTAATAAATACAAGCTCTAAAAAAGTATACATAAACATCTACTGTTGGCTAAATAACTCACAGTACAACCAAAAAGCCAGGAAGAAAGGGAGGCTCAGCGTGAGACCTGCCTACCTGTGCTGTCTCTCTGTCTGTCTCTTTTAAGAGGGCCCCTAGAATCAGGGTGGGTTGTGGTCTTAAAATGTCCACTGGGCGAGGCAGCAGAGGATGCCCCGAGGGAGAGCGAGTGCAGGATAACTGTGAGTCCGTGTTGACATGCTCCAAAAGCAATGCGGGAGGGGTGAGAACAAAGGGGACCCTTGTGTGGGTAGCAGTGGCTAATTTAAGTGGTATTTCAGTGAGCCGGCCCACAAGGCCCCTTACCTCCAAAAGAAGTGGGTCAGCCTCCTCCGAGGTACGCCACCCGCCTGCACGGATGTGGCCTGCCCTGCATCTCTCTGCTTTCAGCTCTTATTTCTCATTACAGCTCTCCGTTTCTAAGCACCAGGAGGGTGGGGAAGGCTGTGCCTTTTGTGTCACGGATTCCTGTGTGGCAGCGTGCACATTAATGGCATGTCTGAACAGCAGAATTTGACACTGCTGCTGCAGAGCAGGCTTGGGTCACAGTGCTGTCCAAATTGGTTGAGGCTCCACCCCACCCCCACCTCCTCCTTCACTCAGGCATTTTGGGGAGCCCCTGCCAACCACAGTTTCTGTAGCTCCCTCTCAGAAAATAGAGGAAGCGAGAGATGTATTAAACTCTTCAATCTCTGTAAGTACCATTTCCCAGGAGACAGACTCTAAGGGAGAAGGAAACACAAGTGCTCAGGACCTAGACAGGTGGGAGGCCTCCGAGGCAAGAGGCTCTGGATCACCCAACCCCCCAGCTTCAGGGACGGTCATGGGCAAGACAAGGATGCCTTCCGAGTGGCAGCTGACGAGAGATGGAGGCAAGGCAGCATCCAGGTGTCTGCTCACTGCTCCAGCCAGAGAGAGATGCAAGGGACAGCCACCAAATAAGACGTTCTCAGGGACCAGGGCCGGCAGGCCAAACCCACCAAGGGAACTGTGGTGAGGGGATGGGGTCCCGGTGTGGACTGGCGCAGTCCAAGAGAGACCCCGAAAGACACACACAGTGTCACTTGGAGAGAAAAAACAACCCTCTGGGGCATCATGAAGCCAGAGTCAGAGGCAGGGAAGATGCAGACAGACAGACAGGAGGGTGCAGTAGGGAGAAAACCGCATCTCTCGGGCACTGTGTCCTGTCACCGCCCCTGTGCATCCGAGCATGGGACATTCACATGGTCCCCAGATTGGATGCCCACCACATGCACTGATGAGGAACTTACCTTCCAGCCACCAACATCCCCCTTTGTTTGACTGGGAAAAAAAAAAGTGACAATGTTATTCACTCAGTCATGTCCAACTCTGTGCAACCCTGAGGACTATAGCCTGCCAGGCTCCTCTGTCCATGGGGAGTCTCCACGCAAGAATTCTGGAGTGGGTAGCCATGCCCCCTCCAGGGGATCTTCCCGACCCAGGGATTGAACCTGGATCTCTCCCACTGCGGGCAGATTCTTTGCTGTCTGAGCCCCCAGGGAGGATTACAAGGAGCATAGTCAGGAGCAGGGTGGAGGGGGTTGTCATGTAGACACCACTCCCCGCTGCCCAGGGAGAGTGGAAGGTGGGGTGAGTCCTGCCCGCACGCTGGTGACCACTCTTTAGGGACTGGTAGGCATGTGACCAGAGACGGAATCTGGTCTGAGCCCTGGGGGGCAGCATTTCCCACTGAGCTTTGACCCTGAAAGTGCTTGTGTGCCTCCCAGCCCCGAGGAGGCTCCAGCGGACTGAGTCCTGCATCTCCTGGAGGCCGTGTCCATGGGCATGTGGCGGGTGCCTCTCCATATTGGCATTCCGCCCCCACGCTCGGGATCACTGAGGTCTCCAAGGTGTTTTTATTCTTTATCCCAGCGTCTGAGCCTCAGAAGCCCCGAGGTCCCTGACCCCTCGTCTCGCCTGCCGCCCAGAGAGTCTCTCACTGTTTCATCTGTGGCATTTAAAGTGCCACTGAGTGTCTGGCACTTTGCAAGTCTAAGGCACAGGCTCTTCTGAATTTCCACACCAGCCTCCTTTCCCGATGCCACTCCAGGCTCATCTCATCTGTGTCTCTGCTGGCTGTGAACAGAGTTCATCGGAAAGGTGACTCAGACCACCCTGGGGGCCCTACATGCCCTCAGCTCTGTGCCCACAGAGGCAGGAAGGGTGGAGACTGGATATCTTGGGTGGAAGGTGCTGTAGGAGAGGCTGCTGTGGACTCCACACCCCCAAGCTGTCCCCGATCGGCTGGACCTGTCCTGCGGCGGCCCTTCCCCACTCCCTAGACCAGACGAACATCCCTCCTGGCCTCACAGGTGATGCTCCCAGGACAGGGGTGGGGGGCTTCTCCCTGCAACCATTCTGCTGTCTTTGGAGCGCCTCTCTCCTTCCCTACCAGCCCAACACTGGGCCCAGCCTGGCCTTGGTCTCGCCAGCGGCCACCACTCCCCTCAGCCTCCTCACTCAGGGACAGCTTCATCTCTCAGAGTTGCTGACCCACTTCAACCCATGAGGCCAGCTCCAGCAAGGCCATGGCCCTGTCTTCTTGGGAATCTTTCCTCCACATCTGTTTTTCTCTCCTAAGACCAGTGATGACTGACAACAAAAAAGCAACTTAGAACTGGGTGGAATTTCAGAGTTTTTTAAAGTCCCCTTATAGACACAACCTCAGAGTTAATTGGGAAGTGTCACCTCTGAGGAGAGTGGATCACAATCCCCATTTTGCAGATGGAAAAAAATAGTCTCCTGATAATTCAAATCCATGCGTTTGAGCCCAAGACTGGGGTCTTCCCCAATACAGCTCTGGGCTTTCTTCCCCGAGTGGAAGACCCCCTCCCACATGACCCAAGGCTAAGAGTGGGAACAACCTGTGTGGGGTGGGACTCAACTCTTTCTTCCCACCCTCAGGAATTTTACCCTCAGAAGAACTGATTTGCAGAATCAATCAAAAGGCAGAATCTTTCCCTAGAGGTTCTCTCTGCATTCCTGACCCCCTAAACTTTCCCAAACTGGGTCACTGGGATTGCCAGTGACTGGAGGAGCTGGCAGACACCCCCACAAGTACCGGGGTACAGTTACAACGAACTCCCACGCTGGCACGGTTATTTCTCCAATTTCTTTCTTTTTTTGTTTTTTTTTTAAATAATTTTATTTATTTATCTTTGGCTGTGCTGGGTCTTCGTTGCTGTGCGGGTGTTTTTCTCTAGTTGCAGAGAGTGGGAGCTGCTCTCTAGTTGCGGCGAGCAGGCTTCTCATGGGGGTGGCTTCTCTTGTTTCGGAGCATGGGCACACGGGATTCAGTTTTTGCAACATATGGGCTCAGTAGTTTTGGGTCCCGGGCTCTAGAGCACAGACGCGGAAGTCGTGGCACATGATCTTAGTTGCTTCACGGCATGTGGGACCTTCCCAGACCCAGGATCAAACTCGTGTCTTTTGCACTGACGGATTCTTCACCATAGAGCCACCAGGGAAGCCCCTCTCCAGTTTCTTGACAGTGGTCTCTGGGTCCCCATTTCTGAAAGGACCCCACATATTGATAGTAGGGCAATCCCACTAGTAAAGGCAGAGAAAGAAGAGCCTGCCCCATGTTCCTTTCCCCTGCAGGCAGCTCCCGCCTTGTACAGGAGGACAGTGGGTAAGAGCCACTCAAAGTCGACAATTAGACCTGCGAGAACAATGTGGAGGTCCCTATGTACAAACAGAAAACAGGTACCTTCCTAGCTGCTCCTCTCAAGTGCCTGCATTTTTTATAATTTTTTGTGCTTTCGGTATTTTTTTGTTTTATTTTTTGGCCACATAGCACAGCATGTGGGATCCTAGTTCCCCAATCAATGATCAAACCTGTACCTCCTGCAGTGGAAGCAGAGTCTTAACTACTGGACCACCACGGAAGTCTCTTCAGTATTCATTTTTTTTAATTCATGTATTTATTTGGCCGCACCGGGTCTCAGTTGCAGCATGTGGGAACCAGTTCCCTGACCAGGGATCGAACCTGGGCTCCCTGCATTGGGAGCATGGAGTCTTAGCCATTGGGTCACCGGGGAAATCCCCCTTCAGCATTTTTGATAATTTATTTTTGGCCTCTCCTCAGAGCTTTGTTGAGACTGTTTTGGACATTTAGATTTTCTTTTCATTGTTTTTGTTCATTTGGAAAATTAACTTACCATCATCATAATATTTTCAGTCAAATATATCTGCTTTTTGTTTGTTTGGAGTATTTTCATGAATTTTGAAAGTTTGGTTCCAATATTAAATCGTCTAATAGAAAATTGGCTAAAACATGAACAGGCAATCACTAGCTCAAGTAATTTTTCGTAGATGATAGTATATTTTTTTATAATTTATCTTGGTGAAATTTTTTTCCATTTTTAAAAAACATTAAAAAAAAATAATATAGGTTCACAGAAGTTTCCCATCCCCTACCCCACCACAAAAGGGTACAAGGAGGTCCAGTATAGACTTCACCTGGTTTACCCCAATGGTAACATCTTATATAACTTCAGGTTATTTTGCTTTTTCAATTCTAAATTTATTTTCAATTCATGCTATTACATATTTAGGTAGTTTTCTATTTAAACAACTTTGATTAGTAAAACAAAATTTTCAACTTTATTGGAACTTTATTCAAATTTAGGGACAATGATATAAATGGTTACACTTTTGCTTGGATGTTTCTAAATGAAACATTGGGATTTTAAGTGTAAATATGTCACTGAAATGAGAAAGATGAGAGAGCTTTGTCAAGAATCAGGATTCTGAAACAGAGCTGGGGAATGAGGGAGTGTGTCCTTAAACTGTGTGGCTCTGATGCAAGGCCTTCTGGGGAAGTGCAAGTTTCTACAGAGAGCTTTTCATCAGATCCTCAAAAAAGTTAAAAACTGGGAGTCTAATTAAAGCCTCAAGTAATCCTTGCTGCCGGAGAAGGCAATGGCACCCTACTCCAGTACTCTTGCCTGGAAAATCCCATGGATGGAGGAGCCTGGCAGGCTGCAGTCCATGGGGTCGCTGAGTCGGGCCCGACTGAGCGACTTCACTTTCACTTTTCACTTTCATGTATTGGAGAAGGAAATGGCAACCCACTCCAGTGTTCTTGCCTGGAGAATCCCAGGGACGGGGGAGCCTGGTGGGCTTCCGTCTATGGGGTCACACAGAGTCGGACACAACTGAAGCGACGCAGCAGCAGCAGCAGCAGCAATCCTTGCTGCACTTTCCACCCTGCCCCATAGGTGGCGCTCTGCCTTCCAGATGCCATCCCTGGCTCTCAGGGCAGCAGTGGCCGGAGATCAGGCTAAGGCAGTAGTGGAAATAGTCCTTCTTAACCAGCTTGGCTTTGACCAAATCCTCTACTTCACATGAAGGAAATGAGGGGAGGGGGCAGGGAAGACTGAGAGACTACGAGAATAAAATGGCAACAGCCTTTCAAACCCAGGTTCTTGGACTTCCCTGTTGGTCCAGTGGTTAAGACTCCATGCTCCCACTGCAGAGGGCACGAGTTCAATCCCTCCCTGGTCAGGGAACTAAGATCCCACACGCCAAACCCAGGTTCTCTGCCTCCTCTTCATTCCAAAAGACATGGCAACTGCTTCTGGGAAACAATGGTCTGAAGACAAGGGGAGCCTGTGATTGTGATATTACTGATTTGCGATGAAACATTAATGTAGCGAACTTTTCATTAAACCAAAGTTATTCAATATAAAGATAATCCTTTCTTCTGAAATTGAGTCCTGGTGTTGGCTGGGAGATGGAGAGGGGTGTCCTGAAAGGACCCCTCCTTTTGTGAACTGATAGAATCAGTGCACAGGGGCTCTTGTTTCTCCACGTCTCTCCTTGGCCATCCCAGGGAGGCCCTCCAAATTCTTTCTGGAATTTTCCTGCTCTGGGGAATCGCAAGACCCTGAGAAAGGTGATTTTGGAGGAGTCAGACAGTGCAGTCCTGGCCTTATACTCTCCTAGCCTCAACCTCATCCCACTGAAGCAGTGAGGTCTCCTTACCTGCCCCAGCCCCTCCATTCAGCCTTCTCTCTCTTTATTACCTGCCTCTCCGTTATTTGCAGATAATTATCTGCAATAATTACCAATTACCCTTAAAGACAATTATACTCTTCTATCAGCAAACATTGATGTTCTTTTCTTGGGTCTTTTAATGAAACCGATATAAAGGAGACACTTCATCTACAGAGTCAGATGGTCCCCTTTGAGGAGGGTTTGAGTTCAACATTAAAATTTAAACATCGTACCTGGGGGCTGGGGGTAGGAAGGGATGGGGCGAACTTGATCCCTCTTGAAACAAGAGAAGCTGCTTGAAAAGGTAAGGAGCCCCGGGGACCCAGTACAGTGTGCTCTTGCTCTCCCCAAGCTAATGAGATCTAAAAGTACCCATGCGATGAGCTCAGCCCTGCAGTGAAATCACTCAGGAGCGCTGCCCTCATTGCCGTGCCTCCTGTCGGTGACTGACCACAGCTTAAATCGCCCCCCGGCCAGCCCTAGGGACCTCCCAAGCTAATCGCTTCAGGGAGCTTGATTGAAATGTGTACCTCACCCTTGGCTGCTCATAAACGCTTTATCCTGGGCAAAGGCTGCCCTGGAATGGATGCTGGCATCTCCCAAGTCAGGAGGCCAGAGATGCTGGTGAGGCAGGATCCAGGCTCACAGAAAGAACTCCATTGCAGCTGTTGTATTAGAAAGGGTGGGGGGAAGCTGCAACTTCATCTCCTTGTAAGCACCCCTCTCTTTATGGGTTGGGCCCTACCCAGTGGCTATTTGTACATAAGCCGTCATGGGCAAAACACCAGCAAGATGCAATTTTTTTCAAAGTTAGAAGGAAAAAAAAAAAGACTCTAAAGTCTGCTCCTGCTGCGTTTATAAAGAGCTGTTTTCTTCCCCGGCTCTAGAGTGTGGTGGCTCTAATCTGAAATTTCTTTTTAATCATAGCAGGAGTCCCAATTAGCATGTTGGGTATCTTTCAAGTAGAACTGGGAGTTCCATGACCACAGAGAGCAGAGGAAATATTACGTGTGATGCCTCCGAGGAAGAGGGCAGAAGAGGCCAAGGCAACGGGCCTATGTACACATGTGTGAATAAACATGTGGATTTTCAGGCTGCCTTCCCACTCACAAGACCAGCTGTGCACACCCCGGGGTCCCTGAACCCCAACATTATACCAGGATCAGAGCATGGCTCTCAGTGCCAGAGCCCCAACTTTGCCTTGTCAGCGAGCTAGTGTGCAAACACACGGAATATGTGCCTGGACTTACCCTTCCCAGAGAATATGGGGCAGGGGTGGGAACCCAGCCCCACTTACAAAGCAGCAGGCGCAGAGTTTGGGGTGTCTCCCTGCTCTGCATGGGAGGAGTCATACCCCCTGACTCAGCTGGCACTGGGGCCCAGCTCCGACCTGAAACCGCCAGTGACCTACTTTCCTTTGTTGTTGTTTTTGGAAGTGCTGATGTCAATGCAGAATTCAGCAGAGGCTGAGTGAGAGAAAAAAAGAGATGGAGAAGCGAGGCAGGGAGGGGAAGAAGGGAATGAAGGCAAGCAATGGAAGGTGGGGGGCGCCAGACTGCGTCAGACGGCTATAATGGTGGCAGGTCCCTGCAATGGTGCTAAACACATACTATTACGTCCCCGCAGGGCCTGCGCAATATAGCAGGGATCGGTGTGGGCCCTGCCGCTTCAGGATAAGGGAACAGGGCCCAGGCTGCCTAGAGCTTCCTCTCCCCATGGTGTACATGTGGGGGGCGGAGGAGATGGCGGGCAGGCATGCCCAGGTGTGCCTTCCCTCGTAGAAGGAGCCATGCATCTCCCCAGGGGGGCCTGAAGATGCGGAGTTTGCATCCATCTGCTGAGCCGTCCGTGAGGCTCCAGCCGGGGCCACCCTGACGTGTGGGACCCGGTGGAGGCTCTGCACACTTGCTGGTGCTGGAAGAAATTGGTCTTTGGGGACAGAAGGCAGTTTCCTCTGCTCACCTGCTCCTTGGTAACACACAAGACAGAGCTCCACTGGCAGCTCGCCTGCTCCCCGCTACCCCCGCCCGTTCTCAGGAACCTGGGGAGAGCTGCAGGGTTTGGGGTGAGAAGAGCTCCGGATGGTCTTGTTATAGCAGTAGCACTGCGGAGAACTATTCCAAAGAACTTTTCCTTCTGGCATCTGAGATCTGAGTCTCATCCCTTCCTAACTGCCTGGCTTTCCATCCTCCAGCCGGGGTTGAACTTCAGGCCTGGGATGACAGAGGCTTATGCACTTTCCACCCATTTGCAAACCCCAGCAGCCAGCTGCACCGCCACAGCACCACTCCTGAGCAAAAACCCACAGCCAAAGCGTCTGACTTCTTCTCCCGCACTGAGCCCTCCCCCAGGACACTTGGTCAACAGATTCTTAATGAGAAAATCATTTCAGATCCACATTTTCAGGAAACCCAAGGCCAGAAGCCCCGTGATTCCACCGATGCAGGCGTTTCCCCATCCACATTTCACCTGGGTGCCAAAGGTACTCCATTCCGGTGGGGTGGGGCGGGAAATGCCATCCTCTGCTCTCTGTCTCTCGGACCTTTGGTCCCCAGATGAGCTCGGGCACATGATTAAAATTCTTCTTTCCTGCTCCATAAGCTCATACATTTTTTAGGCAAAGAAATATACGGGGGAGACAAAACCCTCATACGCTGAAATTAGCCCCCGAAAAATAGGTTACCTGACAATTACTTGCTTCTAAGTGGAGCATGATCTAGTGGAGGAAATGCTGGAAGGGCTGCGGGGACCCCGCCTTCGACTCCCAACTTACTGCCTCTTAACCTCTCTCAGTCTCTGGATTTAGAGGAAGGATAATAACTCTCTCCACCTCCCGCCCTCGGTGGGCTGGTGAAGGCGTCATGAATCAACGTCGGGAACGCGATGAAGAGGCCGGGTCCAGGACGCCGTGTAAGTACACAGCATCGCCAGCCACCTCTCGAATCTACACGGAGCTGATTTATTTACTTCCCGAGAAAGAGACAACAATCATCCTATTTACACTTTGCGCTGCAGCTTCCGCGTCTCCCTCTAGCCCCCCTTCCTCTGCTCCCGCGAAGGACTCCATTAAAGACAAGTTGCCTTTCTGCCCAGGACAGCTCCTCCCTCCCAGCCTCTCTCTCTCTCTGGCCTCACAGATCACAACCTTCTCTTCCAAATCATAACCCCTGCCCACCAAACACGCCACCCTGCTCTGTACGTGAGGCCACCACATGTCCACACGAAGATGGGAAATGGATTCCTCAGGCACGAGAGGCTTCCTCGTAAGTCAAGTGAGGACGATAAGCAGAGGGGCCTCCTTGATGGTCCAGTGGTTTAAACTCTGTCCTTCCAATGCGGGTTTGATCCCTGCTTGGGGAACTAGGATCCCACATGCTGCATGGCACGGTCAAAAAAGAAAAGCCAAGCAGAGGTGCGTGGGCGGTAGCTGGCCGTGGTTTAACTGTTCCGTCATTTCAAGTGTACCTGGTGCTTGAGTTCCTCGTGACCACCCAGGGCTGCAGACAGGGGGCACTGTGCCTGGCATGGGCCCTCGGTGGGAGACAGTCGTCATACGCCTTCAGCTGTGGCTGATGAGAGTAACATTTGATTTTTCCTTGCCTTTTTCACTTTTGACAACTCCATTCTCAGCAGCACTCAGGACTTGGTACTTTCACACAGACAGAAAAGAATATTGAAAGGAAAAAATAGGAAGAAGAAAAAAGAGAAAAAGATGGTTTGAAAGGTTCTCATTAGTCCCAGGAAGGAGAAAGGCTGCCTCCGGAGACATCCAAGCCAGGCTTGGAGAATCCAAGTCGGCACGTTGTTTGACATTCTGTGGTGACAGGGTCCAGTGCAAGGGCTCCTTGGGTACCACCTGCCAGGAGACAGGATAAATGTATCCTCTCTGCTCAGAGCACAGCCGAGGGACTGGCTCCCCAGCACTGATGTGTGAGGAACATGTCAACAGAGGTCCCCTCGAGAATGATGTCTCAATTTCCATGCTAATGCTGGGCTGCCCTGGGAAGAAAAGCATCTTTCTGAAAAGCAAGACGGGCCACCATAGCTCAAGGAAGCAGACCCAGGGGTTCTGGTGTTCTCTCCCAGGAGAAAGCAGGAGCTCGGGTGGGTGCTGTGATGAGTGGGATGAAATAGCCCAGCATGCTCACCCCTTCTGTGTGGTCTGCCTGCAGACCCCTCCCAGGCTGATCAGCAGCTCCTGGAAAACAGTGCTGGCTCCTGCCTGTCTCCAAAGGAATGTCACTGCCAGGCCTCCTAGCTTATCTCCCTAGTGCTTTTGAGATCAAAACCCCAAACTCGTTAACTGCAAACTTTGCTGAGGGAACAATACCCACCGAGGTGCGGAATGTGGCGCCAACTCTCTCATTAAAGTGTCTTTCAACATGAAAACTCACTGCCAATGACAATGGGCACTTGGACGCTGCCAGCTCAGAATAAGATGCTGAAGAAAAGAGAGGAAAACAGCTGTGTCCAGGTCAAAACAGATTAAATTTATGGCTGGCAGACTGTGGCTGGAAGCTGTTTATTGCATGCCTGGTGCTACCTTTATTTTTTAGGTGATTTTCAAAAATGTTATTTCTGCTGGTGATTTTTGCATGGGGCTTATGCCTTGTGGCGATGGCCCTGTGTTTCTTCATGCCTGGCTCAGACATCATTAAGTAATAAAACCCCAGCCACTAAGAATACAATACAGTTGTACCTGGTGCAGAAGGAATCAGATCCCAGGCAGCATTTGGAGATAGAGAAGGGACAGTTGAGCTGAGGCACCTCACAGAACAGCCCCAGGAGCAAGGGAGGCAGTTGTTAACAGGATATGATGGACACTTGGGTGGTTGGGTCCAGGGTTTCCCTCACTGCCCCAGATAGCAAAATAGCAGCTGCATAGTGTTATAGGGCTGCTGAAGCAAATAACCACAAGCTGCGTGGCTCAAAACCACAGAAATTTATTCTCCCCAGTTCTGGAGGCCAGATGTTTGAAATCTGGGGGTCAGTAGTCTGGTT
This sequence comes from Bos mutus, assembly GCF_027580195.1. Taxonomy (NCBI): domain Eukaryota; kingdom Metazoa; phylum Chordata; class Mammalia; order Artiodactyla; family Bovidae; genus Bos; species Bos mutus. Next base: position 39,160,184 of record NC_091635.1, read on the forward strand.
TCCTCCTGAAGACTCTGAGGGACAAGCTGCCCCACGCCTCTCTCTAAGTTTCTCATAGCTGCCAGCAATCCTTGCCATCCTGGACTTGAGGCAGCATTACTTCCATCTTCACATTACTTCCTCTGTGCCCTCAAGCCTTCTCTTCTAAGCACACTGGTCATTGACTTTAGGGTCCACTCTAGTTTAGGATGGTAATGGCCCCGGTGGCTCAGATGGTAAAGAATCTGCCTGCAGGGCAGGGGGCCTGGGTTCGATCCCTGGGTGGGGAAGATCCTCTGAAGAAGGGAATGGCTACCCACTCCTATATTCTTGCCTGGAGCATCCCATGGATATTCCTGGCAGGCTATCGTCCATGGGTTCTCAAAGAGTTGGACACGACTGCGTGACTAACACTTTCACCGTCTAGTTCAGAATGATCTCATCTCAAGAGCCTTCACATAATTTCATCTGCAAAGACCTTCTTTCTGAGTGAGGTCACACTCACAGATTCAGTTGGATATATCTGTTGGGGAAACACCATTCAACTCACAGTGACATTAGAAGTCATCTGGGGAACTGCTTCCGGGGCAAAACTTTCTAGTCCACTTCCCACTGTACCCTCTGCCTACCCTTGAGGTGCCTGGGACTTTGGCTCTGTAACAAAGCCACCACCACACCAAGCCTTTCCTCAGAGCCAGGCCACATCTTTCTAAACCATGTCCCTGGACTGTTACTCAGCCATGAGAACCTTAGAAACCGTGGAGGCAGTTTCTAAGATGGAAGCCACCACAGAGCATCTCCCCACAGAAATCCCCAGGAAGGAAGAGAATCAAAGGGAAGTGTTTGCTGAACCCTGTAGCCAAAATGCTCCTGCTCACAGTCTGTCCTCTCCCAAGCTCTGAGCCGCAAGGGCCAAGCCCAGGGCTCCTCTCCTTCAGGGATTTTGCAAATGTTTACCAGCCTTTTCTTCATGGAAAATGGATAGAAGCTCATTATATTCTAAAGTGACCTCTTATGTCATTCATTAGTTTTGATCATTACAAAATGCTTTCTTTGGTTGAGTTCAAAGTGACTTCCTTGGAGGACTTCCCTGGTAGTCTAGTGGCTAAGACTCCTTGATCCCAAAGCCGGAGACCAGGGTTCAATCCCTGGTGAGGGATCTAGATCTCCCATGGAACAACAAAGAGTTCATATGCCAAAACTAAGACCCAGCAAAGCCAAATAAATGACTTTTTTTTTTAAGTGACCTACCTGGAATGCTATCCTCCTACTGTCCCAGATTCCTTCAAGAACTCTGCAAATGAAGGTCACCCTTGAGCTCAGGAGTTCAGGTTTTATTCTAATCAGTTGAGGGGGTGAAAAATATACCCTCCCCCCAGAGGACACAGGGCACTGGCAGCTGGACCAGACTGACCAAAGGAATTTCAACCCTTCCACAACCATGGACAGCAATCATTACTGCAGTTTTTAAATTTAGCCCATTATATGCCAGGTAAATAGCAGAGAGGAAACACAGCTCCCCCATCAACGGAAAATTGGATTAAAGATTTACTGAGCATGGCCCCACCCATCAGAACAAGACCCAGTTTCCCCCTCAGTCAGTCTCTCCCATCAGGAAGCTTCCATAAGCCTCTTATCCTTCTCCATCAGAAGGCAGACAGACTGAAAACCACAATCACAGAAAACTAACCAATCTGATCACAGGGACCACAGCCTTGTCTAACTCAATGAAACTATGAGCCATGCCATGTGAGGCCACCCTAGATGGACGGGTCATGGTGGAGAGTTCTGACAAAATGTGGTCCACTGGAGAGGGAACAGCAAACCACTTCAGTATTCTTGCCTTGAGAACACCATGAACAGTATGAAAAGGCAAAAAGATTGGACACTGAAAGATGAACTCCCCAGGTGGGTCCAATATGCTACTGGAGATCAGTGGAGAAATAACTCCAGAAAGAATGAAGAGACAGAGCCAAAGAAAAACAACACCCAGTTATAGACGTGATTGGTGATAGAAGCAAAGTCTGATTCTGTAAAGAGCAATATTGCATAGGAACCTGGAGTGATAGGTCCATGAATCAAGGCAAATTGGAAGTGGTCAAACAGGAGATGGCAAGAGTGAACATCAACATTTTAGGAATCAGAGAACTAAAGTGGACTGGAATGGGTGAATTTAACTCAGATGACCATTATATCTACTACTGTGGGCAAGAATCCCTTGGAAGAAACGGAGTAGCCATCATAAACAAAAGAGTCCGAAATGCAGTACTTGGATGCAATCTCAGAAATGACAGAATGATCTCTGTTCATTTGCAAGGCAAACCATTCAACATCATGGTAATCCAAGTCTATGCCCTGTTCAGTAATGCTGAAGAAGCTGAAGTTGAATGGTTCTGTGAAGACCTACAAGACCTTCTAGAACTAACACCTTCAAAAAGATGTCCTTTTCATTATTGGGGACTGGAATGCAAAAGTAGGAAGTCAAGAAATACCTGGAGTAACAGGTAAATTTGGCTCTGGAATATAGAATGAAGCAGGGCAAAGGCTAATAGAGTTTTGCCAAGAGAACGCACTGGTCATAGCAAACACCCTCTTCCAACAACACAAGAGAAGACTCTACACATGGACATCACCAGATGGTCAATACCAAAATCAGATTGATTATATTCTTTGCAGCCAAAGATGGAGAAGCTCTATACAGTCAGTAAAAACAAGACCGGGAGCTGACTGTGGCTCAGATCATGAACACCTTATTGCCAAATTCAGACTTACATTGAAGAAAGTAGGTAAAACCACTAGACCAATCAGGTATGACCTAAATCAAATCCCTTACAATTATACAGTGAAGTGAGAAATAGATTCAAGAAATTAGATCTGATAGAGTGCCTGATGAACTATGGATGGAGGTTCATGACATTGTACAGGAGACAGGGATCAAGACCATCCCCAGGAAAAAGAAATGCAAAAAAGCGAAATGGCTGTCTGAGGAGGCCTTACAAATATCTGTGAAAAGAAGAGAAGTGAAAGGCAAAGGAGAAAAGGAAAGATACACGCATCTGAATGCAGAGTTCCAAAGAATAGCAAAGGAGAGATAAGAAAGCCTTCCTCAGTGATCAGTGCAAAGATATAGAGGAAAACAATAGAATGGGAAAGACTATAGATCTCCAAGAAAATTAGAGATACCAAAGGAACATTTCATGCAAAGATGGGCTCAATAAAGGACAGAAATGGTATGGACCTAACAGAAGCAGAAGATATTAAGAAGAGGTGGCATGAATACACAGAAGAACTGTACAAAAAAGATCTTCACGACCCAGATAACCACAATGGTATGATCACTCACCTAGAGCCAGACATCCTGGAATGTGAAGTCAAATGGGCCTTAGAAAGAATCACTACGAACAAAGCTAGTGGAGGTGATGGAATTCCAGTTGAGCTATTTCAAATCCTGAAAGATGATGCTATGAAAGTGCTGCACTCAATATGCCAGCGAATTTGGAAAACTTAGCAATGGCTCAGGACTGGAAAAGGTCAGTTTTCATTCCAATCCCAAAGAAAGGCAATGTCAAAGAATGCTCAAACTACCGCACAATTGCACTCATCTCACACGCTAGTAAAGGCATGCTCAAAATTCTCCAAGCCAGGCTTCAGCAATACGTGAACCATGAACTTGCAGATGTTCCAGGTGGTTTTAGAAAAGGCAGAGGAACCAGAGATCAAATTGCCAACATCTGCTGGATCATCAAAAAAGCAAGAGAGTTCCAGAAAAACATCTATTTCTGCTTTATTGACTATCCCAAAGCCTTTGACTGTGTGGATCACCACAAACTGGAAAATTCTGAAAGAGATGGGCATACCAGACCACCTGACTTGCCTCTTGAGAAATCTGTATTTAAGTCAAGAAGCAACAGTTAGAACCGGACATGAAACAACAGATTGGTTCCAAATCAGGAAAGGAGTACATCAAAGTTGCATATTGTCACCCTGCTTATTTAACTTATATGCAGAGTACATCATGAGAAATGCTGGGCTGAATGAAGACCAAGCTGGAATCAAGATTGCCGGGAAAATATCAATAACCTCCGATATGCAGATGACACCACCCTTATGGCAGAAAGTGAAGAAGAACTAAAGAGCCTCCTGATGAAAATGAAAGAGGAGAGTGAAAAAGTTGGCTTAAAGCTCAACATTCGGAAAACGAAGATCATGGCATCTGGTCCCATCACTTCATGGCAAATAGATGGGGAAACAGTGTCAGACTTTATTTTGGGGGGCTCCAAAATCACTGCAGATGGTGACTTCAGCTATGATATTAAAAGACACTTACTCCTAGGAAGAAAAGCTATGACCAACCTAGACAGCATATTCAAAAGCAGAGACATTACTTTGCTAACAAAGGTCCATCTAGTCAAGGCTATGGTTTTTCCAGTAGTCGTGTCTGGATGTGAGAGTTGGACTATAAAGAAAGCTGAGCACAGAAGAATTGGTGTTTTTGAACTGTGGTGTTGGAGAAGACTCTTGAGAGTCCCATGGACAGCAAGGAGATCCAATCAGTCCATCCTAAAGGAAATCAGTCCTGAATATTCATTGGAAGGACTTAGGCTGAAGCTGAAACTCCAGTACTTTGGCCACCTGATGCAAAGAACTGACTCATCTGAAAAGACCCTGATGCTGGGAAAGATTGAAGGCAGGAGGAGATGGGGACGACAGAGGATGAGATGGTTGGATGGCATCATCGACTCAAGGGACATGAGTTTGGGTAAACTCTGGGAGTTGGTGATGGACAGGGAAGCCTGGCGTGCTGCAGTCCATGGGGTCGCAAAGACTCGGACAGGACTGAGGGACTGAACTGAACTGATGCTAGATACTTACAAATATTATTTCTAATCTACACAACAGTCTGAAAGGTGTGGGTCATTATCCCTCATGCTTTTCACATGAGGGAATGAATCCTGACATCGGATAAGTGGAGGATGTGGGATTTGAACTCATATCTATCTAATCGCAGAGTCCTCAGATTGTGCCCACCCCATCTCTGTCTTCCTCCTGTGTGAAGGAACAGTCTGCTTTCCGTGCCTGGGGACTGAAACTTGAGGAAAGGATGAAAATCCTTAAAAGGAGGATGAAAGTGAAGCAGAAACTCCAGCTTCACATCGAAACCAAGCAATCATGTTTTATTTCCACTTCCCTGAACGTATAGTTCAGTTACATTCAGATTGAAAAACAAGAAAAAAGCACAACCAGTGCTTGAGAAATGTCAAGTATTACATTTCAGCGAACGTGTACAGAACAATCAAAAGGTTGAACATCCCCAAACAGACGCAGACCTTCACCAAAGTCTCCTTCAGAGACACACCGCCAAGGTGTGGAAAGAGAAGCTCATGTCTCCAGCCCAGCTGATTTTTCTAGAGTATAAGTTCCATACTTCCAGAGTCTGCTTTCACTCCGAGGAGAAAATATAATACTTTTTATCCCTGGCACATTTATAGAGGGTTTTACGCTTTCTCTTTGTCACAAATCATTGCATTTGATGCTCACTTCCACCCTTAGAGGTGGGGGTCATGGCAGGGGTTACCCTCCCCTCCCCACACAGGCATGGACAGCAGAAAGCCAAGTGGGCTGCCCACTGTGGAGTCCCCGGGGATCATAGGGGAGCCATCAAGTCCTCTCTTTTCTTTATTATTCTCCTAGCAGGAGTCCCACAGTTCCTTTGCAAGCCTCCAAGTCACAGGAAAAATGTGACAATTCGAGATCTCACCAAAGAGCTGGAGCGAGAACAGGAAAGATGGTCAGGGGAGAAGAAGGACCATGGGGAGAACCCAGAAGAGAGGCTAGGGTCACTAAAGTCATGGTGGGGTCAATTCAGAGACTCGATCGCAACTTCTGCCCCAGGGAAGGGACACCGGAAGTGAGTAAGAACAGCAGAGCTCCTCCAAGGAGACAGGACCACAAGCCTTTTGAAATTAAATATTCTTCCCACTTGCAACACCTTTTCCCTGGGACCCCAAGCTTGCCCTCAGCAAAGACAGTGTCGGCCCCAGAGAGAGCTGGAAGGCTGGTGGCAACTGGTCCCCTCTGGTGTGCCTGTGGCCAGAAGATCTTAGATGCAAGCGCTTCTCTGAGGTCACATCATCTAATGAATTAAGGTTAACAGCTAAACAGCTAAAGAAAGGCCACAGAACTTGACTCTGCTACCACTCTGCTTCTAAGTGAATACTTTGGGGATTGCCTCATTCAGTCATCAAATGCCAGCATTTCCTCTGAACAACAAATTGATGACAGGCGATAGGCCTCCAGAATACATGAGCGGACCTAGACTTCCTTCAGAGGGTCAGATCTGCTTTTGCCTTATGCAAAACCCCCAGGACACAGAAAAGCTGAACAGTGACACTTCAGAAGATTCTGTGGGCTTAATGATTCCCAACTACAAGGACACAGGCTCCTGCAGCAACGGAGCCCTAGAACTTTGCCCTCTTCCCCTGTGGTCTGGGAGACCCCTCCCTGTAAAAGAATCCCCTGTAGCCTACACTTCTATTTTGGGGAGGGGGGTACTCTGCTCCTGTAGAAGGAAAGAAGAGTGGAGCTATTTACATGGTCATTTTTGTTACAGGATTGAAAGCCTTGAAATGATCACAAAAGGAAAACAGGAAAATATGCCTCCTAAAAAGAGCTGAGGCAAATTATTATAGCAACCGAATCCTAAAAGGAATTTTCAAGCAAAAATATGGCTCATGTGAAGTTGTTATGGCAACTGACATTTAAAAGTAACTGGATTTGGGCAAGTTTCTTCCTCCACCCTCTCTGCAAAGTCTTGCAGGAACTTCATGCTAAAATTATGCTTTAATTTTAATTAGCCAAATAGGTCATAAATATAGCTTATTCCCAAATCCTTACAATGTCTACCCTGCAAGCAGCTGATCTACTAATGAGGAAATATTTCTACAAAACCCACTTACCATTAAAAAATCCGATCTAATATTTTTCTAATATAATTTATCAATTTAAACACATTGCATAATGTGATATTCTGTAGCATTCCATTAAGATGATAAATAGCAGTGGGGGGTGGCGGGAAAAACCAAGAGACTAAACATATCGCAAGCAGTGTACGTGTATTTAAATAACCCCGGCCGTTGCCAAGGAAAGCACACTGTTCCCATCCTCAGATACAGTCTAAACTCAGCCGCGTATCCCTGACTGTAAGGGTATTAATAGGACATAAGAAGAGGGGCAATAAGAAATGACAGGCAACTTCAGAAGAAATAAAATTTCTATTAGGCTTTGTTATAAGATTACATCAAAGCAATTCATATGTTTTAATCTGCAGAGAGAAAAAGCAACTACTTGGGGTTTGTGCCTGGGGGCCGCCTCTGTGTATCACCACACAGTTTGCATAATGAACAATTTTCATTCAATCAGGATCTCAGCAAAGATAGCTCCCACTCCAAAGGTCCTAGACAAGGGCTCCTAGTTTTTATTCTCCCAGCTCCCCCTGCTGGAGGAACAGCATCTAACAGGGAGAAAAGGATGCCGGGGCTGCTTTCTAAGCCTCTGCTCCAAATTCAGGTCCTTTATTAGAGACCTGACTTTATAAATACCCGCTTCTTCGAACGGGAAGGACCTGGGAAGGTCCTGTGAAAGATACCACCAGCGTGCACCTCCTTTAGCAATTCCTGTAAGAGGAGAGAGACTGCAGGTTTGCCCTTTCCACTTTCCACCGAATTAGGGATTTTAGAAACTTCTATTGGCATTCTGGCCCAAACACAGGGGTCGACTGAAGTTGCTGGAAGTTGACTGGTGGACATGGACCCGACTGTACAACCCCTCATGTTATTCCTACCTGGCTAACCATCTTTCAAGTTTCCCAGCTGTCCAGGTCTTCATAAAATAAAATGGGACGGCGGCGGGGGAGGGAGAAGCTACCCAAATGGAATTGCATTTTCACGCACAATGGAAAACATGAAAGCTGAACAAATCGTTTTGGAAAAAAAAAAAAAAACTGGCACAGACGACAGTGGCTTGGAGGAAGGAGAGTCCTGGGCGAGCTGTCTGCGCCAGGACCTGGGCTGAGGCCTAATCCCCGTTGATCCGCGGGGTTAGCGCGGCTCCCGCTCTGCTCTCTCCACCGAAGCTGCCGCAGAACCGCTCCGCTCCATCCACCTGGCTCCATCTCCAGCCCCGCGCCGGCTGCCTTCCCGCGGGGAGGCCGCGCCGGGAGGGGGAGCGACGTGAGGCCGTGTGAAACTGTTTTTCGAAAACCTGGGATGATCATTTAAATGTTTAAAATATGCACATGGTAATTCAAAACTAATTACCCTGAGCACATTTGAAACGTTTATGCCATCATCTCTGGATCCTGCCTACTGATTGTGCGGTACAGCTCACTCCTCTGTTTCTATAAACTGCTCCAGCGATTTTAACTTCCAGGCTAAATCAGGCAGCGCCCGCCCTGCCTCTCGCCCCGGCGGGTGGAGGGACCCTTTTTCGGCTCCACCAGGACAGGAGGCTGCGCCCTGCAGCAGCCCTGCGCCCCCCACCCCCTCCCCGGAGAGCCATTTGTCATGGTCAGGTAGCCCTGGCTGCCTAGTCATTGCTCTCAGTGCTGTTCATAATTGTCATTTCCATTATTTAATTTAGGTTAAAATGACCTCTCTCCGCACCTATATCTTTACTCCGGCCCCGGGCGGGGGATGTGTGGGGGTGCATTTCCTAGTTCACTCAGGCACAGCAGAAAGTTGCCTTGACATTCATATCCACTTGGCCGCTTTTCCATTTTTTTTTTCGGTTTTTTAATTTAAATTTAAAACATTTTTTTACAATGTTGTGTTGGTTTCTGAAATTCAACAACAAAATCAGCCATAATTATACATACATCCCGTCCCCCTATCCCATCCCTCCAGGTCACTGAAGAGCACCCAGCTGGGCTCCCTGCGCTACACAGTAACTTCTCACCTGCTGTCCCTCTGACACCGGAGAGTGTCTGTATGTCACTGATGCCACCTCCACTCGTCCACTCTTCCTCTCCCCCACCGTGTCCACATTCGCGTCTCCATTCCTTTCCCTACAAATAAGTTCATCAATGCTTTTCCATTTGGGGGTGAACCTGGGAAATTCAGGAAGACCCGGGTAAGGTGGGCTCATGCACCAGCTCTCTTGAGAACAAGAGGACTGAGCCCCCCAGAGGGAGCAGCAGCCATTGCTGAGCCCAGGTTCCTATAGCCAAGGGCACACATGTGCACACACACCACCTCACAAACCGTGCTCACACACCTGCTTACAGACCGGGGCTAATTAGACCTAGGCAGGTCCTGAAGCAAATCCGGCTCCCCATTTTCCAGGATAAAATGAGTTCCTCGCCTTGGGGACACTATACCAGCAGCCCAGTAGCTGAGAGACTGAGAAGGGTGATGCTGAGGCCAAAATAACTTCACCTTCCCTGGTTTATTCAGAGAGGTTGACCTTGGCCAAGAAGTGGAGTTGAAGGAGGCGCAATCCCAGAGTCAAGGAATGAGCACCCATTTATAAATGTGCTCCGGATGCCAGTGGTGGGTGTTAGGCATTAAGGAATACAAAACTGGGTTAGAGTCCCACAGCCGGCTGAAGGTTGATAGAGTGAGATTACTGGGTTTAACTAGAGCCATTAAGAGGCTCTTCATTACCCCCATGGCACCGCCACCAAAGCTATCACATGAGCCATAATGCAAGGGAGAATTTTCATTCCATCAACAAGAGAGGGAGCCAGTCTATCTCTGTCCAAAGAAAATGAGCCGCCCAGCATGAAGCTGGTGAGGAATGGAGTGTACAACATTCCAATAACATTCCCTGCAGGATTTCCTCGGCGGTTTAGTTGGCTAAGCAGAGAGGCTGCACTGGAGCAATCTGCCAGGGTTTCTGGCTGGCCTGAACGCCGGCTCAGGAAGCAGCCGACAATCGGTCAATTAAAGACAAAGGATGCTAGCTGGGACCCACATTCCAAAGGGCTTAACATTAAGCTCCCTGTAAATCAAGGTCCAGGCCGCTCTCCCGATGCTCAGCAATCTCACTTCCTATTTCTCTACAAAGATCAAGCCCTTGAACCGAGCTGATTTCCTTGGTAACACTGCACCCACTTCCCTTTCTCCTGCGCCCACACTGTGTGCTCTTCCTTCAGCTGGAGATGGATCTCTTCTCCCTGCCAATTCATTTTCCTGCCCTTGCGATGACAATTCACATGTGTTGGGACTGCCTCCGCCAGAGTCTGTTCCCTCCTCTCCACCGGCTCCTTTCCCATAGCTATCATTTTGTGTTTTTTTTGGCTGCAGGATCCTAGTTCCCTGACCAGGGATCCTACCGGTGACCTCTGCAGTGTAAGCTAGGAGTCTTAACCACTCACTGGACCTGCAGAGAAGTCTCCTACTTTGCTTCTTTATAAGAAGTACTCTACCATGTTGTGGGCCTTCCCCCTCACCGATGAAAATTTAGAGAGAACGGACTGAGTCTTATATTTCCTTTGCATTTCTTCTGGCATCTCAAATAGGGTTTTCACATTAGGAGACAGCCTTGCTAGATATACTGACTGACCTAACGGTTTTATAGCTGGAGTGAGAAGTCAGGAAAGACGACCCAGCTTATCCCCCGCTTTCACGCAGAGCAAAAATTGCACCCCTCATTTAGATGTTCCCAGCGTCCTATAACTTGCCCAAAGCCAGATTTATTGCTCCTGCTGTAAAGTGTATCTTCTCTAAGCCTCACTTAAAAGCTACCACTTGGCAGAAGATCAAGTTAGAAGTGCAGGATAGCAGGTGATGGTGAGGGTAGGGGCGGGTGGGGAGGGTGGGGTGGAGCAAATAATTGAAGCTCGGAGAACTACCAGCTCAATATTTAACCTAACTGGTAATTTGCTGTGACAATTATGCCACGAACGGAACACCACTACTATGCAAGAATGTTGCTTTCTAATTAAGAAGGCCCTGCTTTTCCTAGCCTCCCGGCACTTGAATAACACACACACAAGGAGACTCGGCTCCAGGAACTAAAGGTTCGAATAGGAGGCATGTGCAGCTTGGCCGGGTGTGCACATCTGCCAACGGGGAAGCCTGCTAACACCTTCAGATGGAGAAGGCCAGAGAGCCTTGGGGGCCTCTCACAACAAGAGAGCCGTTTGACTGACAGGCATCTTCCCTGGGAGCCCGGGTGCGTGCTTTCACTGCAAATGGACGAGCTTTCCCACCGCCCGGCTCTCCGACCAGGAAGGCTCGGCAAGGGTCTGATCCGTCAAGAGTAACTTTAATAAGGATATTCATAAAAAGTCCACGGCAACGAGTCTTCAAGGTGGAGAGGAAGACGCGTACACAAACACCCTAACCGCTGGCAGAAAGACAAAAGAATATTATTAAAATCATAGCCATAAAGAAGGATGTTGCCATCTTCTAAATTGACTGCTAGATTCATGGAACATGGCTAAGCAAGACAAACCGTTTTCTGCTTAATTAGTGGCTCCTTTACGGAAGGTTTGCTGCCTGGAGAGAGCCCATTAGAGGTGGGGAGCTCGTTTACAGGAATGCACCTCCGAAAGCTATTCAAATTTTAAATAAATGATGGAGAGAGGAATTGGTGGTGGTAGTGATAGAAGCAGGAGGGGAGAGGTTTGCTGTGGAGACAGAAAACTTCCACAGAAGACCAGCTTTGCATTCCAAGCCTAAGTGCTTTGGAGATCAGCTTTCCGAGGCAAACATAAGCCTCTAAAATTTTAGGCCAATAGAAATGACCTCTGTACCATGGCTGACTGAAGATATAAATAAACTTCAACATGAACAGCAGTGTCAACTGTGAGAGGGGAGATGAGAGCCCAATCCAAGCTTATTTTTAAAAAGTCCTGGTTGTTCTGACTGCGTTTCGGGGGGAGGCATTCATGGACACAAAGCTGCCGCTCCCTGCAGTGAGCTCTACTGCTTTCCCAGCACCAGCCCCTGGTTACCTAACCAAGGAATGGAAGCTGCCCCACACAAGTTAAATATAGGCTGACTTATCTGCATTTTACAAGCACCAAGAATGTTAACTGAGGAAGCTGTCATTTTTAATGACAGCACAAACTTCCAATTACCAACCGGGTAATACCCCAGGGAGCAGGTATGATTTTTTTATAAGAATGGCTCAAAATTATTAAAAGTTTACACGATTACTTTTGAATTGGATATAAATATATCTCACGAGGCAGGTGGGATTGTTTTTCATGTGGTCTGTATTCAAGGCTGAAAAAGAAATGAAAAGTCTTTTTCTGAGATTTATCAAGAGCTAAGGAGGAGGGGGTGGTCCAAGGAGACAGCTATCAAGAGCCTGGCAAAGCTGGAGGGCTGCAAAAATGGCCAGGTGGTGGGTTGGGTCTCAGCCACAAGGTCACGGGCAAGTCACAAACTCATGTGACTTGCAAGCCCAATGCAAGAAGAGTTATGTATGCTCAGTTGCTCAGTCATGTCCAACTCTTTGCAGCACCATGGACTGTAGCCCACCAGGCTCCTCTGTCCATGGGATTCTCCAGGCAAGAACACTAGAATGGGTTGCTATTTCCTTTCCCAAGGGATCTTCCTGACCCAGGGATCTAACCCGCATTTCCTGTATCTCCTGCATTGGCAGGTGGATTCTTTTCCACTGTGCCACCTGGGAAGAGTTACGGGCCTGGCAAGAGATAGTACAAGCAAGTCCTTCTATACCAGCCATGGTCAAACATTACTTCCACAGGAACCCCGTTTCCTTTGATGCTACTTAAAACTCTAATGGCATCTACGTGGCTTCATCTGCCTGTGGTGAATATAGAATGAATAGCTGTTAGCAGGGGTTGCACGCATTTTCCATATAGATCAGACAGCCCCTGACCTAAATGAAGGCTACAATTTGTGAGTCTCAAATCACCTAATTCTTTGTGAAATCTTTTCTGATGACTCCAGTCTCCAGTGATCTCTCCATCTACTGAATTTTAATTTGAGTTGTGATACTACTACTTAGCCCCAAGCCTTGCTCCAAATAGACTGCAGTTCTTGGGGACAAGGTATTTTGATGTAGTCACCTAGGGGAATTCCCTGGTGGTCCAGTGGTTAGGACTCCATGATTTCACTGCTGAGGGCATGGGTTCAGTCCCTGGTCAGGGAAGTAGGATGCCACAAGCCATGAGGTGTGCCCCCCCAAAAAAAAAGTCACCTAGAGGGAGAAAATGGCACAGGTGGTCAATGAAGACAGGTGCTATGTACTTTTCTCAATGATTCGAAACTGCCATCGCAAATATAATGAAAAGATTTTAATAATCATTATTAACTTTAGATAAAAAGCAGGTTAATTTGGGACTTCTCCAGTGGGCCAGTGGTTAAGAGTCTGAGCTTTCAAGGCAAAGGGTGCAGGCTCAATCCCTGGTTGGGGAACTAGGATCCCACATGCCGTAAAGTGTGGTCAAAAAAATTTTTTTTAAAAATCAGGTTGATTTATAATGCAAGTCAGATGTGTTCTCAAAAGGCCATTTCTCATAGAAAACAAGAGGATTCAGGCCTCTTCTTGGCCACCACCATGTCCATGTGGTAGGTAGGAAGAAGCCACCATGGCTCCAGCTCTCTCCTCCCAAGTCAACCACCTGCTTTTGCTCCAGAGGATTCTAGTGCCTGCTTGAACCACCTGCCAGCTCTTGATGGTATACAGGGTCAGAGGAGCCCTTGCTGAACCAAGGCAAAGAAAGCACGATCAGAGAATTGTACAGAACAAGAGAGGCACACAGTTTCACACTGGAGCAAAGGAGAATGTTCCTGCCCATCAAAAGCTCAAAAGCTGAGTTTTTAAAATACAATTAGAAAGTATGTGTATACCTAAAACTAATGGACTTCCCTGCTGGTCTAGTGGTTCAGAGTTTGCCTTTCAATGCAGGAGATGCGGGTTCAATCTCAGGTAGGGGAACGAAAATCCTACATGCCCCAACGCAAGTAGAAAAAGTTGGTGCGCTGCAATGAGGACTCAATGCAGTCAAAAAAAGAAAATTAATGTGATGTTATATGCCAATTAGGTCTAAATAAAAATAAAAGTTTAGAAGTTAGAAAATACGCACATCCAGTAGAATTGGCTCAATGAACTTACCCATGCATACACATAGCCAAATGCCAATTAAAATTATGCAGATTTACAAAAAAATAATGCAGATCTATTTTTATTGAAACAGGAAAGAGGTCCATTCTTTAGTGCTAGGAGCAAAGTGTTACAGAATAATATGCATAATATAATCCCATTTTTAAGTTAAAACTATAATTACACACATAAAAGCAGAGAGAAAAGTAGTCAGCTATATAAGCAATTATTGCTGACAGGCGGGATTAAGGACAATTTTGTTTTTTCTTGTCTGCAGGTTATTTTTTCTACAATGAACATGGATTACTTAAGAAATAATCAATGGTTCAAATAGTACCCATTCTTTTTTTTTTAATTGACATTAACAATACTTATCAGCTTAATAATAAAACATACTCAGTTGGCTTCTTTTTCAAAACAATGAAAATTAAACATCTAAAGTCTTTTTTGAGAGGGAAAAAAAAGAGATTATTCCTAAAAGTGTTTCTGAAAGCCATAGCTCTAGCAGCAGAGTGGATTATAACACTATGAGCTAACAAACCACATAAAAGAGGGTGGGTGGGAGCCCTGGGGATGGGGGATATCCTCTTTGAGATAAGGAAATCATCAATTTACTAGGGGCGGGGGGAGTAGTGGGTTTCTAACAAGTAACAACGAGAAGAGACTGAACAACCAGTTTCATTTTCTATAAATAAAATCCGAGAAGGCATATTGCCAAAGAAACACAAGTCAATATCTAAACCTTTATATACTGGGCTACCAAACTTCACTTTTAGACAGTGTATTAATTACGTAGTCAATAACTATGGGTTTCATTAGGGTATTAAACGCCATAATCGATATTATTTATACTTTTCGAAGATGGGCCACTCAGGAAAGAACGTGGGGGAGGGGAAGTTTTTGATCCTGAAGTTCAAAAAGTCAGAATGAGCACACCAGAGATTAGCAAGGCCTTAATGGAAAGCATAAAACACAGAAAATATGGACAGAAATCAGATTATTACCCTTTCCCCCCCCACTGCCTCCATCACAATGAGACTGGAAGGGATCCAAGAGCCATTTAAAATAAAGACAAAATGATTAGATTTTTCCCTAATTGTCTAACGCTGATGTCATGGTGTACACAAAATAAACATTGATCTCTAAGTGAAAGATGAGAAATAGAACACGAACAGCCTTTCGAGGTTAAACTATCTCCAAGAGAATTCTAAGAACTGTGGGCCAGAATCTATTTAGGTGACCCTCAGGGACCTGAAGCTCTTAAAAGCCAAACAGTGGAGCCAATTTCTGATGCTCCTCTGCCGGTGATCTGCTTTTTAGTGGGGAATCTGCTCTACATGCCCCCTCGAGGGAGCCGCCCCACCTCAGAGCATCCCTCTGTGGGCTTCTAATCACATCCGCGGAGACGTGCTGGTGTCACCGCATGGTCGTGGAGAAGGCATGGCAGCTGGTACCATGTTCCGGGAGACGCGTCAGGGTCACGCTGCCGGTCAGTGCTCTTCGTGGGGTGGGAGCCGTGATGGGGAGAGGAGGGGATGCTGGGAGCGGTAGATATAAAAGACTGGTTACCAGGCTGAAAGCTAGATTGCCACTTCCAACCCACAATTTGTCAATCCACCATAGCACTGAAGACTGTAATTTTCTAGTCAGCGCTTTACGAGCAAGGTCAGACAGAAAGGAGCTTCCGTAAAAAATCGCTGAGGCCTTGGCCGGAGAATCAAGTGTGGCCCAGTGGCTATCCTGACCGTGTCCAGACAATTAAGAGGGCCTGAGAGAAGGCCATCCTAGGTTCTGAGCCATGGAAGTCATCCTGCCTGACGCCAGCTGGTTCCTCCCGGAAGAGGAAGGCTAAGGATGACACAGGCAGGACGTGCTCACTCCCAGCCAGGGCCTCCATGTGCCGCGCTTGCCCACATTAAAAACCAGGGCCCGGCACCACAGGAAGACGGCAATGCCGCCTGGACGCTTGCAGAGGTGTGCTGCGAACGCCAGATGAGGGGCTGCAGCGACCGGATAGATAATTAATATGATTAGGAACACACAGAGCAAGCATGTTCTTGCCGACTGAAAAGCCCAGTAGCATAATTACTGTTTTCTTACCAGCTCACTGTCTGTTCACATTTCAAAGCCTGGTTGGTGTTAAGACCGCTGTGTAAACATCAATAAAATCCCAAAGTGCCGGATCATCAGCATTCCAGGGCACAATGGCTTTTTGTTTTTGGTGTTTTCATTCTTTTAAAGATGCATTTCAAGGTTGCAGACATTAGGAAGAATGATCTCTATGCTTTGGACTAATCTTCGAGTTTGTAATGAGTTAACATCTTCCCCAAGTGAACATTTATTATGAAGGCTAATTAATTGCTTTCCAGTTACAAGAACACTTTGCATTCAAAGAAAGTGGGATTCATAAGCAGAGAATAAACTGTTTATTAAACAAGGCAATGGCAACAAAGGGCTTCTCCCTTCAGAATCCCTTCTATTTAATACAGCTTTAATCAAGAAAAGAAAACATACAAATTCAAGAAACATGTACAGGTAGAAAAGGCGTACCAACAGAAATGCAACATTAATTGAAGGGGAGACGAAAGCGATGCTTTGTAGTTGCCGGGATGTCTCTAGGGGACAGCAAGTCAATGCTTATCAGCCTTCCTCAGAAGAGACCATTTTGATTAATATCAGACCCATCTGACTCAGTCTATTAAACCCTGAAGGAAGGATATTCTTCAGATATAAAAGATATGACTTTGATTAATAATTCTACCCTATTGCCAATCCAGGCATTAACAACTGTGTGGCCCCTCTAGAAAGGGAGCCTTTGAAATCGAGGAAGACGGGCTTCCTAAAACACTCAAGTTCCTCCACAAAACCACTTCTCAGCGCTCCCCCTTGGGAAGGGACCCGAGCTGAGAAGGTGTCAGCACTGGAGAAGCAGGAACCCAACTTACATAATTTATTTCACTGTCTACAGATTGAGGGTCAATTACTTGTGACATAATTCCTGGTTGAAAATAATGAGCTCTTAGTAAAACTGACAAAAACCTAAAGACAGGGAGTGAGTGGTACTACGGTCCGCGCAGCTGACCCCGAGGTCTGAAACGGTTTATACCACAGCCCCACAAGCGTATTTCCCTTTTCACTTAGGCGTATTCCACTGTGTGCCTTTGCTGCCAGTGGGTTCCCAGGTGTGACGAGAGGTGATGGCTTAGTCCATGGTAGAGGGGCGCTCTGCACCGCCGTCAGTCAGGGCGGGGATGGTGGTGCGGGTGGAGGTCGGAGGTGGGGTGGGGGGTTGGTTTGCTTCAGCCCTCTATCCACAAGCTCCTGCCCCATAGGCACGATCCTCTCACATCGCCGCGTTCCTCCTGATGTTCATGACCAGCCTTCTGCCGTATTCTCTGTAGTCCACAGGCTTCACGTCCACCACCGTGGCCTTAATTCGAGACTCATCCTTTGAAAAGAGAAGAACGATTTGTGAACGAATAAACGCCTGTGGCCATGTTCCTGGTTTCACTGATCCCAACAGGAGAAAGCACAAAGACATGCTGGTGGTTCGGAGTCCCGTGATGCCAGTAAAGGAGCCGTGATGACGAGTGCCCAGGCCAGGGTTTCTGGTGGAACAAAGGCCTCCCTTCCACACAGGTCCTTGCACTGGTTCCTCATGGTCCCAAACACTCGGAAACCGAGACTCCAAGTGTGACGGACTATAGAGGGCTCTTCAAGTTCAATCTGTTCTCTTTACAGAGCGAGAAACGGGAGCCCAGAGAAGACAGTGGCTTGCTAAAGCCACGCCGCGGGCTCTGTGAGCGGGCTGGGGGAGAGCAGCCGTGCTCGCAGCAGAGGCCGAGGCCTGCCGTGGCCTGTCTCAGCCCCACGAGAGGCGACCTCGCCACCCTTCACCACCCCGTCCACATCACGCGGGGACCAGAGACCCTTCCATCCCTCCCTCTCGACCACCCCTACCCCACCCTGATACCACACTGCTGACATTGAGAGGTTCATTTAATGCTCACAAAATCAAACACAGCTGTTAGCAGGCATTAGAGTTAAGGCCTGACAAGAAAACAGAGCAAGTAAACCCTGAAACAAGCAAGGTTTCCTGAATCCTCCCACTGCCCATTCACTAGGTTGGACAGTGCCTTCAGAGGCAGACTGGGGTGAGGCCAGCTCAGGGCCTGCACACTCCAGCTCTGTATCTACAAAACTCAGTCAGATTTCTAAGCACGAGTAGAACTCTGAGGCTGGACTGCCTGTGTGCAATGATTAGCTCTGCCACTTGCCAGCATATGAATTTAGGCAAGTTACTCAATTCTCTATAAGCCTACGGCTTTTCACTGCCAAATCGCGGGCAACAAAAGTTCCTTCACACAAGGTTACTGCCAGGATGAATGGAGACAAAGTATGCAAAGGGTGTGGAACAGTATCCGGCAGACAGTAAGTACTCAATAAAGGCTGTTTTTTCATGATTTTACAACTGTATGATGTTATGAGCAATTACAGGAATTTTCAAGGTAATTTTAACCACATGTGGTCTTTCTTTCATATACTGACTTTAGAACCCAAACCATGGGGAAGATGTGGGTCCATTCTGTCAGGACACAAACCAAAATCCCCCAGGTTTAACTGAAAAGGCCACACAGCATGTTTTCCTTGGATGTTAATACTGGACAAGACCCTTAACCTCTCTCTTGGTCTGTTTGCTCATCTGAAAACAGAGATGATAACAGTACCCTAGTGCTGGTGTGACTCAGTGAGTAATAAATGCAGGGTGTTACGGGTTCCGTCTGGAACACAGTGAACGAGGAACTCACAGCTAACACTGTAGTGGGCTTGTGGGTGACAAACAGCAGTTCTGTGCTGCTACCCTCATGCACCGTGGGTGACGTTACTTACATTGTAGGTCTCCAGTTTGACCCTGATCCTGAACGTAAAAGATCGAAAGTTGGCATTCTGGAAAACTTCCTCAAACGCTTGCTCGTTCTGGAGAAACAAAACGTAAAACTGTCGGCATGGAAACTACCAGACCACCTGAAATTATCTGTACGGTTTTTGAAAAGACTTGGAGGAAAACCTCTGAGAAAATGATCACCTCCCAGTGGCTTGAAATTTCTTAGGAATGACTAATATATAGGTGACATTTCATCGCATAAAACTGTTTAGGTAGAATTTTATTAAAAATTAAAATATTCTACCTAGAGTACTCAATTTCATACAGACAGACAGTGGAATGATGGCTGCCAGGGGCAACAGAGAGTTAGTGTTTGATGGGTACAGAGTTTCAGCTGAGGAGGATGAAAAAGTTCTACAGCTGGATGATGGTGGCAGCTGCACAACAATATGAAGGTATTTTAACGCCGTTGAACTTGTATACGTGGGCTTCCCTGGTGGCTCAGCTGGTAAAGAAGCCACCTGCAATGCAGGAGACCTGGGTTCGATCCCTGGGTTGGGAAGATCCCCTGGAGAAGGGAAAGGCTACCCATTCCATATTCTGGCCTGGAGAATTCCATGGACTGGATAGTCCATGCGGCTTCCCTGGTGGCTCACATGGTAAAGTGTCTGCCTGTAATGTGGGAGACCTGGGTTCAATCCCTGGGTCAGGAAGATCCCCTCGAGAAGGAAATGGCAACCCACTCCAGTACTTTTGCCTGGAAAATTCCATGGATGGAGGAGACTGGTATGCTATAGTTCATGGGGTTGCAAAGAGTCAGACACGACTGAGCAACTTCACTGGTTCACTGGTATAGTCCATGGGGTCGCAAAAGAGACAGACACGACTGAGCGACTTTCACTCACTCACTCACAATGGTAAATTTTATGTATATTTTATCACAATAGAAAAAAACTGAAACACTCTTAGGAAATACATTTCTAAACTTTCAAAATGTGTGATGGAATAAATCTGAGGCTCAGAATCTTCAGAACAAATTAAGAATGGGCGAGGACTCAGGAAAAAAGTTCAAGTTGTCATATATACATTATTTCAGCCTCTGGATTTACAGATGTGGTAAGTGAAGAAGACAGAAATGGGCAAAGGTTTGGGAAGAAGTTTAAAATCCACAGTTTTCTCTCTCTTACTGGCCTCTCAAATATCCCTTGATTAAGCTTCTGAGTTAAAAAAAGAGTCTGGTAAACAGAGGGACTAGAGAAAGCATTTTACACAAATATGCCTAAAATAAATGTACAAGAACTTTTAATAAAATTAATAGTTCATATCAGTCAAGTATTATTTGCATGCCACTTGGAACATGAAAATAGCTTTGTTATATATAGAACTCTTTGTATAAAGGTTACTACACACACACACACGCACACAGAGTCCTCAGGCTTTTGGGTATGTAAATAAAACAATGTGTTAAACCCTCAGAAAATTGTACCAGCTGCCATCATTCTTTCAAGATTAGTGAAAGCGTGGAGTGCATACTCCAAGAATATTATGATTCCTGAGGGGAGAGTTCCTATATGTCCTCATTCACTGGCAGTAAAACCAGTCAAATGTAATAAGCCCATAAAAAATCCTGAAAGGCTGCCTCGAGCCTTAAAAGCTGATATGAAAATAGAGGACCAGGCAAAACAGATAAAAGATACCATCATACTTTAAAGTCAATTCCAGTTATTTCTGTAAAAGGGCTTGTTGGGATTATTTTCAGAGAGCTCATGGACAATTTCAAAGAGACAAAAGGGCAGAGCTAAACGAACAAAAGACAGGAAAGAAAGAAAAAAACACACACACACCAAAACAAATGACAAATCCTTTTTCGCTACTGGCTTTTACAAGTATACTAACCGATTTGGAGGACAATGGGGGAGAAAAATCTATAGACAGATACTAATTTGTGTGGCTCAGAAACTATAGCTTTTATTGGTCTTTATATGTTTTATCTGAGCAAACATCTTTCTTAACTTTAGGATAACTAGTAATTAGTCCTTGAATTAAACAAAACTACTATGTGAAAATACTCTTTTATAAAAATAAAATAGAGAAAGTGACCTTACGAAAGAAAGTTACTTTGTAAGAACGCATCTGACAACATGAAATAAGCACATACCTTATATGTGAATTTAAACCAGGATTTGACTCAACTTTTCAGAAAAGTGTTTATTACTTTAAAAAGGCACACTGAATAAAGATGTGGTATGGATACACAATGGAACACTACTCGGCCATAAAAAAGAATGAAATAATACCATGTGCAACAACACGGATACAACTAGAGATTATCATATTAGGCAAAGTCAGAAAAAGACAAATACCACAGAGCATTACTTACGTGTGGAATCTAAAATATGACACAGATGAACCTATCTAGGAAGCAGAAACAGACTCAAGGCACAGAGAACAGACATGGTTATCAAGGCGGGGGTGGGGGAGTGGGTGGAGAGGGATGGACGGGGATCTTGGGTTAGTAGATAGAAGCTATCACATATAGAACGGGGGGATAACAAGGTCCTACTGTAAAGCACAGGGAACTAGTCAACATCCCAGGATAAACTATAACAGGAAAACCATAATGGACTTAAAGTTTATTATTACAGACTCAAAAAAAAAAAGTATCTGGACTTCAGCTTACTTCAGAAGATACTTCCAGATCTCAAGTGACTGCAGGCACACTGACTCTTAGAACAGGAGGAAAAAGTGCTTTCTACTTAGAAAGGGCTGTTTTTAAAGAATTTTATACACATTACTTCATCACCTCATTGTTAGCACAAGGTGGACACAATTAGAATTAGATGAGCTTTCACAGTCAGCAGTGAGAGACGCTATACAACACCCACCAGCAATAGACCAAAAATTATCAGAGCAAAAAACAGGTAAGTGTTACAGCATGGGAACTACTACAGTAATAATACAGGAAATGGCCAACCTTCTCCTTTAATTCCCCAAGATAAGCAGTGCTTTGTCCAAGGATGGCCTCTGCAGACTCCTGGAAACATGTGACCCACTGATTCTCTTGAAAATCGGCAATATTGACCTAAAAAACAACTTTACATCATTACACCACAGAAATAACAAAAGGAAGACACACTAAGGAGACTGGGAGATTGACTTTTTCCACTCCTTAAAAGAGTTTCTAGGGAAAAAAGCCGATTCCACTAAATAGCTATGTTCTTTCCAAAGAATGTAAAAAGTATCCAAGAGAGAAGTTCAAAATGTTAAGTGTGGATCACAGCAGGAACATGTGGTGTGGACCTGTGATTTCAGTTCTCAGGGGAGATACAGCCCAACAAAAATCACCTTCAGATGCAGGATCCGGGCACACTGGACTCAGTGGCCCTCCAGCTGCAATGGCCTTTGGACTAAAGGTTTCGAATGAGTCTCCAATGTCGTCTGCATGTTAAATCGTACACACTTCAGTCACCAGGAGGCACTCCCTAAGACAGCTTATAGTCACTGCTGAGCATCCCAGACAATCTGAAAGCCTGAACTAAGAGACAAGCTAGTCTCCACAGTGCCGGGAGCTTCGCAGGGACTCAAGAAACACCAGAGCGGTCCTTGTTCACCCATTCTACTTACTGACAGGATCATGCGGTACTTGAAATTGGGGAATTCACTGTCACACTTCTCGCAGCGGTACAATCCGTTCTGCTGGTCGATCACTTTCTTGTTACAATCCTGAGTTGGGCAGGCCTGGTACATACAGTTCTCTTTGCGAAGATACACCACAGTTGCCACAGAGCTAAAATAGTCAGGCTTCAGGAGAAGAGAGTGGTATGAGGCAAAGAGTACAGACCAAAGTTCAGGACTGGATTTGCCCTGACATATGAGGGTGTTTGCATACTCTCACAATGTGATTACAAGGGATAATTCATTCTATAGTTTCAGAAGTTACTTGAGCTGACTACAAAATCCAGAAGGGTAACAAACCAAGTTCTAAAGCATATTACTCCTTAATAATAAAGAAGTTAATTCTAAACTGTGCTGTGCTTAGTTACTCAGTGGTGTCTGACTCTTTGTGACCCCATGGACTAGCCCACCAGGCTCCTTTGTCCATGGGGATTCTCCAGGCAAGAATACTGGAGTGGGTTGTCATGTTCTCTTCCAGGAGATCTTCCCAACTCAAGGATCAAACCCAGGTCTCTTGCATTGCAGGTGGATTCTTGACTGTCTGAGCCACCAGGGAAGTCCTTAATTCTAAATTAGACTAAACTATTTAATTAAAACTGAAATAGACTATATGACTATATGAAAGCAAAAGACTTCAAGAGCTCTTGATCTTGTTGCTCCTGTTCCTCTACCCCTCAGAAGGTAACAGAACCAGGACACAGTGAACTCTAGCATACTTATCTTCAACCATTCCTCCCATGTTAAAAACAATAGCAGTGATTTCGATCATCTAGATTCAACTTTGTCTTTGGTCAACAAGCATTTTCTGTAAAAAGCCAGACAGTATCTATCTCAGGCTTTACAAGCCATTGGGTCACAGTCTGTTGCAGCTACTCGCCCTGCTGCTGGGGTGCAAGACCATCCACAGACAGTCTAGAGATGAGAGCGGGTGGCTGGTTTCAATGTATTTGTATTTATAATAGGCGGCAGGCTAGACATGGCCCATGGGCCTGTTTGTGGGCCCCCGGTCTAAGTCACCAAGTTCAGTAGAATGCAAGAAGACTGAACAAGCGCCTTCAAAGTGGAGACATCACTGATAAGTAAACGTGGCAAGGACCAAGTCACAAGCATAGGCTTTCTGTTGCTATTTGCTTTGCCTTTTAACTGTCATGGAAAGGATACAGGACGAATAATTTTGGGGGGGTGAGCAGTTCCCTCTGGGTGTACTCTGAACTCAGGGCCAGATGAATCTTCACTCTAAAAGGCTCTAGAGCAGCAGTCCCCAACCTTTTCAGCACCAGGGACCATTTTGGTAGAAGACTATTTTTCCACAGGATGATTCAGGCAGCAATGCAAGCAACAGGGAGCAGCCCATTTCCGGCTGTGTGGCCCAGTTCCTAACAAGCTGTGGATCAGTACTGGTCTGTAGCCCAGGAGTTGGGGACTCCTGCTCTACTGAAGGGGAGCCTTCCAGGAGAATGCCTGAAGGGTTTTTCTGTATTTCCAGGTAAGGGCCCGATTCCAAGTGTGACTTGAAAGTTTGGGTGTGAATAGGTACTCTCTAGGCCTGATTCCTTGTTACCTACTGTCTACCCTTAGGTCTAAGAAAGAAACTGGTTAACAAGAAAACCCAGAGTGACACAGATCTGTCCAACGTTTAAGTCTCAGGACATTGTGTAACAGCCTTATGAGTTGCAGTCATTGACAGTGATGGATAAGAAAGTATTGTGGAATGAGACAGTAAGGAATAAAAACCATATTGTACAATATGAAAATAATAAAGCAGGAATTACTGGTTCTGGGAACATAAAGGAGAAATAAATGATTTAAATCTTGAACTGCTGACAGAATACAGATTCAGAGCAAGATGGGGGGCGGGGGTCATTAAACACAAACACTGAAAGGGAAGTTGCAACTCCAGTCAAATACCAGTCAATTCTTGTCAGAGGATACCAGGGGTGCTCAGCCCCCAAGAGGTTAATCCTCTATAGCCAGTGAGGATACACGTGAACCACTCCATGTCTGATGCCGAAACTCACTAACACTCAGTGTGAGCTATAATCTCAAAAGCTGCCTTTCTGGTCTGCAGGCATTTCAGCTTGCAGGAACAATCACAGAGAAGGAATATGGACCTGAATGCAGTTCACGTTAATACACAACTTGATTACTACTGCTTCATTAAGATTCCTCCAAGAACTACACAACTCTCTAAGTCAGAGCTCTGAACATCTTTTTGCCTCAACTGACCTGAGGGATATAACATACTCCTATTAGAAAGCATGGCTCCCTCACTCTGGCTGGCATCCTTAGCCATCACCCCAGGTAAGAATCATGGCTCTGGACTAAGGTCTAACAGCTGGTTATCAGAAAGTGGACCTGGAAACTCACCCTCTCACACATCATACACGCTTTTGTGGAGAAAGTCAGGAACCGCATACCTTGTCACCTTGGCCCAGGTTCTCCGACTTGACCTCATATAAAGTTTTCCAGTTGGTATTGCTCCCACCTGCTCCTCCACTCTTTAGATCAGAGATGGAAATGCCATCTAAGGCTTGTCCTTCTGAGTCAAACCTGAAAAACAAAGAATAACAGGTACTTTATATGCATGTTGAATGTGATACTTGTTTCTATATGCCAGGTACAGGCTATGTGCTCCCCGTCCAACTTTTCACAGGTCATGATCAAGTGGTATCATCTTCCTCATTGTATCTCAAGTCTACTGAAGAAATGGAGTGACCTCTTTTAAATCTCAATTGCTCTGACGCCTCCCAGTGGTCACGAAAGACAGTGCCAAACTGCCACAGAACCTTTTCTTAAATTAGCCTTGCTATCAACACTAGCCAGATGGCCCAAGTGCCTAAAAAAACAGTAACCTGGAAAGTCAACAACAAAACAAGCAACAATGGAGAGTCCTGGTGTACTTCTCTGGGCTATTGATGCTCATTCTTGCTCAGCAGCTGCATTTTTCTCATCGCTGAAATGTACCAGGCTAGAAAGGGACAGTTGACATATTTTAATGGCATAGCAAAAAATGTTCCCAGATCTTTTAAGACTGGTATAATTTCAAAAGATTATATAATCGAAAATAATTTATTAGAAGGTATTTACCTGTTTCCCTGTAGACTGACCTTCTTAGTGAGATTTTACTTATGCCAAAATGAAAGTTGAAATTTAATTATGTTAAATTATAAAGCTGATCACATTATCAGCTAACATGAAGGAAAGGACACCCAAGAGGAGTGTGTCAGAAACACACTTGTGTCAAGAAAGAGGCAGTCTGAGATTAAAAACACACCAATGT
Organism: Bos mutus; assembly: GCF_027580195.1. Taxonomy (NCBI): domain Eukaryota; kingdom Metazoa; phylum Chordata; class Mammalia; order Artiodactyla; family Bovidae; genus Bos; species Bos mutus. Next base: position 39,186,082 of record NC_091635.1, read on the forward strand.
CACCCTAAAGGAGGATAACTAAAAGTAACCACGTACAGAAAAGGCTCCGTAAAATGAGAGCATGGGACAGAATGGATGCTGCCCTAAGCTGCAGACAATTGCCTTTTTGTTCTGTCAGGTAAGCGGCTAAATCCGTCACAGAGGCACAGCAAGGTCTGTAAATCTATTTCACTTCGACTAGCAACACAAGTCTACAGTTTCAAAAACTCTGAGGAGACATTTGCCACCAAAGACAGCTCATCAGGAAACAACAGGGAGAGAGGCAGCCCTTCGTACAGCAGAAACTCCACGTTGCTGCAACCGAGATCTAGACACCCCCAGACCTTGCCTGGGGGGCGGACACGCTGAGCTCCTTTCTGATCAACACCAAGCTGCCTTATTCAAGGACAGCCATGTCTTCTTATGTTGACTGGGATCACAGTTATGGACAAGTAAACGATGAAGACCTTAACGTGGGCAATTAAGCTGCGGTCGTGCTCAGAGCCTGACGGGAAATCAAGCGGCAAGGACAAACCGAAGCCGTGGTTCCTTCCGGTCGCGTGTCGATGATGGGCCCTGCGCTAAAATGCAAAGCCAGCTACCAGAAGAGCGGAACAGGGAACACGCGGACCACACGCACAAGGCTGGCCTAAGCGACATGGCCATGCCAGGACATGTGTCACGTGTGTCGGTCACTCGGTCGTGTCCATCTCTCTGTGACCCCATGGACTGCAGCCCACCAGGCTCCTTGCCCATGGGATTCTCCAGGCAAGAATACTGGAGTGGGTAGCCATTCCCTTCTCCAGGGGATCTTCCAGACCCAGGGATCAAACCCAGGTCTCCTGCATTGCAGGCAGATTCTTCACCGACTGAGCCACCAGGGAAGCCTTAGATGTGTCATGAAACTATTCAAATAGTAGTGCTACTGGCTCACATTAAGCTCAAATGAAAGAGGGGAGTATGTAATACAAGGCAATTCTCTAGTCACTCAAACCCTAGGACATGGTTGGAAATCAACACCCACCTACCCCCACTCTGTAGCTTGCAAGCTCAAGTGAGTTCCAGGGCTTTGTTCCCCTGACCACATCAATGCTTGCATACCAGGTTTCAGTTTGAAGTGCTCTATTGAGGCAGAGTTTTAACACCCTAAATAGCTAGACACAGCAAGGAGATTTTAGTAGGTTCTCCTCATCCCGAGTGCTTTGTGAATAACAACATACTGCCCACAAAAGCCCATTGTGCCCACTGCACTCGATCAGAGTCTGGTGAATACACACTAGAAGATGCGATCGGCACCGGAGTCTAGACGGAACAAGACGCCTAGCCACCACCCCCTCCACCCGCAGAGACCCACGGCTTTGAGCCGTGAAATGAAAGACACCTCCTCTCACGGAGCTCCAGCACAAAGCTGCTACAGCCCGTCTTCACCTGCTTCGCAGGATCAAGGTCGGCGGGCAGCGTTCCTGTCCCAATTGCTCCCTGCGACTCTCCAGGTTTGTCATGGGATTACAGGTTTGTCAGTTTAAGGGCTTTAGAGCCATCCTCTCAGAAGGCATAATGCCTCCAAGAAATATAGGAACTGCTTCATTTAGTAACAGAGCCCTCTGCTTGGCAGACAGATCACACGCTGATTATAGGAACCAAAAGAACCAGTTCTTCTCCAAGCCCAAGTTCAAATAGCCCCTGTGTTGAGCCCCAAAAAACCTACCATCCACGAAGCTTATAGGCCTCTGGGATGTCAGGGTTCACAATGATGGTGCTTGAAGATAGGACAGAGAGGCTCCGTCCACCAAAATCAGAAACTCTGGCTCCTTTGATGGCCATCACGGGTTGTCTAGAGCCATCAAATTTATCAGCCTGCATAACAACAGAAACAACAAACAAACAAGTGTCAATGGCAGGAAGGACACACAGAAAGTTTTTTTATAAAAAACAAAGAAAACAGCCATGTAGAGTGAATGCAATAAACGCTACATGGACTCAATACAAGGTAACCTCGCACACAAGAATCTGCTCAGAGATGCAGCAAAGCTAACCGAGTTAGAGAAAAGAGCAAATTTCACTACGTAAAATCTAAATCACAGCAAATCTCACAGAAGTAAATCCTAAAGGCTTTCAAATATTCCCCAGAGAGCCCAAACGTTCACGAGGAAGGGTCCACTCGGCCAACATGGCCAACACCCCACAGCTCCAGAGGCAAGACCACCACCCAGGAAGCTTTGTGTCCCCACCTTTCTGCATACACTCCCGCCACTCAACGCGAGCACTTACATCGTCTCCCCACAGGGTAGCGTTCACCACTTTCCCTGACATATCCATCAGATAGATATTTCTCTTCGAGACTTCTCTGTTGTTAGACTTCACTATGATTTTTGTGACATCTTCGTAGTTCTTGCAGATCCCGATTATGTCTAAGACACAAGCACGGCATTTTAGTAAGAAATGGTCAAGGGCTTCCCTCGTGGCTCAGGGTAAAGAATTCGTCTGCCAATGCAGGAGACATGGGTTCGATCCCTGGTCTGGGAAGATCCTACATGCTGCAGAGCAACTGAGCCTGTGCACCACAACTACAGAGTCTGTGCTCTAGAGCCCCGAGAGCCACCGACTACTGAAGCCCGCATGCCCTAGGGCCCGTGCTCTGCAGAGAGAGAAGTCCTGCAATGCAATGAGAAGCCCACACATGGCAACTAGAGAGTAGCCCTCACGTTCTGCAATGAGAGAAAAGCCTGCACAGCAACAAAGATCCAGCACAGCCAAAAATAAATAAACAAAATTAAAAAGATGGTCGAGGCTCTCGTGACAGCACAACCGAAAGTGAAGCAGCAAGGACTCGTCTCATGCCACCCCCTTGTGTGGTGCAAGCCGGACTAATGATGACCAATCTTGGTTCTCACGCACAGACTTACCTACAAGCGAGTCCTTAGATTTGCTCTCCAGGTCGCCAATCCCTGTGAAATCAAACTGAACTGTGGGTAAGTGATGACCGTCTTCACAGGGCATGACAGAAGTCTCGTTGTTGAAGGTCATCTCGTAGTCGTTTTTGACGGCTGTGAACTGTTTGTTGGCGATCTTCAGGGTGCCTTTAGAGAAATAATAGACCTGCAAAAGAAGCCAAGCCGTGGAACGTGGGATGTGCCATCAAATCGGGTCTCAAAAGCCTTCACCATCACACTGCTTTTGGAGAGCAGTGCCCACCCCATCACTTGGCCGTTTCTGGTCTAGACGCCACACTGCCATACCTTGTTCACGTCAATAAGGGGGAAAAACTTGTCCGCTTGCTCATTGAAAGCAGTCGCTCTGATTTCACCCTGCAGAAGCGTGTGAGAGAGAGCAGGTTAGAACTATGGAGCTCGTTTTACCAGTGAAAAACGGGACACTCTGGTGTCAAGGTGACATCTTGGAAACAGCAGCACAGTCACACAGAAGACACACAGTTCACAGTCACACATTCACGTTATTAACTCCAGCGAAACAACCCAGGTTTAACTAGCCGATCCCCATTACTGCGCCTCATTAAACCTCAAGTTAGAAACCTTAAAAAATGTATTTTGAACGTGAGTGACATTACTGAAGCCCCCAGGGAAGTGTGTTGGGCCGCCGTGATTCACCAGCTTCCCTCGCATTTGCACCGATCAAGGAATTACTTCATACTCAAGAGTCATTGCCAAAAATGTTAAAATAAATCATACTTTCAGGTTGCTCGTGATTGGATTTTCACTTGTACTTTCCTGTCAGTCAAAACGCTACAGATGGAGAAGAAACTTAAATTAACAGCTGAATTTTTAGCCAAGTGACAGATGAGACCAATAATTTGGTTTAAAAAATTTGGATTCTGACACAGTCATTGGCGGTGTTATCCCATCTTCAAAAAAAACAGAAACAAATAAAAAAACAAACAAACAATTTTTTTCTGCCCTCTTAGAGGTGTGAACAAATAGGAAATATACAGCTGTTTGAAAAGAATGCCTGAAGTATATACTAGGGATTATAAGTAAAATGAATGGACAGAAATATAGCATGACAAGACGCTTGTTGAGATGCCACTACTTGGATTTCTCATCTCTCCATCGTGGTTTGGCTTCGTTTACATAAAGCACAGGAAGTCTGCGCTGCCAGAAAGCATGTCTCGCAAAACCAACCACTTATCACTAGTCCAGGCTGCCACGTGCCTTCTGTTGTGGCCCAGGGCTCCATGAGGCTCCCAAGGAGACATCACCTCTTGGGGCTTTGACTAAGCCTCCTGGCAAGTCAGACAACGTCTCTGATTTCTCCTGCCCGTGAGGCTACTCACATTTAGAAAACTAGTGTCAACTGCTATAAATGCTTCCGTCTGAGACCAAGGATTTTACTTATGACTGAACCCTGTGCCCACAGATGGCATCAGAAGATTACAAGAGAGGAAAAACAGCAGCAAGAAGCATGTTTCTTCTTGGCCTACTGTTCTTTCTCACCTTATGGGCCTGCACAGAGGTGAGCCCTCTGTTTCCCAGAGCTGAGGACTCTTCTTTCCCCACCTGACAGATACTCACACTCTCATCAACCAGTTCTATGGAGAAAAGCTTCCCTTCCCCTCGGGAGTTGCTCCAGGTACGGATCTGACTTTTGTTGGTGACACGAGCACAGATAGTCCACCTAAAAATCAAAAACAGATAATCTTAGTGTCAGGAGTCTTACTTGGGAAAGATCTGAAATGTTCCCTCCCTATTATCTTCTTAGAGACTTTCTTACCTTATGCATATTCTATTTTCCAGGGGAAGCTGTATTTTAATCCAGCTAATTAAAACCCCAGGATGACATCCAGGTTTGACAGTTTATAGAATAAGCAAATAGTAAAACACACAAGGTGATTTAACACTGACTCATTCTCCTGTCAAATAAGTAAATTTATAAACGCTTTCTCTTCTCCAAAAGGCATCACCAAGGCAACACTATCCCCTTAATGAAAGGTTCTAAGCTAGAAAATGCAGTAATACCAGCAATTATATTTTGCCGCTATTTTCAATTATAGGAACTGATATAACTGATGTCAAACTTCTGTCTCACTTCCAGCACACATGGAATGTAAACACAAGGGTATGGAACATGGTGTTGGGTAAGCCACCAAAGGAAAACACTCTCAAGCATTATGATCTTAGACAGAAGCCATTAGAGAGAGGGGGGCACAAGGTCTGATATCCAATCCTGGTGCCCATCCTGGACACATTAGTTACCCTACTCATCACTTCACAGGGGAACAGCCCTTCCTCACATTGCCAACAACTGAAGAATAAATAAGTAAATGATATCTGAAAGAATTCTGAAAAGAGCACTAATTTTCAACTGCTAAAATTTTTAATGGAAAGAAATCATATAAAAGAAGTATCTGTTCAGTTTATAGGAATACGGTTGACACACACACACACATATTCTTTTTTATTTTAGTTGGAGGCTAATTACTTTACAATATTGTAGTAGTTTTTGCCATGAACTGACATGAATCAGCCATGGGTTTACTTGTGTTCCCCATCCTGAACCCCCCTCCCACCTCCCTCCCCATCCCATCCCTCTGGGTCATCCCAGTGCACCGGCCCTGAGCACCCTGTCTCATGCATCAAACCTGGACTGCCGATCTGTTTCACATGTGATAATATACATGTTTCAATGCTATTCTTTCAGATCATCCCACCCTCGCCTTCTCCCAGAGTCCAAAAGACTGTTCTATACATCTGTGTCTCTTTTTCTGTCTCACATACAGGGTTATCATTACCATCTTTCTAAATTTCATATATATGCGTAGTATACTGTATTGGTGCTTTTCTTTCTGGCTTACTTCATTCTGTATAATAGGCTCCAGTACACACATATTCTTTTGAGCCAACAAAATTGTAGTAATAATTTCTGGACTGAAAGTCATCTATTTATTTGATGAGAAGATGAAATGCCTTCTGCATTAGAACAAAGATTTATTTTTACTCTTAAGACTATCAACTGGTTCTTAAAACTCTGTTGTTGTTGTTTAGCCACTAAATTGTATCTGACTCTACAACCGCATGGACTGTAGCTCGCCAGGCTCCTCTGTCCATGAGATTTCCCAGGCAAGGATACTGGAGTGGGTTGCCATTTCCTTCTCCAGGGGATCTTCCCGGCCCAGGGACTGAACCCACGTCCATGTCTCCTGCATTGGCAGTTGGATTCTTTACAGCTGAGCCACCCTCTTAAAACATTAAATCTTTTAATTTTCAAACTCTTTTAAAATGAATGAAATTCCATAAGCTATGGCTGATTGCTCTTTCTGCCATTATTTTATTATGAAATAGTTAAAGGTTGCCACAATTTGCAATTTCATCCCCTTCTGGAAAAAAAAAACAAAAACAGAGGAAACCTATTTTATGCATGGTAACCCTGAAGTTCACATATGAGTAACTCAAGAGCCCATAACAACCTCTTATACTCCTTTCTAAGTCCCTTCTAAATGTATTCTATGAAATAACTCACTTGGATTGGTACGGGGTGAGGCTGGCAATGGGTACCACTTTGGCCTGTGTTCCCCCAGAGCTGTTCACTTGGCTGGTACCACCAGCTTTTCCAAATGTCTTTGAGGCACCAAAAGCCTTAGATGCAGTGGAAGCTTTAAAATCAAATACAAAGAAGGACAATCATTATTTTATTTAAATTTTATGGTAAGTTTTGTAAGAACTCTTAATCTACTAGTGACATCATATAAAATGAGAAGCCTAGTTTTTCCTTTTAAATAATCAAGAGATCTGGAAATCAAACACAGACTGAAACGGGAGACTAGAGTGAGGTCTAAAATGAAGGCTGGGTGTACAGATGTTCAGGACTGTATCTGCTGACTTACATCCTGAGGTTGAGATAATTAGGGTAATGAATCCAGACTCTGCTATTTCAGAGATGAATCTTTAAACTTTTCTATCAGTAGGCAAGATAATAGGTTGGAGAAAGAAAATAACCTTGACTGAGAAGTGAAGACAAGCCACTGGTTGCCTAAGAGAAAGAGCAAGAAGGAAAGACTGGGAATTAAGGGACACAGTGGGTGAACCATCTGAGGTGAAGAGTACCTATTACAAACAAATCTCCTCAAAACACCCCCAGAAAACTCCCAGCTCTCAACTGGTCTTACAGGAACAGATCATCTAGAATGAAGTTTATGGGATTGGGTTTAATTGGGAGCAAAGGCCAAGGAATCAGTCTTTCATTTAAGATGAACAGGGGTGGGGGGGACTGGCTATCACGGCCCCTTCTTGCCTCCTTTTCCTCCAAGCCTATGCAGCTGCCTTGCACTTGGGAAGAATATGTCATTATGTAACACCTATAAGCAGATGAATGCCTTTATATGCACGCTGTTTCTATTAAGATTCAACCTCCAAGTTCAGAAGCAATAATTTAGTCCAATGATTTCATATCTTCTATACCAAAATATTTCTTCAACATGGCATCCGGGTAGAAATGTGTATCTTCCATATTCAGAATTTATTTACTGAGTTTCCACAGCAAGCACCACACTATTCTGGGTACTTGTAGCATTCGGTAAAAAAATAGACATAAACTGTCCCAGATCTTAAAATTTTCTAACTCGGGAGTCAAGAGACGACTCACACACACAGCAGTAACAATTACCTCAAGGTAAGTCGAGGAAGCACAGGCTCTCTGTAGAACATCTTATGTGTACGTGTAGAATATCGATCTGGTATACAATACACAACTATAAAAACACATACACATCCAGTCTGCATGCTGGCCATTCCCCCTCAATACATTTCCAGTCCTTTTCCTTTTGGCATCCAGTTACATGTTTAGAGACCGTTAACTGATTTTTTTTTTTAATGGATCTCAATATAAGCCAAAGACAGACACAAGGATAAATCTGTCAGGGGTCAGAGAGTGGGGAGAAGAATAACATACTATTTGTATTTCAGCCTAAGAAAGTGAATATTTTGGGGGTACTTACCATTTTAGATAATCTATTTCCTCGTCTCCCTCCAACAGTACATAATTTGACAGCTATATATAAATAGATCCACTTGTAAAAGGAGATGGCTAGAAGATAGCTATTACAAGGCAGATAAAAACATCAAAGACTAGTGGGGAAAAAGACATACCTCCTGAAAGTTTCATAGAAATGCTAGTGACGTCTTAACCCTGCTTTTTTTTTTTAGAACCTTAGCACTGAGGAATAGAAACTCATCATTGAGGGGAGGGGAAGGGAGGAAGTGTGTGTGAAGCTGTGACAGAAAAAAGAAACTCTAAAAATAAATTCCAACCAAATTCTACAAATCATAATTTTCACTGGTGACATCCCACACGAAGAGGTTCCTAAAGGAGAGGCCAGAGAGTAAACAAAGTGATTCCATTATAGTCTCTCAGGACCTGCTGAAGAGAAAGTCAGAAAGAAGAAACTATTTCTCATCCACGAGACAGAAGCAAGACTTATGACCAACATAAATGATACTGTCTTCAAGCTAAGATAAATACTCCCAAGAGCCCCAAACGGGAAACCTGGAGCAAGACAAACCAAATGAGTAAGTGGATCCTGGAGAGTTAAAAGGCGAGAATTTAAAAGTTATGTAATTCACATAGTCAAGAGGATGTTAAGTGAGAAACTACCAGATAAATTATTAACAGAGAATAGTGTATCATTTTGATTTTTTTTTTTAAAGAAAAGCATATTAAGTATCTTTCAAAGACTGTCTTTAATCATTTTTTTCAATCACACACTTTACAATGAAAATTGGAATTATTCTTTGCAAGAAGCAACTGTCATGTGCGGCATTGTGAAAACTCCCTTTAGTCCCAGATTAAATTTCAAATCATCACTCAAAAGCCCGCCGCACACAATCAGCACGCGTCCTTGGGTGGCAGCCTTACCCATTCCTGGGCTCCCATTCTGTTGCTGGGGCCTGCTGGTTGGTGGACTGGCTGCTGAGACAGGAGGAGGAACTACTGGCTGCTGTCCGTGTCCTGATGATCAAAAGGGAAAGACCATTTTAGTGCCAATAATTTGGATTAAGAGATTTAAACTTAAGCAGAAGAAATATTCTGAGAAAGTGTAAATTTGTGATTTTTGTCAAAGACTCTCCTGGGTCAGAATTCATGCTGGGGCACTTTACTGCATGCAGCGAAAGTGCTGGGGGTTCACTTTTGTTTTCATTACCTAAAAGGTTGGCTCCATTTACCTTTCACCTGCTTATAATTGATGGCTTTCAGTTTTAATGAGGTTCTCCCCTAAAGCCTTGCCCATTTCTCCTGCGTGAACCTGAAGTAAAGTCACTGGGCTGAATCGGTGACATTACCACTATTTCCATAGCAACAAATCGATGTTATCAACAGAACTGTGTTCACGGCAGGATCTATCAGAAGAAAAAGCTGGGTGGTAACAAAAACCTAAAAGCAGTTCAATTGTCTCTGAAGTGCTCCTGCTTCAAAGGGAAAGAAGACATTCAGAAAGGATTCTACCCTTTCCCTTCCAAACAAAGCAACCTTATTTTGCAACTGACAGTTGGTGGAAAATAAGAGTTGAAAGTGCCTTAGGTACCGTGAAGCGCGAGTGAACTGTCACAGCAGGAGAGATGAGGATGGAGTTCAGAAGCAGGTGTGTCAGGGAGACGGAGATTAAAAGGAAAAAGGAGGGGAAACAAACATGTCTCTCAAACAGGAAATAAAAAAGGCCATGCCATCAGAGTATTTATTTGGCCCTCATCCTTTCTACAAATGTTGATGAAACTGAAGAATATTAAAATACGCTAATTAAAAAAAAATTTATGGAATTTGATGTGGCCTTTGTGAGTGGCACTAAAAGCAGAAGTTAAACCTAATCTGGGCTGATCACCAAGAGTGCTTGCGGCACACAAGTGCAGCTCAAAACATTTCCTAGAGAGCCGTAAGAACAGACACGCGGCGAGCACCCCTGGAATAGCTCCCTGCCTGCCGCCTTGCCTCTGCTTCTTCCATCCCTGTTCCCCACTGGGTTTTCCGAGGCCTTAAAGCAAATGGGCACACTGCGCACTGATTTTACTTCCTTCTGCTCATATCACTCCTAACTGGTACCACTAAATGAGAGTTAACTGCGCCATTAGAGTAAAACAAATTTAGCATCAAATTAAAAGGGTTAAACAGAACTCTTTAGTTCTTCCTATGGAGAGAATTGAGAGGCCTTATTTACATAGAAAAAAGAGCCAAGATTATCGACAATGAATTTTTGTGTCTGCTTTTCAGCTTTTCCATTACCTCTAAACTTCCAGTGTCACAAGAGATTGCACGGGAGAACTGTTCTCCTTTGACAGTGTGTCTTACGAAGGAACATTCTGAAATTCTACAGTGAACTTTCCTTTAAATTAGTAGGGAAAAGATGAATTGCTCCACAAACAGTACTGAGTCCAAATAACTGGGAAGAAATTAATCTGCATTTTTACCTGCTTCGGGAAATTTTATTCAAACGAACCAAATAATTTAAACAGTTAAAGATGGAACCATGAAGATACACCAGCCCTTCTGTATTCCAGCCTAGTCCCCCCAGTGCTCCCACAGCCTCAAACACATCAACGCTCCCAAGTCCCTTCCTCGCCACCGTGCCTGCTTCTCCAAGCATCTTGCTAAGTAGGACATCGTCACAGGATCTTGCCAATCTCTTATGTTAATTTCTATCAAAATGTAACTAACTTTTATGCGTACTGTAGTAGAATGGTGGTTACCAGGGACTGGTGGGAGTGGGGAGTGATTGCTTAATGGGTACAGTGTTTCAGTTTGGGATGATGGAAGAGTTCTGGAGGTGGATAGAAGTGGTGGCTGCACAAATGTGACTGGACTGAATGTCATTAATGATACACTTAAAAATGACTAAGATGTAGATTTTATGTTATGTGTATTTTACCACAATTTTTTTAAAATGTAACTTATCTATTTACCTGTTGTGAGATCAGTATTTTAAAACATTTTAACATATGGGTTAAAATTAATGTTAAAATTTCTTTTTAGTAGTATATAATAGCATAGTTTTATAACCATTGGATTCTTAGAGTCAATGAACTTTAGTATATTTTAATAAGACTCCAATTAGGCCCTGTGATAGACAAGTTCATAATAGCTACAATTTTTTGAATGCTTACTTAATGCACCAGGTACAAGGTTAAGTGCATTATTCCACTTACTCTTAAGCCCTCTATATAACAGTACTATTGCACCCAATTAACAGATGAGAAAAGTGGGTTTAAGTGGTCAAGTAACTTGCCCAGAGTCACACAGCTAGGAAGAGGCAGAACCCTGTCCTGAACCCAGGTCTGTGTGACTAGATCTAATCAACTTCACTACCATCCAGTTAATTTTTAACCCTAAACAACCAATTCTGGCAGGCAGAAATATAATTATAAAGAACATAACTAATAACTACAATATCCAGTAGTTACAAAAAGCCACTAATAGTAAAATAACAGCTGAGAAAAATCAGACAACAGACAATAGAGTATACAGATTAACAAAAACCTCAGATTCTACCAGTAATTACTTTCTTAACAATAACCACAAATAATATAAGGAAGAGTCAATCCAATAAATACAATTTCTTGTTGATAGAAAATAAACAGAGTCAGGCTGGAAAAAAATTCCAACTAGTATCTTTCAGTAATGAGCGACACTAATAACTAAGCAACATATTAAGAAATTTAAGTCTTAAGTAAGATATCATGGTTAGAAACAGTGCAGGTACACAAGACTAATATACATACTGATTTAAAAAAATACATAATGGTAAAGACAGGATATTTAAAACCATCCAACCCAATATTGAATGAAACATGAGCTGTGTTTGAATTTTACTTCTCATGCTTTAAAAATTCTCTAAGCATCTTCACTCTTTACTTAATGTGGTACTAGTACCATGAGACGATTTCAGTGCACCTTTTGGAATTCCTCTGCCTAATTCTGGACTGGGTCTCATGAGTTAATTTTACTGGTCACCTGACATGTTACAAGTCTGGGTTAGGTGCTGGGAGGATACAAATCTAACTTTAGTTCTCTACTCACTAATAATAGTCTCTTTGCTTTCCAATAAACAATTATAAACCATTTCTGTGAAATACACCCATAAGGTAGTAGTCACTGTAACAAAGCTATTTCATGATGGCCCAAGTAACAATGTGTTATTGATCTAGTTACAATGAAATTCAATAGCAAATACTCTTGAGCAGCAAAATCTCTGCCTCATTCCTCTGCACTTTAACAGAGCCTAAAGAAAGACGAGCCAGTGCGACTGAGCACTGGACAAAGGAGTGCTTCCCATACTCCTAGGTCCTCTCCCCAAGGGGTGATTATCCTTCACCCCTTTCAACTCCATCTTTACCTCAAATACTCTGCCCCTGAAAGACAACATGTTCAAAGCAGCCAGTCAATTAAATACAATATAAAAAACATAAGAAATCCGGCCAAAGGTAGTAAGTTGGGCAAATCACCTCTCCCTCAAGCCTACAGCATCCAGAGATTTCATAGAAATGCTAAGTATTGCTTTGTCTTGGCTTGCCTTCCTAAAAGCTGGGAATAAGACAACCTACATGCTCGTTTTAAAAACACTTTACTATTGCAAAACAACTGTGCTGTTCCTATTTAACATCTTGAAACTTTACCTGAATAGGCTGCAGCTTCCCTTTTCCAATGTAAATAAGCAAATTAATACGTTTGGTATAGGTAAAAATTAAAATCTAGAAGGCTCCACTTCTGAAAGAAGCATGGTGATGACCAAGTCCCAAGCCTTCCCTTCTCCTAAAAATCACACAGAGTGACGAGAAGAATGAATGCTCGTACCATAAACTAACATCCCATATACAGACTGCATCTTTAGTGAAGCTAGGGGAAAGAGACAAATTGCAAATTATGCGAAAGTGAAGCCCAAAACACCACAAATAAAGACATCACAACTGTAAGAGAGAAGCAGCATGGATGATTCAAATACAAACAATAAAATCTCAGCAGTACTAGAATAAAACACGGGTGACTGCCTTTATAACTCTGGCGTGGGGAAGATCCTTCCAACTACAGCTCAAAAGTCCAAAGTCTTAAAAAACTGCAAAATACAAGTTCATAAAAACAAAAGAAAACTGCTGCACAGCAAAAAAAACCACCACAAGCAAAGTCTGAAAGACACTGTAACTTGTATCAGAGACGAAGGACTAATTCTATTTTTTTTTAAAGATCTCTTAAAAATTGAGAAGAAAAAGATAAACAACTCAAAAGAAAAATGGACAACACAACAGTTCAGAGAATAAAGAGCCCTTAAACATTTAAAAGGATGCTCATACTGCTCACAATACAAATTAAACACTACACTGAGATCTGAGTTTTCATCTATCAGATTGATTAAAAAAAAAATCAAAAGATTAACAACATACTCTGTTGGCATAGCTGTGAAGAAACATGTATTTTCACATACTGTTGGTGGGAATGCAAAATAATGCTATCCTATGAAGGGAACGCAAGCATATCTACCTACCACAAAGGCATTTATCCACGGATCCAACAATCTCACCTTTAACAATCAAAGCCCCTCTGCCCATATACCTGCATATGTATAAAGTTAGCTGCTGCAGCACTGTTTTAATAGCCAGAGTATGGAAACACCCAACTGCCCATCAATAAAAGGCTGCTTAAACTATGGAACAGTCACACAACACAACATGCTATACTGTTAATAAATAAATAAAAAGGAGGAAGATCTTTAAGTATATATATGAAAATATCTCTAAGCTGAAATTAAAAAACAAAAACAGGACTGAAAAAAAGAGACAACATAGTGTACATACTTGTCTAGCTGTTCAGTGTTGTTTTTTTTTAATCCTACCTTTGGTGTAAGCAAAGTGGATTATGAGTGAAAATACGTAATTTACGTACTTGGTTATATTTTCTTTTTTTTGGTTGTATTTTCATTAAGAAAACCCTTGAAGGACAAAAAGAAACCACTGAATTTGGTTACCTACAGAGGGCAGCAGTGAGTACGAACAAGACAAGAGGAGGCAGGGGCAGGAGTAAGATTTCTCTAAATACTTAATTTTAGAGTTTTGCCTTCTAAAAGATGTAACTGTATTATCTACTCAAAATTTAAAACAAAAATGTTTATTTTAAAAAAATATGTCTATCTTAATATTTCAACTTTGAAAAGTATACAAGTTTTAATGGACAAACACGTGAACACAAAGCAGAGAAACAGCTCTAAGATTTGAAATAAACTGCCCCTGGATAGGAGCCAGAGGACAAAGAACAGCTGGGGAGGGAAATGCTTTTTTGGTTTTGCTTCAAAGAACACACTCGCAAAACTATTTGACTTTTAAACTATGTACAGGACATGACAGAATAACAGAGACCAAGATGACCCTCCCACCAAAAATAACCAAAAAGAAGGCAAAGTATTTATGAGACAAATGATTCTCAGGATACTGGACATTAAGCAACAAAGGACAGTAATTCTGAGACAGGAAACAAACAAGGTGAGTGTGACTGCACCAGATTACTGGAAGCCCTGAGGGTTTCCAGGCTGTGACACAGGAAGTAGGCATGGAAGAAACCGAGTTAAGGAGATGGAATTGAGCATGTGGGGAATCAAGACATGGAGGGTTCTCAGGACAAAGTACCAGAGAAGAGAGCTGCATGGAGAAAGACCTCCAGAGACGATGGAAGGTTCCCCTCGAGGAGTCGGCAGAGTACTGGTTGGCTGATCTGTGTGTGGAAACTATCGGAAGCCAGGGAAAGAAAGAACCATCTGAGAAGACCTCAGGGATCAGTGTCCGGTGCTTACAACAAGCTAGAAATAGCACCTGTACCTAACAGGCAGAATGGAAAACTTCACATTCATGGGGCATCGAGTAGGATACGCTAACGGGTCTTGCCTCTGTACTATGAATAACCAGACCCAGAATAAATGCCACTCTCTGATCCCATCTAACAGATTTTAAAAGCAACACCCCAAAAGATAAAACTGTTTCCAAATAATTTAACTGTATCCCTGAAAAAAATTCAAGAATACAAGTTTCCAGCACCCAACAGAGTATGAATCACAATGCCTGAATTCATTCCAAGATTATCAGGCACACAAAGCAGAAAAATATTCTGGATAATATGGAAAAAAAAAATTAACTGATTAAAAGAGACCAAGAACTGATACTGATGCTATTAAAAAGCAGAGACATCATTTTGCCAACAAAGGTCTGTATAGTCAAAGCTATGGTTTTTCCAGTAGTCATGCACAGATGTGAGTCGGACCATAAAGAAGGCTGAGGGTCAAAGAATTGATGCTTTCGAACTGTGGTGCTAGAGAGGATTCTTAAGAGTCCCTTGGATAGCAAGGAGATCAAACCAGTCAATCCTAAAGGAAATCAACCCCTTCCAATATTCATTGGAAGGACTGATGCTGAAGCTCCAAAACTTTGGCTACTTGATGCAAAGAGCCAACTCACTGGAAAAGAACCTGAAGCTGGGAAAGATTGAAGGCAGGAGGAGAAGGCGATGACCAAGGATGAGATGATTGGATGGCATCACCGATTCAATGGACATGAGTTTGAGCAAACTCCCAGATAGTGAAGGACAGGGAAGCCTGTTACGGGTCACAAAGAGTCAGATACAACTGAGCGATTGAACAACAACAAAGTAAGTAAACTGTTTCTCTGAGTTCTGGAAGCCACTGTAGCAAATTATTATAACTGAGGGCTTCCCTGGTGGCTCAGTGGTAAAGAATCTGCCTGCCAATACAGGAGACACGGGTTCAATCCCTGATCAGGGAAGATCCCACATGCTGTGGAGCAATCAAGCCCGTGTGCTGCAACTACTGAGCTGATGCACCGCAACTACCGAAGCCCACAAGCCCCAGAGCCTGTGTTCCACGACAAGAGAAGCCACTGCAAAGAGAAGCCCAAGCACCACAACCAGAGAGTAGCCTCCGCTAGCTGCAGTCAGAGAAAACCCACGCACAGCACGAAGACCCAGCCGTGCCAAAAATTAACAAATACAACTTAAAAATTAATCTAATTGAATCAGAAGAGGGAATTGGAGGAATCTACAATTTACAGCCAGCTGGTCAGAAGCACAGGTAACAAGCAGGACTTTCGACTGAAGGGAGCAGCGGTGGGGGGAGGGGTGGGGGCGGGGATAAGGCAGTCTGGTGGGCCTGAGCCCTTACCCTGGGAGATCTGATGCTAACTCCAGATACCCAGTGTCAGAACTAAACTGAATTGTAGGAGACCCAGCTGATGTCCATAGAGAACTGGAGAATGGCTTATTAGAGAGGAAAAAACCCACATATCTGGTCACAGCCAGAAATATGTATGATTGTTGCATGCAGAGAAAAACAGAGGAGAGGTTTTCCTTTACAGAGTCCTACCATCATTTTTTCAGTATTAAAAAAAAAATCTGAAAGAGTAACCTGTTACTCTTTCCTAGAGTAAGACCCCCCCATAGAGGAACAAATGAAACTATAGCAAAAGGAAGTATTCCAGATCTATTAAGAGGTATTCAGCTGAGTGCTACAACCTATAAAAAACATTTTACCTTCATTATAAGGCACTGGGTTGCCAATCTTTGATCCAACTGCTTCAGCTGATTTCAAAACTTCTAACTCCATCAAAATAACCACTCTCCTACAAAGGCAAAGGAATAGAAACATGTTAGAAAAAATAAATTCAGAAGCCCTTAAAATGACAAGCTACTTTAAAAGCTTTCCCCCAATAATCACAGTGATAAAAACTATTTCCCTTTGTCAACTGTTTTTCATTACTGAATAACTTGAGAAGTATATGATATCAATTCTTACATAAATATTTCCCTTAATCTTTCACTGCATCATTATCAAGGCCTTTTATGATTGCAGGGTTCTCGTTTCCCATCTAGTTCCTTAATTAAAATGCAGAGTCCTTACTACATACCGTATCTCAAGGAGCAAATGACATGATAAGAATTTAGATTACTAAATCCGACAATATGTGGCACAACAAGAGATGATCTGTTTTTAGAAACATATACTTATCTGAACAATTGCCCTTTCCCTGTGAAAACCAATATGACTATAGATTTTTTTTTTTTTACTCTTTTTTAAGGTGTTTTTTAGTACTTTAAAGTCTTTGTTGAATTCGTTACAATGTCACATGTTTTTTGTTTTGGTTCCTCGGCCACAAGCCACGTGGGATCTCGATTCCCCAACCAGGGACTGAACCTGTACCCTCCACTGGAAGGCGAAGCCTTAACCACTGGACCACCAGGGAAGTCCCCAGAGACATTTTTCATGTGATTACAATTAATTAAGAACTTTCAGTTCTTTGTCCATCTTTCATTCTGATTAAAACCTCTCGGTAACTTCTCAAGGACCAACGACCACAAGTTAGAAACCTTTCCACATAGCCGATGAGGCTCGGCCAGCTCTGGCTTCGCGCCTCTCTCTCCAGCTGATCTTGCTTTCCTGGCACCTTGCCCTCCACCATCTGTCTCCTTCTAGGTCCTGGTGTGTATCATGCTCTCTCCTGCCACAGGGCTCTGTACGTGCCTCTTTCTGATTGTGAGGGTCTCTCATTCTGCTTCATCTAATATTCATTTCAAACATCAGGTCTTTAAGAGAGGCCTCTTTAATCTTTGCTTTAGATCAGTCTTCGGCTGTACTCTTTTCTACAGCCATCATTTCCTTCCTTCAGATCAAATCTCTCAGGTTTAATTAATACAGGTTGACAATGATTAATATCTGGGTTAACTGCATGTTCATTATTGATTATTTACTCACATATATATTTTACTTGTATATTCATTATTGACTATGTTGTACTCCTACTAAGCTGCCCTTTCAGTCATGGCAGGCATCCTCCAGGGTTCACCTCAGCAACTGGTCCACAGTGGTTCTCAATATGTGCCTGAACAGGAATGCCATGATCATGTTCGTATTTTTAAATCTTTTTAAATTTAATTGTATTTATTTATTTTGTGGCTGTGCTGAGTCTTCATTGCTGCTCGGGCTTTTCTCTAGTTGTGGTAGTGGTGGTGGTTGGCAGTTTAGTTGCTAAGTTGTGTCTAACTCTTGCAACCCCATGGACTGTAGCCCGCCAGGCTCCTGTCTCGTGGGATTCTCCAGGCAAGAATACTGGAGTGGGTTGCCAGTGCCTTCTCCTATGTTCGTATTTTAAAAAGAACTGCAGTATGAAAGACTTTGAGGGGAACACAACTGGAGGCAGGGAGAAAAACAGAAGAACTGACGGGGCCAGAATTAGCACAGTCTCGATGGACATTAAAAAGATCAGACGGGGAATGTCCCTGACAGGCTAGTGGTTAGGACTCCATTCGTCCACTGCAGGGAGCACAGGTTCAGTTCCTGGTCATAGAACTAAGATCCCACATGCTGTACAGCACAGCAAAAAAAAAAAAGGTAGTCAGTCTGGAGTAGTAGTTAAACAACAGCAAGCCCAAACTCATTGTGATGTATTCTTTAAATGGTCTGCTGTATTTTACATTTTCACATATAACTCATCAGTTCGTGCAACCTTTAGCAGGTTTTCATATCAAGGCTATATTATTTCAATAAAATAAGCTTGAAACTATCTGTTCCTGAATATCACATACAGATTCACTATTTAAAAACTCTGATAGGTATTTAGTGGTGGATATTTAACACCTTCCAAAATTATCCAAATTACTCCAGAACACAGAAAAAAACAGAAGTCTTGTTAATCATTTGGTATTATCCCAATACCAAAACCTAAAAAAAAAACAAACTACTAACTTTATTCTGTAATATACATACATCCTAAATAAAATATTAGTAAGATAAATCCAGCAGCACATGAAAAGAATACACACAATACCAACTTGGAGAAAACACAGATGACAAGGACACATTACAACTTTATACAGATATAATCAGCAAAACTGAGACTGTGGGAAACAGCATGAGGATAAAGGACAAATGGCCTGGTTTCTTCAACAAATAAACACTCAGGGAAGAAAAAGAGATGGAGGAGGAACCTATACTCATAGAGACTTAAAAGAACTACCAACCGACTGCAGTGTGCGCTTCCCTTTGGATCCTGATACAGATAAATTATTCACACACACACACGAATACTTGCATACTGAACAGTGACAGAATATTTAGGCACTAAAATAAGAGTTTTTAAAAAAGAACTACTACCTTTTAAAAATATATACTAGGGACTTCTCAGCCACAAGGGACCACATATTACAAGGTCTCATTTCTATGAAATGTTCAAAATAAGCAAATCCTATAGAGAAAGAAAGTAGATGCACGGTTGTCTAGGGTTGGGAGGATGGGGTGTTTGGGGGTGATAGCTAAAGGGTGCAGGGTTTATTTGGTGGGTAACAAAATATTCTAAAATTAATTGTGGTAATGGCTGGACATCTCTGAGTATAACAAAAACTATTTTACACTTTAAATAGATGAATTGTGTGGTATATGAATTATATGTCAAGAAGATGTCACAAAAAAGGTAGAGAAAAAGAAAGAGAAAGACCAACTCCGGCACAAACACAGGACTAGACAAACAGATAGATGGAAAAGATGATCAACAGAACAGAGCAAGATAAATGGAATACTAGCCTCTATCTCGGAAAAGGCAATGGCACCCCACTCCAGTACTCTTGCCTGGAAAATCCCATGGACGGAGGAGCCTGGTAGGCTGCAGTCCATGGGGTCGCTAAGAGTCAGACATGACTGAGCGACTTCACTTTCACTTTTCACTTTCATGCATTGGAGAAGGAAATGGCAACCCACTCCAGTCTTCTTGCCTGGAGACTCCCAGGGACAGGGGAGCCTAGTGGGCTGCCGTCTATGGGGTCGCACGGAGTCGGACACGACTGAAGCGACTTAGCAGCAGCAGCAGCCTCTATCTACTTTTGTCACCAACCACCAATTCTCCACATAGCTATCAAAATCATCTCTTGGATACTTTAAAATATTTAAATCAGTTCAGTTCAGTTGCTCAGTTGTGTCCGACTCTTTGCGACCCCTTGAATCGTAGCACACCAGGCCTCCCTGTCCATCACCAACTCCCGCAGTCCACCCAAACTCATGTCCATCGAGTCGGTGATGCCATCCAACCATCTCATCCTCTGTCGTCCCCTTCTCCTCCTGCCCCCAATCCCTCCCAGCATCAGGGTCTTTTCCAATGACTCAACTCTTTGCATGAGGTGGCCTGAGTTTCAGCTTTAGCATCATTCCTTCCAAAGAACACCCAGGACTGATCTCCTTTAGAATGGACTATCAGATCACACACACTGCCGCTCAAAAGTCTATAGCTTCCCATCATACTCAGAATAAACGCCTTCCTGTAGACCTCCCATGATATGCACCATCCATTTGGGAAAAACTAAGCTAAATTCTTTCTTTATATCCCATATAAAAGTAAACCTCATATTAAATCACTATGTTGTACACCTGAAACTAATACTATAAATCAACTATACTTCAATAATAACAAAAACCCAAACCTTAAATAACTTAAAATAAGCCAAGTGCCTTTAAAACTAAAAAGCAGAAACAAACTAAAATCTTAGATGAACTGACGTCTACTTAAAAAAATTCACCGGAAGTGTCTGAAGCAAAGAAATGTTTTTATAACCCAGTCAGGAAGCTTCCTAAACAAAATTCAGAAGCCATAAAGAAAAAAATGGATAAAACTAACTATATTTTAAAAAACTTATCAACTCCTTATCATAAGACAGCATAAACAGACTATGATAAAGTGAGATAAAAGAATTAGTTGATATCCCTCATTCATAAAAAGCTTCCCCCTACCCTACCCTCAGCACACACATAAAAGACAAAGTATATAATCAAATGCTATTCAGAGAAGAACTACAAATATCAATAAATATATGAAAAGATACTTGACCTCACAAACAGGAGAATTTATTATATTTTAAATTAAAATGATTAGCAATTATTTTTTAAAAATCTGTAATACCTAGTATAATATGCCAACAAGGTTAAGGGGAAATGGTTATTTTTTTGCCCTAAAAACAGGTTTGTTGAAATATAACTCATATACCATAAAATTCACCCTTTAAAAGTATAATTCAGGGGTGGGAGGTGGGAGGGAGGGTCAGGAGGGAGGGGACACATGTACACCTATGGTTGATTCATGTTGATATATGGCAGAAACCAACACAATTCAGTTCAGTCACTCAATCCTGTCCGACTCTTTGCGACCCCATGAATTGCAGCACGCCAGGCCTCCCTGTCCATCACCAACTCCCAGAGTTTACCCAAACTCATGTCCACTGAGTTGGTGATGCTATCCAAACATCTCATTCTCTGTCATCCCCTTCTCCTCCCACCTTCAATTTTTCCCATCATCAGGGTCTTTTCAAACGAGTCAGCGCTTCGCATCAGGTGGCCAAAGTACTGGAGTTTCAGCTTCAGCATCAGTCCTTCCAATGAACATTCAGGACTGATTAGGATGGACTGGTTGAATCTCCTTGCAGTCCAAGGGACTCTCAAGAATCTTCTCCAATACCACAGTTCAAAAGTATCAATTTTTCAGTGCTCAGCTTTCTTATAGTTCAACTCTCACATCCATACATGTCTACTGTAAAAACCATAGCCTTGAGTAGATGGACCTTTGTTGGCAAAGTAATGTCTCTGCTTTCTAATATGCTGTCTAGGTTGGTCATAACTTTGCTTCCAAGGAGTAGATCAGATCAGATCAGTCGTTCAGTTGTGTCCGACTCTTTGTGACCCCATGAATCGCAGCACGCCAGGCCTCCCTGTCCATCACCAACTCCCAGAGTTCACTCAGACTCATGTCCATCGAGTCAGTGATGCCACCCAGCCATCTCATCCTCTGTCGTCCCCTTCTCCTCTTGCCCCCAATCCCTCCCAGCATCAGAGTCTTTTCCAATGAGTCAACTCTTCACATGAGGTGGCCAAAGTACTGGAGTTTCAGCTTTAGCATCATTCCTTCCAAAGAAATCCCAGGGCTGATCTCCTTTAGAATGGACTGGTTGGATCTCCCTGCAGTCCAAGGGACTCTCAAGAGTCTTCTCCAACACCACAGTTCAAAAGCATCCATTCTTCGGCGCTCAGCCTTCTTCACAGTCCAACTCTCACATCCATACATGACCACAGGAAAAACCATAGCCTTGACTAGATGGACCTTTGTTGGCAAAGTAATGTCTCTGCTTTTGAATATGCTATCTAGGTTGGTCATAACTTTCCTTCCAAGGAGTAAGCGTCTTTTAATCTCATGGCTGCAGTCACCATCTGCAGTGATTTTGGAGCCCCAAAAAATAAAGTCTGACACTGTTTCCACCGTTTCCCCATCTATTTCCCATGAAGTGATGGGACCGGATACCATGATCTTCGCTTTCTGAATGTTGAGCTTTAAGCCAACTTTTTCACTCTCCTCTTTCACTTTCATCAAGAGGCTTTTTAGTTCCTCTTCACTTTCTACCATAAGGGTGGTGTCATCTGCATATCTGAGGTTATTGATATTTCTCCCAGCAATCCTGATTCCAGCTTGTGTTTCTGCCAGTCCAGTGTTTCTCATGATGTACTCTGCATATAAGTTAAATAAGCAGGGTGACAATATACAGCCTTGACGAACTCCCTTTCCTATTTGGAACCAGTCTGTTGTTCCATGTCCAGTTCTAACTGTTGCTTCCTGACCTGCATACACATTCTCAAGAGGCAGATCAGGTGGTCTGGTATTCCCATCTCTTTCAGAGTTTTCCACAGTTTATGGTGATCCACACAGTCAAAGGCTTTGGCATAGTCAATAAAACAGAAATAGATGTTTTTCTGGAACTCTCTTGCTTTTTCGATGATCCAATGGATGTTGGCAATTTGATCTCTGGTTCCTCTGCCTTTTCTAAAACCAGCTTGAACATGAACAGGAAGTTCATGGTTCACATATTGTTGAAGCCTGGCTTGGAGAATTTTGAGCATTACTTTGCTAGCATGTGAGATGAATGCAATTGTGCAGTAGTTTGAGCATTCTTTGCCATTGCCTTTCTTAGGGATTGGAAAGAAAACTGACCTTTTCCAGTCCTGTGGCCACTGCTGAGTTTTCCAAATTTGCTGGCATATTGAGTGCGGCATTTTCACAGCATCATTGTTTAGAATTTGAAAGAGCTCAACTAGAATTCCATCACCTCCACTAGCTTTGTTCGTAATCATGCTTCCTAAGGCCCACTTGACTTCACATTCCAGGATGTCTGGCTCTAGGTGAGTGATCACACCGTCGTGATTATCTGGGTTGTGAAGATTTTTTTTGTATAATTCTTCTGTGTATTCTTGCCACCTCTTCTTAATGTCTTCTGCTTCTGTTAGGTCCATACCATTTCTGTCCTTTATTGAGCCCATCTTTGCATGAAATGTTCCCTTGGTATCTCTAATTTTCAGGAAGAGATCTCTAATCTTTCCCATTCTATTGTTTTCCTCTATTTCTTTGCACTGATCACAGAGAAAGGTTTTCTTATCTCTCCTTGCTATTCTTTGGAACTCTGCATTCAAATCCGTGTATCATTCCTTTTCTCCTTTGCTTTTCACTTCTCTTCTTTTCACAGATATTTGTAAGGCCTCCCCAGACAGCCATTTTGCTTTTTGCATTCCTTTTTCTTGGGGATGGTCTTGATCCCTGTCTCCCATACAGGGATCTGGAGAAGGCCATTCCCTTCTCCAGAAAGCAATTATACTTCAATCAAAAATAAATAAATTTTTAAAAAAATATAATTCAGCAGTCTTTCATATATTTACAGAGTTGGGCAAGCATCACCATGACCTAACTTCTGATCATTTTACCACCTTAAAAAGAAACCCTGTGCTCCATGGCAGTAACTCTCCAGTCCCCCACCATGGGGAACCAGGAATCTAACCCGTGTCTGTTGCCTATTCAAAAACAGGTCCTCTTATACAAGGATCAAGAGTATGTTAATTGGTTTAATTTCTACAACAGATGTCTCCTGATCCCCACAATTCTAATTCTTGTAATCAACTCTTATGAAGTAACAGCATGAGCTTGTAAAGATAAATGTATAAGGATGACTGCTAAAGCCCTGGTTGGAATAAACCAGTGACCATCAATAAGATAAGGAATAAACCTGGTCGCACATTCACACTCAAGTTTTCAGCAGAGGTAGGAAGGAACACATGGCATCACCCGCGACGGGAGAGAATGGAGCTCGAGTTTTTGTACTCAATCACAGCAATGCTCCCCACCCTCCCCTATCCCATGTTCTAGAGGAGAGAAAGTGGATAGAAGGCACCACTCAAGCAATCCACAGCAGCCCGGGGTGGCAGATAACAGGTCCCAAGTGAAGAGGTTGGCAAGGAGATGGACCTAGCCTAGACTACGTCAGAGCAAATGAAGTCTGGACAGAGCTGTCCACATTAAGCATGTGTGTGTGTGCATGCTAAGCCGCTTCAGTCGAGTCTGGCTCTTTGCGTCTCTGTCGACTGTAGTCCACCAGGCTCCTCTGTCCATGGGGATTCTCCAGGCAAGAACACTGAAGTGGGTTGCCATGCCCTCCTCCAGGGGATCTTCCCGATAGGGACTGAACCTGAGTCTCTTATCTCTCCTGCATTGGCAGGCATAAGATAAAAAGAAATAACACAGCAGCAATGTAACACACAACAGTACATAAAAATAAAAGGAACAGAGGAGGCAGAGACAATTAAGAATCCAATCCAGAGAAAAGCATAAGCCAAGAAAGGGAATGCTTTCCAAGTGTGGCTTGTAAAATAAGACTAAGAATTCAGTAAAAGTCAAAAGATGAGAAGAAACAAGAGATTGAGAAAAAAAAAGAGCTTGAAAAGTTAAGGGAGGGCTTCCTTGGTGGCTAGGTGGTAAAGTATATGCCTGCCATTGCAGGAGACACGGGTTTGATCCCTGATCGGCAAAGATTCCATGTTCAGAGCAACTAAGCCCCAGTACCACAACTACTGAGCTTGTGCTCTGAAGCCCAGGAGCAGCAACTACTGAGCCCACGTGCCCCAACTACTGAAGCCTGAGTACCCCAGAGCCCATGCTCCATAACAAGAGAAGCCAACGCACTGAGAAGCCTGAGCACAACCAGAGAGTAGCCCCTGCTCTCCACAACTAGAGAAGAGCTCGCGCAGCAATGAAGACCCAGCACAGCTGAAAAAAATAACTAAGATTGTGTGTGTGTGTGTATCTTTAAAAAAAAGGTTAAGGGGCAAGAGAGAACAGAAGCAATATCTAACAAAGACCAAACTATGTGATGTGTTAGAAAATCTTAAGCCAAGGCATGCCTTAGAAAAAAAAGACTAGAGCAATCTGAAGACATATATGGAGAACAAAGTTATCCACAACATAAGTGAAAACTGGAGCTCAAATGAAATAGAAAAGGTCATTAAGGAATAACAACAGAAACTTTTCATCAGAAAGAACTGATTGCGGACTGAAAGAGCGTACATCATGTACCAGAAAAGAAAAAAAAAGGAACAATTGACATTGAGACATGACCTGGTTATTGAACTTGAAAACCAAAGAATTCTTCTACCTGATGCACAGAATTCATTCACGTTTCATAAATTGTCTTAATGATGCCCTTAACAGTGTAAGGATCCAGGATCACGTGTTATATTTAATTACTCTATCTCTTTAGACTTCTTCAATGTTTGAAATTTGAAAATCAGTTATTTTATAAAATGTCCATCAATTTACCCTAGGCTTCCTCGTGACTGGATACAGATTATGCATCTTTGGCAATAATATAACAGGACTGGAAAAGGTCAGTTTTCATTCCAATCCTAAAGAAAGGCAATGCCAAAGAATGCTCAAACTATTGCACAACTGCACTCATCTCACACACTAGCAAAGTAATGCTCAAAATTCTCCAAGCCAGGCTTCAGCAATATGTGAACCATGAACTTCCAGATGTTCAAGCTGGTTTTAGAAAAGGCAGAGGAACCAGAGATCAAATTGCCAACATCCATTGGATCATCGAAAAAGCAAGAGAGTTCCAGAAAAACATCTATTTCTGTTTTATTGACTATGCCAAAGCCTTTGACTGTGTGGATCACCACAAACTGGAAAATTCTGAAAGAGAAGGGAATACCAGACCACCTGACCTGCCTCCTGAGAAATCTGTATGCAGGTGAAGAAGCAACAGTTAGCACTGGACATGGAACAACAGACTGGTTCCAAATAGGAAAAGGAGTA
This sequence comes from Bos mutus, assembly GCF_027580195.1. NCBI lineage: Eukaryota > Metazoa > Chordata > Mammalia > Artiodactyla > Bovidae > Bos > Bos mutus. The sequence continues at coordinate 39,212,208 of NC_091635.1, forward strand.
CATCAAGGCTGTATATTGTCACCCTGCTTATTTAACTTACATGCAGAGTACATCCTGAGAAATGTTAGGCTGGATGAAGCACAAGCTGGAATCAAGATTGCTGGGAGAAATATCAATAACCTCAGATATGCAGATGACACCACCCTTATGGCAGAAAGTGAAGAAGTAAAGAGCCTCTTGATGAAAGTGAAAGAGGAGAGTGAAAAAGTTGGCTTAAAGCTCAACATTCAGAAAACTAAGATCATGGCAAACGGCCCCATCACTTCACAGCAAATAGATGGGCAAACACTGGAAACAGTGTCAGACTTTATTTTGGGGGCTCCAAAATCACTGCAGATGGTGACTGCAGCCATGAAATTAAAAGACGCTTACTCCTTGGAAGGAAAGTTATGACCAACCTAGATAGCATTTTCAAAAGCAGAGACATTACTTTGCCAACAAAGGTCCGTCTAGTCAAGGCTATGGTTTTTCCAGTAGTCATGTATGGATGTGAGAGTTGGACTATAAAGAAAGCTGAGCACCAAAGAATTGATACTTTTCAACTGTGGTGTTGGAGAAGACTCTTGAGAGTCCCTTGGACTGCAAGGAGATCCAACCAGCCCATCCTAGGGGAGATCAGTCCTGAATATTCATTGGAAGGACTGATGCTGAAGCTGAAACTCCAATCCTTTGGCCACCTGATGTGAAGAACTGACTCATTTGAAAAGACTCTGATACTGGGAAAGACTGAAGGTGGGAGGAGAAGGGGACAACAGAGGAGACGGTTGGATGGCATCACTGACTCAATGGACACGAGTTTGAGTGAACTCCGGGAGCTGGTGGTGGACAGGGAGGCCTGGCGTGCAGCAGTTCATGGGGTCGCAAAGAGTCGGACATGACTGAGGTCTGAACTGAACTGAACTGACACTATGTTCTCATTGCATCCAATCAGGTAACATGCTGACTTCTCTTTGCCCCATTATTGATAAAGTTAATGTCAACAACTGGAATAAGGTGCCATCTGCCAGTTTTCTCTGCTGTAAATTGCTTCTTTTCCTTTTACAACTAATAATTATGCTGTGTGGGGCAGGGGGATATACTTTAACCCTAAAAATAACTTGTTCCTCATCAAACTTTCACTACCTGTTTCAGCATCTGCGGTCAGCTGAATGAACACCCCCGACAAAAATACATCCACATTCTAACGCCTGGAACCTTCTATGGCAAAAAGGGACTCTGCAGGTGTGATTTAATTAAGGACTGAAGTGGCGATTTTATCCCAGATTATCCAATGGGCCCTAAAAGCAACTACATATATCCTTCTAAGAAGAGGGAAGATGGAGTTCCCTGGTGGTCCAGAGTTAGGACTCCACACTTCCACTGTAGGGGGCACAAAGTCGATCCCTGACTGGCCAACTAAGATCCTACAAACCACACTGTGCAGTCAGAAAAAAAAAAAGGCGGAGGTAGAGGCAGACTTGGTACAGACAGAAGGCGTAACGTGACCATGGAGGGAGACTGGTATGATGCAGCCACAAGCCAAGGAATGCTATTCACCACCAGAAGCTGGAAGAGGCAAAGAATGGATTCTCCCATAGACCTCCTAGGAGGAGTCTAGCCCAGCCAACACCATGATCTCTGCCCAGTGAAACTGATGTCAACTCATGGCTTCCAGAAATTATTCCAGAAATAATTTCTTTGTTTTAAACTATCAAACATGTGGTATTTTGCTGGAGCAGCCATAGGAAACTTACACAGCACCTATTAAATGTTTCCTGCATATATGACGGTCGCCAAATGGTGATTTTCTAATTCTGTCAATCCATCTACATTTTTAGATGACATTCCATCGTAAGAAAAGCTTTCTGTTCCCCCTCATGTATTCATTAATTCAGTGAGGATGTATGAATTCCTACTTTATTCAATAAGTTGTAATGCTACTATTTTTATTTACTTTGGCTTTTTTTTTTTTTAATTTTTTGGCCACACCGTACAGTATGAAGGATCCTAGTTCCCCAATCAGAAACTGAACCTGGAACCATGGCAGTGAAAGTACCGAGCATCAACCACTAGACTGCCAGGAAACTCACAGTTTTAATTTTTAAACTGCCCTAGATTTGGCAAGTATGACTCTGCATGCCACCAAAAAAAGTATTTCAGCAATGGTTACTCAGGTGTGACTAACAGTTCTGTTCACCGCTGTGTCTATAGCATGGAGCATCATGTAGGTACTCTACAGTACTCTCTGTTGGCTGAAGAAACTGTTTACTATGAAAGATTCAAGACTGCAGAAAAGGGGCAGTGTTACAGAATGAAATGCATCTTCTTTTGCCCTAAAAAGTGACCCTTTTTTCATTAAAAGATACTTCAAGAGAGAATCCTAGAATCAGTGCTGCTGAAGAGATTAGAAATATGAGTTCTACATTCGGCTTCAATTTCCTGCTCTGAGATTTCCAGTTTGGTTCCATACGTCTGTCCTGTCGGTGTCCCGTTTTCAGTTGCCTGAGTTCAGAACTCAATAGCTCTGAACTCCTGGCTGACAGCTCACCACTGTCTCTTTGATTCCTAATTGAATTTTGGCATCCAGTAAACTTTTTTTTTTTAAACTTCTATTTTAAATAAAATTAGCCCCCATTTTACAACACAATACAACAGGAAAAAAACATACCACAGGGACTTCCCTGGTGGTCCAGGACACACAGGTTCGACCCCTACTTAGGGAACTAAGATCCCACATGCCACAGAGCAACTAACCCTGCTCACGACAACTGAGGAGTCTGAGCACCCCAATGAAAGACCCCGGGTGCTGCAACTAAGACTTGATGAAGCCAAATAAATAAATACGAAAAAAAAAACCAAAACCACATACCTTCCATCTTTCAGCGTGTTCACAATAAATCGGTTAATCTGGCAAATACAGTTGCTAGACAATCGCTCTTCCTCAACAAGAGGGTTCAGCTGTGTTGCCAACATGAATGCTGAAAGCACAGAGACTGCTTTAGTCTCTAAGACATTTCAGTCATGACAGTCTAAAAGCTGATCATACTTGTACCAGCAAAAGATAAAACAATGCCTTAAAAGACATTCCTGAAATTAAAACTACTCAGACTCTGTAAGGTAAAAAAACAGTAATAATTTGCTGTGCATTTAACACCTGGTGCTTTGATGAAATTAAGTATTTCCTGAAGTGCCCCAAATTATCTTTTCAATCATTCAGGTTTCATGACAAAGACTAAAAAAAAAATCTCTTATAGGTCCTTCACCTTGTGACTAGAGATAGTAAGTATATATTCTGCAAATTCTCTTTCTCCCTGTAAAGTTTCCAATGCAGAAATAAAACCCCAAAAAGACAAGTATAGGACAGCTAACCCATCATACCCACTAAATGTCAATATCATCCTAAGGGAAATTAATCAAAGGAAGCACAGAGCACCACTTAGAGAAAATTAATTAAGCCAAGTGGCAGCTTTCCACTATACCCAGTCTATTGTTAGAATGCTCTCTGGCAGCTGCAATTCTGTCTGACTGAAGACACAGCCAAGCAAATGTAGACTTCTGGAATGTTCCAATTACTGCAATCAGGTTGCTGGGTGCGCTTTCATTATTAAAATACAAACTCCTAGATTTATACATCATACGTACAAGATAGAGTATTCAATCCATCACTCATAAGCAGTCGATAACGGGGTGGACTATTCCCTGTAGTAATGGGACGGATGTTCTAGGAGAGAAAACACAATTCATTAGCCATGTTGTCTGCCCAGTCCCCAGGGATAAGTAAACCTAAGCGGCAGGAGAGTGGGTTTGCCATTAGTCCCACAGAAACAGAGCTGCTTGCCCACTCTCTTGACACCTATATCCAAGCAAAAGAAAACTGGACTTGATGATTCTCCCACCAACCTCTCTCTACTAACATTATTAAACACAACACAGATAAAAACAAAGTAAGTTACCAATACTCTTGTATTCTCTCTCCCCTAACTCAAATTTGATTGAAAATTTAATTAAAAAAAAAAACACCATACAACAAGGCAGCTAATATAGGTAAGGTACTATGGAGGAAACATGATAAAAATACAAAACGGGGGGTGGGGAGGTGGGGGGTGGGAAATCCTTCCCCTAAAGAGGCTTACAATTGGGGTGAAGATGGAGGCAGAGAATAGCAGAGGTGTGCACATAATGACATGGGAGCAGAGCCAAGACATTTATTTCAGCTTGAAGAAAATCAGAGGCAGCTTTCCGAAGAACATGAAATACGAAAACAGCCTTAAGAAGACTGGCAATGAGTTTGGGAGCAACAGGGAGATAAACCATCGGGCCTACTGACTCAGAATCTGCAATCGTGGTCCAGATTTCTGCTCCTATTGATTTTGAAAATCCTCAGCAAAATTTGAGAACTCCTTAAATGACTGATAGGGTTAATGAAGAATTTTAAGCAGACAAGTTCTTTTTGGGTAGAGAGCTCCAGAAGCCAAATATGAGACAGATCTGAGCAAGACAAACCCCAGGGTAGAACCACCAAGGAGGAAGAAGTAATGGTGTGTTTTTGTTGTTGTTGTTGTTGTTGTTTAGTCGCTAAGTCAGGCCTGACTCTTTTGTAACCAGACTAGCCCGCCACGTTCCTCTCTCCTTGCGGTTTTCCAGGCAAGAATACTGGAGCTGGTTGCCCTTTCCTTCTCCAGGGGATCTTCCCAACCAAGGGATCGAACCCAAGTCTCCTGCATTGGCAGACAGGTTCTTTGCTGCTGAGCCACCAGGAAAGCCTACATTCTATATTATGTAGAGATTATTTCACTCTGGGCTCTACTGACTTTGAAGGGTTTATAGGAATCCTTTAATCTCCAGATGCTCACAGGTAGCAGGTGTTCTTGTTATAAGATTCTAATACTTTATCTAGAAGGCTAAAAAATGACAGGTACAAAGGCAAGATTTATGAATAACAGAATGATGACGCACTGAACTTGGGTTAGAAAGCTGTTCCTAAGATGAGATAATCAAGAGCAGGGGTTCAGCAGGTGGGCTCTGGAGTCAGACCACCTGGGTACAAATCAGGGTTCTACTGCTTTCTACTGTATAAACTGGACAAGTTGCTTCCTCTCTGAGCCTGTTTCATCATCTGTGAAATGGGAATAACAACAATGTTGTAGCAAAAACAGAAATGATACTTTTCTTAAATAAAAATGGGTAGCAATACAGTATCTACCAATTGTGGAAAGAAGAGAAAAGCAAAGCTTCAAATTGGAACCTCCAGAGATCAAACTCTGACTAACATAACAGAAAAATAAAGCCCAGTTTCTCTCTCAGAGTTACAACATGGACTGGACTAATTTTGTGATGATGAAGAGAATTTAGAGTGGACAAATTTCCTAAAGTGGACTGTATGTCCTCTATGAAATGTAATTTATAATTATATGTAAGTTCAAAAAATGTTTGACATAAAAATATGGAGATACTCACAATGACTTGGAGGATGGGTTTTATAGATGTATCTCCCTGTTGCATGATGGCCTGAAAAAGTAAAAACGGATTCTTGTGAGACAGGTATTCAAATCATGATTAAAACTTGACGTATTTTTAGTTTGGTATCTGGAACAAACCACAGATAACATTAGTAAAAGATTCCTTTCAGAGCTTACCATTTGAGAATCCACTTTAAGTTCTTTATCATTCTGGACAAATTATAAAAGTGGGATTCATACTTACCAACAATATACATTTACTTCATGTATGTATTCATAAAATACTGGTATCACATATGTACTCATTATTCATAATAGCACATTTATTTCCCTATAATGTCCATTAAGTGGGAATCAGACAAATAAGTATAGCAAACCCTTAAAACAGAGTATTATGCAGCCTCAAGAAAATGTTTATATACCACTAGTTGCCTCTTGTAAGAGGAACTGGGTGATGGGGGATACATCATCCAGTTGGAGGCAGACCTTGCACTGTGTCCTTCTATACTTTTTGAATTGTCCAAATTCATCAAACGGCATATGGCTTGATGTACTACTGTGTACAGCTGGATGTATTACAGACTAATAGTGTGCAAATCTTATGCAACATAATTTCTACTTTATGTAAATCTAATTAAACTTCAGTAAATGTGATCTTTATTTTGGCCATGCCCCACAGCATGTGGGACCTTAGATTTTGACCAGGGATTGAACCTGAGCCCCGTGCATTGCACTAGAAACACAGAACTGTAACTGCTGGACTGCCAAGAAGTCTGATTTTTAAGTAGCCATTACTGGGGAACAGAATTAGGGGAAGGGGCAGGTTAGTAATTTCATCAAGCACCTTTCTGTTCTATCTGAGTCTAAAACAGAATACATGTATTTCTTTACTACTCTTAACATTTGTGTCATCAATAAATAGTGAATATAAGACTTACTCTTCTGGGACATATAACACGACATATACACTTAAGACAGAACTGACTTAAACATTCCAAATTACCATTGCTAGTAAAAATACAAAGCAACGATGGTGATCATTTTGTAATGTACAGAAATATCAAGTCGCTATGTTGTGCACCAGGAACTAACCTTGTAGGCCAATTACACTTCAAAAATGAACAAACTCAAAGAAAAAAATAGATCAGATTTGTGGTTACCAGAAGCAGGAAGTAGAGGGAGAAGGAACTGAACAAATCTATTCAAAAGGTAAACTTCCAGTTGTAAGATAAGTACCAGGCTCAATGTAATGTACAACAGGATTAATATAATGATGCTAAATATGAAAGTTATTGAGAGTAAATCCTAAGAGCTCTCATCACAAGGAAAAAAATACTATTTTTTCTTTTGCATGTGTATGAGGTGACAGATGTTCACTAAACTGACTGTGGTAATGGTTTCAGATCATTATGCCCTACACCTTAAACTTACATAGTGCGGTATTTCAATTATATCTCCGTAAAACTGGAAGGAAAAAAACACAAAGCAACAGAATGCAATGCTCAAAAGTATGCATTCAAATCCTCAGCTCGTGCACAAACTACTTCTCTGCATTTTAATTTCGTCTGTAAGACGGGGTTAATGATAAAAATCTACTTTACAGGGTTACTGTAAGTACTGACTATAATGAAATATCTGGCACATTGGAAATGATCAAAAATATTAGTTCCCTTCCCCTTTCTTTGTATTACCTAATTACTTAAGATAGAAATACTATTTGTTCTATTTACCACAATAGTTTCATGAATAATCTCTCATGTTAGCTCTTGCTGAAAATGTCCCTACTATTTGTGTGCGTTAGTTGCCCTTTGGGGGTCTATGTCTTTTGAACTAAAATATTACTTGCTTTAGATGAGAAATTTGACAAAGGTTCTCTACCAAAACACACATATAAATTTTCATTGTCGTTTATGAACAAGATCTAAGTAATACTACAATTCTGAACGTGACAAAAACTAACTCAGCAAATTATTTAAATAATACCTTAGTCACTGTTTTTAAAAGTAAAGAACAATTCCTGATTTGTCTTAAAGATGCAGGGTTGCGGCTATAAAGGAAACAAGGACTACAATTTGCAATCACTTCTCAAGGTTAATTATTTTTAATGTATTAAAATATTCACTCCACTTTGCCAACTGTGCCTCTTCATCCACCTCTGTCCCTTTCTTTTCACTGCCTCACACGCAAGTAGTAAACATTTATTGGGCACCTAATACTGGCCAGCACTGCTTCAGGAATCGGGCAGACTGTGTTGGGCAAAAAAAAAAAACCAAACAAGATTTCAGGCTTCAGAGCATTTACAATCCAGTGGGGGGGAGACAGAAAGGAACTGACATTAATGAAATGACCTATATTTAATGTAAAATCATATCTGCGACTGTTAATAAAAAGTAACAAGTAATGCACATTTATTATGTATCAGACATGGACTAGGCACTTTAATAGCTCATTTAATCCTTCCACTAATCATAGGCAACAGGTACTAGGTATGATTAGCCTGTGACAGAAGAGGAAAGACAGACTTTAATATCTTGCCTGAAATCACAGATAATAGGTGAACAAACAGGAATTAGGATCTGAAAATACTTTGACTTAAGCCTAGCAAAGTGAGTCAAGGAAGAGTTCTTTGAGGAAGTAACTGAGTGGAGACTTGGAAGATTATGTTAATCAACAGGAGAAGAATGAAGAACAACCCATTGTTAATTGGCTACACTCCAATAAAAAATAAAAAATCTAATAACAATAATAATTTTTTTAAAAAAGCACCACCCAGGCAGTAGGCACAGGTTAAAGAATGTTCAAAGCCCCTGTGGAAGGCAGGAGTATGAAATATACCAGGAATTTACAATTTACTTTATGCTGTGTTAGGAATGGCAGGAGGAAGATTATGCTGGGTAAAAGCGAGAAGGCCAGGCACAAACAAGGGTGCCAGTATGCCTGGAGAGAAGTAGCTGGATTTGAGACATAGGTGAAGGCATAACAGACCAAACTTAGGTACGGACTGGACAGCCAGGGTGACAGAGTTTATAGGAAGAATGACTCGACCATTTCTGGCTGGCATAACTTAATGAATAATGGTGCCATGCATCCAGCCAGGGGACAGCAGAGGCCCAAATTTAGGAAGATACTAGATTTGCTTTGGAACATGTTGGAACATGTCTTTGAGATATCAAGTACACAGATGATAGAGGTTTGTCTTTCAGAGTAAAGCTGGCCCTGGACAAAAAATAAAACTTGTGAGCAACTGACATAGAGACGGTAATTTTATTGTTTTGGGAGAAGAGGGCCTAGGGTTGAGCCTTGAGTCAACAAAAATTTACAGAAGGATCTGAAAATAAGACGGGGAAAGACAAGCCAAGCTGAGCCATAGAAACCAAAAAAAGAGGATGCTACCGGAAGAAAGCTTTGCCCAATAGTCAAACGCTGCTGAGAACTGATAAATTTAGATCTCAAAAGTGTCTGTTGGATTTAACAACCCCAGGAGGCACTGCTGACTTCAGCCAGGGTTACAGCGATCAGGGAGCTACTGCTGCTGTTAAGTCGCGTCAGTCGTGTCCGACTCTGTGCGACCCCATAGACGGCAGCCCACCAGGCTCCCCCGTCCCTGGGATTCTCCAGGCAAGAACACTGATCAGGGAGGGGAGTGCCTAATTCGAGTCGGTTAAAGGGGAATGTGAGGCAAGGAAAAGAACTGAAAACTGACAACTCTTGCAGAAAGTTTCGCTGCGGATGGGGGAAGGGAAGAAGAAAAAGTGGCTGCAGGAGAGAGATGGGAGGAAATCAATAGTTTACTTTGTTTCAATTCCTTAAGCAGGAAAAACATGAGCATGTTTAAAAAGATGACGATAAAAATACGTTAACTGATGATTCTAGGGAGTCATCCGGTGGTTCCTCCCCAGCCCCCGCTATCACTCCGGCTCCTGTGTTCTCTCCCCCTTCTCCACCCGCACGGCCCCAGGGCCCACAGCCACCCCGGACCGCGCCCAGCTCGCAGGCGTCGCCTCACCGCAATGGCCCCCTCGCTCAGGTGGCCCACCATGGTTCCGCCGCAACAACTCCCGCGCTCCGGCTCCCCCAACACAAGCCTGGCTTTACTCCCGGGGACCCGCGCGCTCCAAGGCGATTGGCCGGAGGAGCTGCGTGAACCGCCCCCGCCTCCCGGCGTGCGCACGGCACGGGGCGGTCTGAGGGCCGAGCAGCCACCGCATTGGCTGAGGCGCGGCACACGGCTCACGTGACCCACCGGAGTCCGGGTCCCGGGCCTTGTTGCGGGATGGCGGGGGCCTGGGGGCGGGGCGCCGAGCCGCGGGGCGCGCGAAGCGTGACGCGGGCGCCGCCAAGGGCGCAGGGCGGAGGGGTTCCGGGAGCTTGCCCCTCGGGCCCTAGGAAACGAACCGCGCTCGGCCTTTGGCTGGCAGCCGCAGACTGCTGGCCCAGAGGCGTGTTCGAGGGGTTCCCTGATAATTCTGCTACTGAATGTGGTCAAAGCAGTGACTCGCTTCTTTCAGCAACCCCGAGCTGAACTCCCGCAGGTGCCAGACCCTGAGCTTGGCACAGTGGGGGGTCTCTCAAGGTAAATAAGACCTGGTCTCTACTCCCAGAGGGGAGCACAGTACGTCGAGGGAGTTTTCTGCTGTGCGTAGCCTTAACTCAGTGTAGACGTGGTTTGGGCCCCAGGAGAGACGCAAAGTGTGCTCCTGTCGTCACAGGTGGCAAAATCAGGGAAGGCTTCCCGGAGTAGGAACCATTTCCACCATCTTGAAGGATGTGTGGAAATTCGGATAGTAGGGTATAGAGGAAAAAGCGAGACTTGATCAAAAAGTGGGCCAGGGGTCAAATAATAAAGGGTTTGCACTGGGCTTCCCTAAGTTCTAGGAGGAGCATCGGTGAATTTAAGGCAGAGAATTGACATCTGTCTCAGTATGGAGGATGGACTAAGTTGGGAAGGGGGAGCGGGGAGGGGGAGTCAGAGGGCCTGAAGACTAATGACACTCGAGAAAGAATGCCAGACAAGAAATGGTGAGGGCTTGAACTAAAGGAGTGACCTCGGGATTGAAAAGAAAAAACTGAACTGTGTAAGAAATCTGATTCATCATGTATAACGGTTTCCTAATACGATGCCGGGAACAAAGTCAGTTTTCAGTAAATATTTCTGAATGAAGGGATGTGAATTGGTGCGGGAGAGGATACATCCTTGCTTGGCATGTAAACAACTGTAGGAAGAGACTACAAGATCTGATTTTGTTGCTTCATGCTTGCTTGAATGAAATCGATTTTCTGAAATTATGCATTTGTAGAAAACTGAATTCCTTGTTTTCTCACTCATTTTTTAGATCTACAGTAGCATGGATCTGCCCGTGGATGAGTGGAAATCATACATACTTCAGAAGTGGTCTTTGCTCCCCAAGTCCATTCAGGTCACCATTTCTACAGCAGAGACTTTGCACGATCTCTTTCTTCACTCATCTCCGCTTCTTCAGTAAGTGAATGAAAGCTTCAGTCAGGGAAGTTTTGATCTGGAAAGTGTTCTCTTTTATGACTTCCTCTCAGATTATATCTCTTTCTGATGGAAGAGTTAAGTGCAGATTTTTCTCTTTTGGGGCATTCAGCAGTTCTTGCTATTTCCACAGTTCTTTCTAACCTATTATATCAATAGAACAGGTATGTGTGTGCTCAGTCATGTCAGACTCTCTGCGACCCCTTGGACTGTAGTCCACCAGGCTCCTCTGTCCGTTGGATTTTACAGGCGAGAATACTGAAGCAGGTTGCCATTCCCTTCTCCAGGGGATCTTCCCGACCAGGGATTGAAGCTGTGTCTCTTGAGTCTTCTGCATTGGCAGGTGGATGGATGCTTGTTAGCTTTGTCATTGTCAGCATTATGTCTCAGTAGTCATGCCTTGAGGTAGTTACTAGGCTGTACACCTTGCCATATCCCAAAGGATACAGTGCAGATTCAGTGGCTGCACATAGAAATTAAAAAATTCTATTTGGAAAGAACCATGGAGGTCATATAGTCTAACCTAAGTAGTTTTAAAACACTCTTGACTACATTCTTCAATAAGAAACATATTGTACATCACGACCTAGTACACACATGTGTATAAGAAACTGAAACAATTTCCCAAAACCTCGTTCAGTGAATTATTATTGAACATCTGTTTCATGCCAACTACTGTGCTAGGTGCTTAGTAAACCAAAAGCACATCATTTAAAAAAATACCCTGGTGTCTCAGTGGTAAAGAATCTGCCAATGCAGGAGACACGGATTCCATCCCTGGGTCAGGAAGAATCCACATGCTGCGGAGCAACTAAGCCCGTGAGCCGCAACTGTTGAGCCTGTGCTCAAGAGCCTGGGAGCCACGACTGCTGAGCCTGTGTGCCGAAACTTCTGAAGCTCACTTGTCCTAGAACCCAGGCTCTGCACCAAGAGAGGCTGTTGCGATGAGAAGTCCACGTACCTCAAGTAGAGAAAAAGCCCAGGTAGCAACAAAGACCCAGCTCAGCCAAAAATAGATAAATGAATTTTTTAAGACAGACAAAGATCCTTACTACCAAGGAGGAACAGAAATAAACATCATAATGTGTATAATATGTTAAAAGTGATAAGTGCAGTTGAAAAAAGGAAAATTGAATGGGGTGGGGGCAATAGCCAGTGCTAGGAACGAGAGTACAGGTTGTAGTATTAAATGGTATCGTCAGATATGCCTCTTGAAAGAGCAAAAGTGGAGCAGAGTCTTCGCCATACAGGAGTTTGCAAAGTAGATGTCTGACAGAAGAGAATTCTGGGCAGAGAGCCTAAGATGGGAGAGTATCCGGCCTGGTTTAAAAAACAGCAAGTTGGGTGAACAGGTAGTAGTGAATAAACAAAGTGAGCCAGAGGGCGAGTGGTAGGAAATACTATCAGAGGAGTAATGGGACATGCATGGGAGTTGGGAGCAGGTTTCCCGATCAAGTGGGCCCTTTATTAGTGCCTTATCTTTTTACTCTGAGTGGGAAGTTATTGCAGCATGTGGTAGGAAGAATTCTAAAAATGCCCCTCACCCCCACCATTCTTGTCCCCTGGTTATTTAATCTAACATTAACCTAAACACTGCTGGGAAGGGATTTGGCAGATGGAATGCAAGTCCCAAGCCAGCTGACTTTGAGATATAATTACCGGGTGGGCATAACCTTAATCAAGCAAGACCTTTAAAAGCAGAGAGTTTGTCCCAGCTGGTAGCAGAAAGGGAAATCAGAGAGATTCAAAGCATAAGATTTGAATGCGCTTTGGCTGGCTTTGAAGATGGAGCCACATGACAAGGAATGCAGGCAGCTTCTGGAAGCCCAGAGTGCTTCCTGGCTAACAGCCAGCAAGGAAATGGGAACCTCAGACACACAATTGCAAGGCACTGGCTTCTGTCAACTGCCTAAATGAGTTTAGGCACAGATTCTTTCCCAGACCTTCTGTAGAAGAGCTCACCTTGATTTCAGCCTGTTAAGACCCTAAACAGAGAGCCCAGGCAAGCCCACCTGGACTTGTGATCTACAGAACTGAGGATAATAAATGGGTATTGTTTTAACCTGCCAAATGTGTGGCAATTGTTACACAACAATAGAAAACTATTAACGCAGTTTTGAGATGAGAATGATATGATCTGATTATATTTTAAAACAGATATCAGCAAACAACATCGCACAGGATAAATCCATCCCACTGCCTGTTTCTGTGTGGCCTTCAGCTAAGAATGGTTTTTACAGATAAACATTTGTAGTCAATTTGATGATGGGGGACATTGGCTTTGAGCTCCAGTTTAGCAAAATGGGATCCTTTAAAAATTTTTTGGTTTTCATTTTCTCATTAGTAGACCTTGTTTAAAAATGTGCTCGGTTATTACTATTAATTTTGAATTTTGCAAATAAAAGCATGTTTTTTCTTTTGTTGTATAAGTATGTATATAACAGCCTGATTTTTACCTCTTGGCCCATATAGGCTAAATGTTTATTCTTTGGCTTTCTAGAGAAAGTTTGCTGATCCCTGTTTTAAAGGATTGCTCTAACCACTGTGTTGAGGGTATACTATAGGAGGAACATTTCCCTGATGGCTCAGTTGGTAAAGAATCCACCTGCAATGCGGGAGACCTGGGTTCGATCCCTGGGTTGGGAAGATCCCCCCTGGGGAAAGGAAAGGCTACCCACTCCAGTATTCTGGCCTGGAGAATGCCATGGACTGTATAGCCCACGGGGTCATAAAGACTCGGACATGACTGAGCGACTTTCACTTTCATAAGAGGAGCAAGAATGGAAATAGATAGACTTGTTGGGAGGATTATTGCTTTAATCCAGGTGAGAGAGGAGGTGATAGTAATTTGGGCCAGGGTGGTAGTAGTGGGGATGAGAAGTGGTTGAATTCCAATGGTGGACTTAATCGCATTTCCTGACACATGGAATATGGTGTATTAGAGAATGAGAGAAGTCAAAAGTGGCTCTCGTGATGTAGACCTACAGGGCAAAGGTAGAAGGATGAAATTTCCACACCTGGGAAAGCTGCAGGTGGAGCTGTCTTGGGAAGGAGCTTGAACGATTCATATTCCAGTTGGCAATGTCCAGTAGACATCCAGGTTCAGTCACTCAGTCATGTCTGACTCTTTGCAACCCCATGGACTGTAGGCCCCCAGGCTCTTCTGTCCATAGGATTGTCCAGGCAAGAATACTGGAGTGGGTTGCCATGCCCTCCTCCAGGGTATCGTCCCAACCCAGGGATCGAATGTGAGTCTCTAGTGTCTCCTGCATTGGCAGACAGATTCTTTACCACTAGTGCCACCAGGGAAGCCCTCCAGATCACTGGCCATACGTCTTTCCTGTGTGCTTTTTGTACACAAAAAACACACATACAATCTTCCTCTCAAGCCATTTGCTGGATTCTGCACCTGTGTCGTGGTAAGTTGAAAATCCTAGGGACCTCCGTGAAGGTCCAGTGGTCTTCTGCTTCCACTGCAGGGGATACATTTTCTATCCCTGGTCACGTGCTGCGTGGCACAGCCAAAACCAAAAAAAAGTTATTAAAAAGAAAATCTTAGTTCAAAACATGCAGAGACCAAAACTTTCATGCATGAGGAGACAAGAGACCTTCTAGTCTCTCAACCAAAAGCTCAGGAGATCCACACCCGAGGAAACCACAGATGTACTGAGTTTTAGTAAGCCTGTAGCCCAACACTGATCCAGTTCAACTCTTGATTGGATAAATGTAGGCCAGCCCTCATACTCTGTCTGTCTAGGATAGGAAAGGAGACACTTTGACAGTGGAAGATGTTGTCTTGCTTCCTTATGTTTTTTGTACACAGTGTCAGGAACACAGATTTACTAAACATGCAGAGGGGCAGAAAAATAACCAATAATGAAGAGGAAAAAAAATTAACATTAGAAATAGATCGATTGATATCTACATACAGACTTTTAAATAACTCTGATTAACATGTTGAAGAAACTAGGGGAGATGGACTAAGTGGATGAAAAAATAGATTGCAACAGAGAATCAGAATCTATAAAAAAAATCAAATTCAGGTAGTCCAGAGTAGTCAAAATCAAAGAGGCAGAAAGTAAAATGGTGATTGCCAGGAGCTGAGGGTGGGTGGAAATAGAGGGTTATTGTTTTCATGAGTTTAGAGTTTCAGTTTTACAAGTTATGGAAATGGATGTTGACGATGGTCATGTAACATGAATGTATATACTACTACTGAATATATACTTTAAAGTGGTTGAGATAGTAAATTTTATACTATGTGTATTTTACCACAATAAAAGTAGTTTTTAAATAATAGAGGCAAAAAAGTAGACTTTTCAGAATTCAAAATATACTGTAATTAAAATCAACTTAATTCTCAAGCTTGACAGAAAATTGGATGTAGTGGAAAATTAGATTAGGAAAGTGGTTTACAGGTTAATGAAAAACAAAATAAAGCACAAGAAGAAAAGAAAATGGAGAAAATGGTATGGCATACAGAGATATATAGGATACAATCAAACGTCTAACCTACCTGTAATTGGAGTGTCAGTAAAGAAGAGAGTCAGATGGAAGCAATATTCTAAAAGGATGACCAAAGATTTTCTAAAACTGATAAGACATCAACCCACAGATTCCAGAAGCCCAGCAAGTCCCAGACAGTGTAAACATAAATAGAATCACACCTAGAGACATCAGACTCAAACTGCTCAAAACTAAAGGTGAAAAAAAGAGGAAATCTGAAAAATAACCAAAGAAAAAAAAATGTACTTTGTCCTTTTGGGTGTAAGAATATGACTGATGGCTAGTTTTTTTCAGTGAAACTATAGAAGCTAGAAGACACCTGAATGGCACATTTAGAGTGGTGAAAGAAAAACAAAGTAAGACAAAACTTTCCCACCTAGAATTCTATACCTAATTAAAGTACCTTTCAAAAATAAATGCAAAAGAAAAATCTGAGAGACTGTTTCTTCTGCAAATCAGAGCTTTAAGAAATACTGAAGTAAGTTCTTCAGGTTAGGAAGCATTGTGATTGCAGAAAGGAATGAAAAGCACCAGAAAAGGTATGTATGTGGGTAAATAGTTTTGAATTAATTACTTAAAATGATGACAAAAATAAAACAATGATGTTAACGTCTTATGGGATTTAAAACATTTCAAAGACATGACATCAGTAGTTCAAAGGGCAAGATGAGTAAATGGTGTTAAATTGTAAGATTCTTGTGTTTGGGAAATGGTAAAATAGTATTGTGGGTTTTTTTTTTTTTTTTTTAACTGTTACAAAACTGTTGCAGTGAACAGCTTATATGTATATTTTTGTACATATATTTAGAACTTAAGATGGATTGTTCGAAGAGGATTTGTTGTATCAATGGTTATAAGCACGGAAAATTTAACAAATACTGCCAAATTGTCTTCCAAGAAGGCTTTACCCATTTATCATAAACGTACTCTCACCAGCGTTAGAAAGCAACAGTCTTTAATTTTTGGCACCCTTAAGGACAAAATAACGTTTCAATTCACGTTTTTCTGATGACTAGTTACAGTAACACCATTTGCAATGTTACCCATTTCTGTTTCTTCTGTTAATTTTTTGTTCCTGTCCTTTGCCCATTTCTCTAGTGGATCATTTATCTTTCTCGTTCATAAGAAGTCTTCATGACTCTGGCTATGTATTTCTTTATGGTACATGCTACTAATTTTTCTCCTAGTCTATTGTTTATCTTTTTAAAATTTTTACTCATGGTGTCTCTCGTGCATAAATTGTGTGTATATGTTTTAACCTCTATACAGCCATATCTGTCATTTTCTTTTATGGCTTCTGGGTTATGTGTCTTAGGGTAGTCTACTCTTCCCCGGGATTATAAAAAATGTTTTATTTTCCTCTTACTCTTTTGGTAACTCTGTGTTTTAGTTTTAGCTCTCTAATCCATCTGGAATTTATTTTTTGTATATGATGTGAGGGAATGTTTTAAGTTTTATTCCCCAGATGATTTCCTGACATCATTAATTGAATAGTCCATCCTTTCCCCAGTGCTTCAAAATGCCACATTTATTAAAAATTAAATTCCTACTTATCTGTAAATGTGTTCCTAGGCTCTATTTCTGTGCCAAAACCAAAGAGTTTTAATTACTGTGATTTTATAGTGTAATATTAGAATTCTTTCAGTCAAGTGACAGAACCCAGCCCAAATTAGGAAATCTACAGGCTATGAAACTAGGATGTGCAGAAAGGCAGGCCTATTTTTTCGCAAAGTTGTGTCCAGGAGCTCAGAAGATGTCATCAGACTCCCATCTCTTCATCTGTCAGGCACTCTCTCCCCCTGGTACTCAGGATAGCCATTGGTAGCCTTGAGCACACCCTGATAATAGCTTAATAACTACAAGAAAAGAGGTCATCTTTTCCAAGAGTTTTGGCCAAAAAAAAATGTCTGGGTTGGACTCTGATCAACCTATCTTTGGTGGCATGCATACCCCTTCAACCAAAGGCGTGGGCTCTTCTGAGTGGCCAGGCCTGTACCACATGCCCAACCCTCTTGTGAAATTGGGGTCAGTCCTCCTCCAACCACAAGAAATGGTTTCCCCTGAGATTTTATTACCAGATGTAGTGAGAAAGAGCACTTGAAGGCAGAAAAGTCTGGTACAAATGTGGCTTTGCTCTCTGTTAAGCCAAGTTCCCACACACACACAGGGTCATTCTTCTTTTTCAAGACTATCTTGGCTATTTTTATATACAATTCCCCCATGTGAACTTCAGAATTGACAGTCAAGTTCAATAAAAAGTGTCATTGGGTTTTTGGAATTGTGTTGGATTTATAGATTCATCTAGGGAGATTTGACATCTTTACAATATTAAATTTCCTCATTCAAGTAAAGGGTATATCTTGCCACATGTTTAGGGCTTCTTTTATGTCCATAAGTAAAATTTTTTTTATCATTTTCTTTATACAGATCTTGTACATTTCCTCTCAGATTTATTCTTACTTCTTAAAAGGTTTTTGTTGTTCTTGTGAATAAGACTTAACCCCCAATTAAATTATCTAACTGATGATCGATGGTATAAACATAACCTAGGAATCGTAACAGGCCACCTAACTGCTTTCACATTATTTCATCATTTTTATGCCAGTCCAGTTAGAATTTTTAGGAAGTATATCTGCAAGCAGTAATCTTCCTTTCCAATATTTGTAGCTCTTCTACCTTTTAATTATAGCATTAGTTAGACCAGACTCTAGTGCAGTGTTGAATAGTAATAGCCATTTAGGACATTGCTACAGGGATATAGTATTATATAATACCCTTTTCAGTTTATGGAAGTTGCCTTACATTCCACCATAAATAAGTGCTGGATTTTATCAGTTCTTTCTTTTTATATATTAGTGTCTTCTAAGAGGAATGATCATTTTCTTTTTCTCCTTTAATCTGTTAATGCAAAATTGGTATCAGTAGATGTACTAAAGTTGAACTGTTTTGGAGGTAAACTCTGGTTATTATCTATCATTTTTTTTAACACATGGCTAGATTCAATTTGCTGATGTTATTTTTAGGATTTTTATATCTGTGTTCTGAAATGGTATTAGATGGCATGTTCTTTTTTGTGCTCTATTTGTCAGCTCTTGGTATCAGGGTTATGGTAGCCTCATAGCTTGAATTGGAGAGTTTCCCATCTTTCTATGTGCTCTGAAATAATTCATGTATTGTAGGGATTATTTGATTCTTTAAAGCGGGTAGAAAATCTTGTAAAACTGTGTAGACATGGTACCTTATTAAGTGGAAATATTTTCCTTTTTTAGTTCGTGTTTCATCAGAGTAATATGCATATCAGGCTTCCCTGGTGGCTCAGACAGTAAAGAATCTGCCTGCTGTGTGGGAGACCTGGATTTGATCCCTGGATTGGGAAGATCCCCTGGAGGAGGGCATGGCAACCCACTCCAGTATTCTTGCCTGGAGAATCCCACAGACAGAGAAACCTGGTGCGCTACAGTCCATGGGGTTGCAAAGAGTTGGACACAACTGACCAACTAAGCATAGCACAGCAGAATATGCATATAATGTAAGAAGTCAAATAATACTTCAAAGCTTATAAAGAAAAACAGCAATTCTCTGTCTTACTTTCCCCCATTTCTGTTCCCCAAAGACTGATATTTAAAATTATTTTCACTGTTTCTTCCAGTATTTAATTTCATATTGCTAAACAGTATGGTAATAATGTTAGTTTTGAGTTTTTAGTTTTAGATGCCAAATCTAGCTCTCTTACTCCCAATTCACATGCAGGCTGCTGCTACTGCTGCTAAGTCGCTTCAGTCATGTCCTACTCTGTGCGACCCCATAGACGGCAGCCCACCAGGCTCCTCTGTCCCTGGGATTTTCCAGGCAAGAGTACTGAAGTGGGTTGCCATTGCCTTCTCCATGTATATTTTTGTTTTTCCCTCATTCTGTTGTCATAACTATATTATAGTTCACAATGTATTCATTCAGTTCAGTCTCTCAGTCATGTCTGACTCTTTGTGACCCCATGGACTGCAGCATGCCAGGCTTCCCTGTCCATCACCAACTCCTGGAGCTTACTCAATCTCATGTCCATTGAGTTGGTGATGCCATCCAACCATCTCATCCTCTGTCATCCCCCTCTCCTCCCACCTTCAGTCTTTCCCAACATCAGGGTCTTTTCCAAGGACATCAGGTGGCCAAAGTACTGGAGTTTCAGCTTCAGCATCAGTCCTTCCAATGAATATTCAGGACTGATCTCCTTCAGAATGGACTGGTTGGATCTCCTTGCTGTCCAAGGGACTCTCAAGAGTCTTCTTCAACACCACAGTTCAAAAGCATCAATTCTTCTGTGCTCAGCTTTCTTTATAGTCCAACTCTTACATCCATACATGACTACTGGAAAAACCAGAGTTTTGATTAGGCAGACCTTTGTTGGCAGAGTAATATCTCTGATTTTTAGTATGTTGTCTAGGTTGGTCATAGCTTTTCTTCCAAGGAGCAAACATCTTTTAATTTCACGTCTGCAGTCACCATCTGCAGTGATTTTGAGCCCGAAAAAGTAGTCTGTCACTGTTTCCATTGTTTCCACACCTATTTACCATGAAGTGATGGAACCAGATGCCATGATCTTAGGTTTCTGAATGTAGAGTTTTAAGCCAACTTTTTCACTCTCCTCTTTCATTTTCATCAGGAGGCTGTTTAGTTCTTCTTTGCTTTCTGCCATAAGGGTGGTGTCATCTGTATATCTGAGGTTATTGATATTTCTCCCAGCAATCTTGATTCCAGCTTGTGCTTCATCCAGCCCAGCATTTCTCATGATGTACTCTGCATATAAGTTTAATAAGCAGGGTGAGAATATACAGCCTTGACGTACTCCTTTCCCTATTTGGAACCAGTCTGTTGTTCCATGTCCAGTTCTAACTGTTGCTTCTTGACCTGCATATAGGTTTCTCAGGAGGCAGGTCAGGTGGTCTGGTATTCCCATCTCTTTCAGAATTTTCCACAGTCTGTTGTGATCCACAATTGTATAGCTAATAGAATATGATACTGGTTAAACCAGTTTTCACTGTGTATATCATTATGTCTCTGTAGATATCATGTGAACCACAAAGTATATTTTGAATTACATTTCCTTTCTGATACAGCTCTTGTTTTCCCTGAAGTTAATTTTTCCCTCTGTTTTTATTTGTTCTGTGTATCTCTCACTACTTCATCCCCAAACTTCTTTACTTAACAAGTTAGTTCTGGAGAGCTGTTTGTAAAATTAGCCAATCATAATCTAAAATGACCAAAAAAGATTTAAATTTCTAATTCCCATATGCTTGCCTGTTAAAGGAAAATGTGAATTGGGCCTTTAAAGCTTAAAGCCAGGCATGCACTTTTCTTTTTTGCCATTTACAGTCTTTGAGGAATATTTTCTCCAATTAGATGCCTTTTGTCAATATCAAGACCTCCTGAGACAAGTGAACCTCTCCCACTGATAATCTGCAGTGTCCTAGGGAATCCTTAACAGAGTTATTATCTGTACTCACTGCCTTTCCATTTGTTTTGATTTTATACTGGTACAGCTGGACTACTTTCCAGAAATCAAGGAAATGCTCAAAGACTAATGGATTTATGTAAATAAAAATAACATAGGAGCCAGTCTGGAGAGTTTCCACTGTCCAAATTTAGGACAGTCTGAGCATCAAAAAGTATGATGATGGTAATGGTTTATAAAAATGAATTTTTTAAGTTCATGGTGATATTCAAATAAATACATAAGTAAAAGAAGAAAAGGGGGCAACATTTGTCTTTACATAAGAATGCTAATTAATAAGTTTAAAAATAATGATAAAATTAGAAAATCACCATTTTGTAACACCCAATGTAATAACTGAATTCTGGCAATAATCATCAATGGATGCTCAAACCATTAGAAGAAAGATCACTGGAAACAGATTATTCCCATGGCCTCAAAGCCCCACAGATTACTTATTAATGTTACTTACTACAAGAGGTAAGTTATCTTTATATTGGAGGAATCTAACAGTCACTAATCAAATGACCAAACAGCATCCCCAGTGGTGGTCGGACTGACTGCTTGATATTATGTGTCTCCTGGTTTGAAACAGCAAAAAGTATACAGATTTAATAATGTACTAATACTCTTGGCAAAAATTGTTTGATCTGAATCTAATCATGAGGAAACAATGAGACAAAACCAGAATGTAGAACATTTTTCTGGCCCGAATCTTCAGAAAATTTAGTCATGAAAAATAAAACAAAAATCATGAAACTATCAAAAGACACTAAAGAGAAATAATGGCTAAGTGCAGTAATTAGAACCTTGATCCTGCATCAGGTTGGGGTAAGAAAAAAAAAAGACATTTTAGGAATAATGGAGAAATTTTAAATGATATTTGAATTAGAGTTAATTTTTTAGGCATGATAATGATATTGCAATATCAAGATATAGGAGAATGTCCTTATTCTTAGCAGAGGCATGGTGAAATACTTAGAGGTAAACTTCCATGATGACTGCACTTATTTTCAGGAAAAAAAATATGCACGTGTGAATGGATGCTAGTTATTAAGCTATAGCTTCTCAGCTCTTATCTTCTGTACGCTCTGCTGGGGCTGGGCCTTTCTGCTTTGCCTATCAAGCTAATAAGAGGCTCTACCTCTCTAGGGCTCTAGAAAGAGAAGGCATGGCTAGAGGAAAGAGCTTGGTTCTTTCTATCTGCTTTCAAGTTAGACTCTACATGCCAAAGAATGAAGTTGGACCTTTACCTTAAACCATCTACAAAAGCTAACTCGAAAATAACTCAAGTAATTTAGTTGATTTAAGAGCTAAAACTATAAAACTCTTAGAAGAAAACATAAGCCCAAAGCCTATGACATTGGATTTGGCATCTTTTCTTGGCTCTGAAACCAAAGGCATGAGCAACAAAAGAAAAAACAAGCAAATCAGACTTCATGAAAAGTGGAATATTTAGTGCCTCAAGTGGCAATACCAACAGAGTATTTATTCTGTTGGCAATTGTCTGCAGGCAACCGACAGAATGGGAGAAAATATTGCAAATCATATAGCTGCTAAGGGATTAATATCCTGTATAAAGAAATCCTAGACTCAAGAACAGCAACAACAAACCCAATTAAAAATGGCCAAAGGACTTGCATAGGCATTTCTCCAAAGAAGATAAGCACATGAAATAAGCATATGGAAAGATGCTCTTAGCATCACTAATCATTAGGGAAATGCAAGTCAAACGACAGCAAGATACCTTATTGTCCTAATACTCGTTAACATGGCTACTATCCAAAAAAAAATTAAAAAGTGTTGGTGAGGATGCAGACAAATTGGAGCCCTTGTTCACCGTTGGTGGGAATGTAAAATGGTATAGCCATTATGAGAAACAATATGGCAGTTTTTCAAATTTTAGACTAGAATTACTATGGAATCCAGCAGTACCACTTCTGGGTTTATACCCAAAAGAACCGAAAATGAGACTTGAACAGATTTACTTGCACACCAATGTCCAGAGCAGTATTATTCACAATAGCCTAAGAGTGAAAATAGCCCAAATGTCCACTAACAGATGAATGGATAAAGAAACTGTGGTATATACGTACAATGGAATATTATTCAGCGGTGAAAAAAAGAACCTTGGGAATGCTATGCTTAGTAAAACAAGCCAGACATAGAAGGACAAACACTGTATGATTCCACTTATATGAAGTACCTAGAATGGACAACTTCATAGAAACAGAAAGCATAATAGAGGTTACCAAGGCTGGAGGGAGGGAAGACTAGAGAGTTGCTGCTTAATGAGTACAGACTTCTAGTTTGGGCTGGTGAAAAAGTTCTGGAAATGGATAGTGGTGACGATTGCACAACATTATGAATGTACTTAAACTGTCCACTTTGAAATAGTTAAAATGATAATTTTTAAAATATTTACCACAATAAAAAAAATTAACCAGAAAATTGTTCCATCTTGGACTTCCCTGGTGGTCCATCCATTAAGACTCTGAGCTTCCTCAGCAAGGGGCACTGGTTCAATCCCTGGGTGGGGAACTAACACCTACCATGCCACAGAGTGCACCCACACCCAAAGAAAAACGTTTTTCATCTCACTTCCACACATTTTTTATCCTAACCTTCCAAAAGAAAATTTGAAATATTAAAAAAGACCATCCATTTGCTTTTCAAAACTTTTAATTACTGAGTTAAAGTTGGTTCTGCAAGAAAGAATGAGTTATTACAGCTTAGTTCTTAATTACACTGAAGACCAATTACAATAACATTGAGTTTGTCATCATTTTGGATTAAGATTAAAGAATAGTCATTGTTAGGCAAGAAGAGTTTTCCTGTTATTACTGTTCATCACAACTTTTTTGTTTGGATAGGATTTGCAGATTTAACCTAATTTAAAACAACACAAAAACAAATAGAAC
This sequence comes from Bos mutus, assembly GCF_027580195.1. Classification (NCBI taxonomy): domain Eukaryota; kingdom Metazoa; phylum Chordata; class Mammalia; order Artiodactyla; family Bovidae; genus Bos; species Bos mutus. Next base: position 39,236,055 of record NC_091635.1, read on the forward strand.
AAAGAATAGGATCTGTGTGTATCAGATATGCGTGGGTTATTGTCCTCAGATTTTCTGGACTGGAATAAATTTTGAACAGGCAGGCACACCTTCTGAATTAAATAAAATCTTTCCTTATTTTTCTTTCTCTGTTATTTATTTTGAGTTTTTTTTTTTATATTGTGTTTAAATATTAATAAAACCATATTTGACATTAAATGAAAGATAATGTTTTGTGAAATTTCCGGATATACACAGATGCATCACACTGAATCGCAACGTGAAAGGTATTTCTTATGGTAGATCTTTGTAAACAAAAATTTGAAAAATAGTTTTCTGAACATTCTGCAGTTTTGACTTTGATTTCCCCTTTAACCCAAGAGTTGCTTAAGAGGATTTTTAGTTCCCATTCTGTTCATATTTTGTTTCATTGCACTGTATAGTCAGAGCATAGGCTAGGTTATTCTATACTATTTTTCTTTATTGGAAGAAAGGTGTATGTTTGTATATTTCTATATTAGAAAATTCATATACTTACTTTTAAACACTTGGCAGACTGAAACAATTTCAGATTTTCTTGCAAAAATAAGGTAAAGAATTGCTGTGCAGCACCCTTCTTTCAGATTCTCCAGATGTTCACAGTTCATTACACTAACTTTATGATTCATCTCCTCTCTTCCTCTTCTTCAGGCTTCTCTCCCCCTCCCTCTTCTCACTCTCTCCCTTCCTCCCTCTCTCCCCTCTGTCAGCTGTTCACCCAGGTATTTTCAATAAAGTTTAGGTGGAGACTACGTCTTAGTACAGACTCTGGTGTATTATGTCATTCTCCACACCCAAACTTCTGTATAATGCATTAATCCAAGGAATGGTTTATTGGCCAGTAATTATGAGATATAGAATAAAAAGTGTACGGGACTTCCCTGGAAGTCCAGTGGTTAAGCATCTGTCTTCCAGTGTAGGGGACTCAAGTTCAATCCCTGCCGGGGGAACTAAAAGGTCCCACGTGATGTGGGCTCACTGAGCCCATGTGCTCTAGAGCCCTTGCGCCGCAGTGAAGACCCAGCACAGCCCCAAAACAAATAAATAAATTGTATTCTGTCCTCTAAATAGAAATTCTAGTCCCTTTGTCTCTGAGACCGAAGCTGGTTTCCCCAGTCACGTTACATAACGCATCCAACCTCTTGCGTCCCAGTGTTTCATAGGCACTCACTCCTGTTTCAGGTGCAGTCGTTCATTTTCCTTGAAATAACAAGTCTGTGCTTTTTTTTTTTTTTGTCATTGTTGTTTTTTCTTTCTTCGTGAAGACCTGAGGATGAGATGTTTTTAAAAAGGCTTTCTGGAGGTTACCTTGTTGGAAAAGACCCCGACGCTTCCCTTTTCTACAGAGAAAAAGGAAACCAAAAATTTCAGGCGAAGGATTATATGGGAGCCGCAGTGCTGTACTCTAAGGTAAGACCCACCCCCAGCCAAGCAGGAGGAGCTGTCTCAACCATCCAACAGTGCATATTTCTTCAAAAGACAGAACCGTTCTTGCCAAGTGGTATAGCCACTAGTAACTTTGTCTATTAATTCTGGATTGGATTTGAAAAAGAAAACTGGTACAACTCTGTTTCTGTTCATATTCTGAAACAAAGGAGAGTTTGTATTATATGTCCTAAATTCCACCAAGAAACTTCTCTTCACGTATTCCCTCAGGCACAAGTGTAGCAAGCCTTACTGGACGCCTTGGCCTCCCTCACCCGTGTCTATCAGCTCTCACTGAATTGTGTGCCCTTTTTTGTCTGAATAACCGATGAGGCTGTTAGTGTGTGATAGTCCCAATTTAGAGAGAAGTTGGATTTGGGGGCTAGCCACCAGGTTAGCTTATAGCCAGTGTAACTTTGATTAAGGTTCATTTCAGTTCAGTTGCTCAGTCATATCCGACTCTTTGCGACCCCATGGACTGCAGCATGCCAGGCTTCCCTGTCCATCACCAACTCCTAGAGCTTGCTCAAACTCATGTCCATCAAGTCGGCGATACCATCCAACCATCTCATCCTCCATTGTCCCCTTCTCCTCTTGCCTTCAATCTTACCCAGCATCAGGGTCTTTTCCAAGGAGTCAGTTCTTCGCATCAGGTGGCCAATGTATTGGAGTTTCGCTTCAGCATCAGTCCTTCCAATGAATATTCAGGACTGATTTCCTTTAGGATCAACTGGCTTGATCTCCTCACAGTCCAATGGACTCTCAAGAGTCTTCTCCAACACCACAGTTCAAAAGCATCAATTCTTCAGCGCTCAGCTTTCTTTATGGTCCAACTCTCCCATCCACACATGACTACTGGAAAAATCATAGCTTTGACTAGATAGACCTTTGTTGGCAAAGTCTCTGATTTTTAATATGCTGTCTAGGTTGATCATAGCTTTTCTTCAAGGGGCAAGCGTCTTTTAATTTCACGGCTGCAGTCATCATCTGCATTGATTTTGGAGCCCAAAAAAATCGTCTCTCATTGTTTTCATTGTTTCCCCATCTATTTGCCATAAAATGATGGGACCAAATGCCATGACCTTCGTTTTTTTGTATGTTGAGTTTTAAGCCAGCTTTTCACTCTCGTCTTTCACTTTCATCAAGAGGCTCTTTAGTTCTTCTTTGCTTTCTGCCATAAGAGTGGCGTCACCTGTGTATCTAAGGTTATTGATATTTCTCCCGGCAGTCTTGATTCCAGCTTGTGCTTCATCCAACCCAGCATTTCGCATGATGTACTCTGCATATAAGTTAAATAAGCAGGGTGACGTACTCCTTTCCCTATTTGGAACCAGTCTGTTGTTCCATGTCTGGTTCTAACTGTTGCTTCTTGACCTGCATACAGATTTCTCAGGAGGTAGGTATGGTGGTCTGATATTCCCATCTCTTGAAGAATTTTCCAGTTTATTGTGATCTACTGTTCATGAGAACCCCATGAACAGTATGAGAAGGCTTCCAGAGTAGGAACTTGAAAAAAATTCCTGAGAGACTTCCTTCCATAATTTTTTAGCAATAAATATGGGTTTAAAGCAAGAATGTATCAATCCCTTGAATCAGGTCTGTGAACCTTGTCTATTGAAATAGTTAGTGTGCAATTTATAGTTAGTGTGCAATTTAAGTGAAAGTGAAAGTCACTCTGTCATGTCCAACTTTTTATGACCCCATGGACTATACAGTCCATGAAATTCTCCAAGCCAGAATACTGGAGTGGGTAGCCTATCCCTTCTCCAGCAGATCTTTCTGACCCAGGAATGGAACCGGAGTCTCTTGCATTGCAGGCAGATTCTTTACCAACTGAGCTATCAGGGAAGCCAGTGCTTTTGAAGTGGGTACCCCCTACTCTGCATCTTAAACAGACCGATGCTTAAAGTTTGGAATTAGTTTTCCAGCTATCAGACTAACAGCAGTATCTTCTAAAATTGATAAAAGCTCTGCTTTATGATGCTACAAGAAAGTATTTATCTGAATAACGTGTTAGTGATTGCCGAAGAACTAAAACCCACTAGATGTAATGATCACTGATAAATGCCTTAATAGTTCTTTTTCAGAGCTAATCTTTCTTCAGCTGCATGCATACGTGTCATAAATGTGATCACAGGGAAGTTGTTCAAGGAAAATAAACTAAAAAAAGTAAAATCAGATGAAAAATTAAGATTTGTTCTGAATGCAGAGGGAGATGAGCCTTCCTATTTTCATGAAGCTAGTATTTTGGTGATTATAGTACTTTGCCGTTTTCCCATAGAGTTGCTATTTTCTTTCTTTTTTGAAATACTATTTGTTATTTTTGTCTGACTGTAAATGTAATATATGTTTACTTGGAAAATACAGAGAAGCATAAAGAGTAAGAAAAAAATCCCATAACCAGTGATAAGCACTGTTAACATTTTTGCTTACATCCAGCCAGCCTCTTTTTCCTCTGAAAATATGTTTTTCTTGTACAAAATTGTGATAATGCTGTACTTAGTGTTTTGTAACCTTTTTTTCCCCTCAACAATTTATTGTGACCGTTTTCTCATGTTATTAAATTTTCCGCTAGAACATGATTTTTTACGGCTGGCTTAGTGTTCCATTACAGAGAACTATACTTGATTTAACATCTCCTAATGTTGGCAGGTTGTTTGGTATCATAAAGCTGCAAGAAGCATCTTTCTATGTAAATATTTGTACACACCTGATTATTTCCTCAGGATAAATTCCTTGAAGGGCAATTGCTGGGTCAATTGAATGTAATTTTTTTTTTTTAGGCCTTTGGCACTTGATGCTAAATCTTTCTCCAGGAAAAAGCTAGTTACTCCCCTTCCACCAGAACATGGGATGTTCATTTCTCTATATCCTAAGCAATACTGATTATTATGGTATTACTATCATTATTTTACCTATTTATTCTGGCATAGGAAATGTGCTTACATAGCTAGAATTTTAAAGGTGCAAGAATATACAGTGCCGTCTGCTTCCTTTGTTCCCCAGCCACCTGGTTTCCATCTCCAGAAGTGAGTAGCACTGATGCTGTTAAAAGGTATTTTTCCAGAGGTACCTCACCAAACACAAATAAATACAAGTAATCTGCCACCCCTGCACACATGCACTCTTTTTATGTAAATAAAATTTTGCACACACTGTTAAGCACTGCAGTTTTTGCACTTCTGTTGCTTTGTATGGATGTAATGTTAATTTATTAGTGTCTTCTAGATCAATATTTGTTTCCTATCTTTTGTTACTTCAAACAATTCTGTGATGAGAAGCCTTTCATGTATGTTATTTTGCATATATGTGTAGGATAAGAGATTATATCTGTAGGATTAATCCCTAGGAGAGGAATTGCTGGGTCAGTGGAGATACAGATACATATATAAATATAGTGTATATGCTCAGTCGTGTCTGAGCCTTTGTGGCCCCATGGACTGTAGCCCGCTAGTCTCCTCTGCCCATGGGATTTTCCAGGCAAGAGCACTGGAGTGGGGTGCCATCTCCTGCTCCAGGGGATCTTCCCGACCCACGAATCAAACCTGTGTCTCATGCGTCCCCTGCGTCAGCAGGTGGATTCTTTACCACTAACCAACTGGAAAGCCTCAGCACGTATATATTAAGAGATATATGTATTGCTGAATCGCCTCAGTAGTCATGCAACTAGTTTACATTCCCACTAGCCATGTAGACAAAGTGTATCTCATTCCTATGCCTGCAGAGTATCCTATCAATTTTACTTCTCTTTGCCGATCTGATAAGTGAAAAATAGCATCTCAGCAGAGTTTTAATTTGCATTTTGCTGATTATGAATGAGGTTGAGCATGTTCCATTTGTTTAAGGGCCGTTTATGTTTCCCGTGAGAATTGTTCCTATCATTTGCTTATTTTCCTACTAAATTATTGCTTGTCATCTTATTGATCTGTAGGACTGTTCATAAAGAAATGAGCTCTTTGCCTATAATAGGAGTTGCAAATATTTTTTTCCAGTTCAATGTTTGTCTTTTGATACTGGTTTTTGCTCCACAGAAATTTTTTATTTTTATGTGACCACATTTATTAACCTTTTATGACTTCTGGGTTTTGTGTCATAATTAGAAAGGTATTTCTCACTCCAGCATCACTTTGGACTGTTCTAGTGCTCTTACAGTTTTAGTTTTCACATTAAGGTTTTGATCCATTGGGAATTTATCCTAATGAAAGTTTTATCATCTGTTGAGAACCAACTTTATTTTTCCTCAGTGGCTACTTGTCCCAGTACTTTCATTGAATAATCCCAATCTTTTCTCCAGTGATTGGAGACGCCACCTTTATGATTATTCCTTGCCAATTTGGTGGTAGAAAAAAGCAGCCTTTGTCTGCTTTCATTTTCATGTATTTGACTATCTGTCTAGGAATTGTTTCCCACGTATCATTAGTGTTTCTTCTTGTGTGACTTTCTGTTTGCTCTCCTCACACTTTGTTATGTGCCAGGTTATACTCCTCAGTTTTTGTTTACCTTGAGTGTGGTCTTGTGGCCGACCCTGTGTCTGAAGCTGCTGGCTTCAAAGTGCTTCACATATTTATTTCCTCACCTAATCTTCTCAGCTCTGCTCTAAGGTACTTGAAAATGAAGCAGATGAAGCACAAAGAGATCCAGTAACTTTCCCAATCGTATACAGTGTTTTGTAGCAGAGCCCCTGTTCTCTGAAAAAAAAAAAAAAACTCTGAAGATGCTAGTTTCCATGTATATACCTTAACCGGTTCATTGTTCTTCAGGGAGTATCGCATTCGGGGCCCAGCTCTACGGACATTTCACTGTGTTATGCCAATCGCTCTGCAGCCCTCTTCCACCTGGGTCAGTATGAAGTGAGTATCAGAATGCCTGGTGTGATTGGAGAGGATCTGCAGGGGGTTCCCCGGGGGACTAGACCTTCATCCTTGCTTCCACCTCAGAACACTAAAACTGGGCCCTATGCAACTGGTTGAACCAGAAGCAAATTGATATCCTCCCGAACTTGTTCTTTCTCATAGTTCACTTCACTTGTCACAGATTATTATGTAGGGTGGTGTTGGTTGGCAGGAAAGAGACATGCACGTTCCCCAGGGCCATGGACTCTCTCCAGTGGGTCAGCAGTGCTCAGTTGTTAAGATCAATTGTGATACACACAGCTACTGCTAATAATGCTTTAGGTTCTAAGTGTTTGCAAACTATTTTATTTGTTTGGGTTATTTATTTTTTTTTAATAAGTAGATGAGCAGGTTTAAGAATATCCCTGTAGGGCTTCCGGGTGGCTCAGTGGTAAAGAATCTGTCTGCCAACTCAGGAGATGCAGGTTTGATCCCTGATCAGGGAGGATCCCACGTGCTCCACAACTACTGAGTTTATGCTCTAGAGCCCAGAAGCCACAGCTGCTGAAACCAGAGAGCCCTAGAGCTTGTGCCCCACAACAGGAGAAGCCACCTCAGTGAGAAGGCCTCACACCGCAACTAGAGAGTAGCCCCTATGCTCCAGAACTAGAGAAAAACCTGAGCAGCTACGAAAACCCAGCACAACCAAAACTGGAAAAGTGGCGGGGGTGGGGGAGAGAGCTATCTGAGTAATCACAAGTTCACGCTTAAGCCCTTTGGTCCAAAAGAGGAGAGCAAGAATCTAACTCCAGTCCCCCAGCAAGAAAAGCCTGGGCTACTGAAGGCAGCGATGGGAAGACCTTGTGAAGCATTTAGCCCTTTATGTCTTCCCTATATTATTACTTCTTACAATAATGATTCCCATATATTAAGCACATACTGTGTTCCAGGCATCTTTTTAACACATCAGGTATATTACCTTGTTTTTGTCTTTACTTCTATCCTGTGAGGTATTATCCCCATTTTTTCCGATGTGGAAACTTAAACACTGAGAAGCTAATTCACTTGCACAAGGTCATACAACTAGTAAGAGGCGGAGTCTGTACTGGGATGCCCTCTTAATCACCATAATATGCCTCTTCTGTCTGTAAAACTTTTCTCCTTAGAATCAAAAATAGTTAATGACAGTTAAACATAATACCTTCAGCATGTATTTCTAATCATTAAACTAAAAGATCACAGTACAATATGATTTAAAGAAATAAGCACAGGGTTGTAGTTGCTCTATTTTTAATAATCCTTCACTCACTTGTAGATTTTTGTTAAGACTTCCAAGTGAATATTTTATAGAGTGGGGACTAATGGTCATTTGGGAATCTACTTTCTGTTTTTAGACATGCCTTAAAGACATCGTCAGAGCACAGACCCATGGGTATCCAGAAAGACTGCAACCCAAGCTGCTGTTGCGTAAGGCAGAGTGTCTGGTGACCCTGGGGAGACCACAGGAGGCAAGCCAGACCATCATTGATCTTGAAAGTAGCTTTGCTGCCAAGCCAACTCTCTCAGCTTCCCAGTTTCAGATTCTGCAGAGAACCCTCTGTCGTGTGAAAGTGAAGGTACAAGAAAAGGAGAATCTCCCAGAAATCTTCCCAGAGGCTCTAACCAAAACCTTTGAGGGTGTGGACCTAAGGGAAGAGAATGAACAAATTCCTGGTGCCTCGTCCTCTGTCAGCTTACATATAGACCCTTTAAAAGGCCGCTATCTGGTTGCCACAAAAGATATCCTCCCAGGAGAGCTTCTGGTGAAAGAGGATGCTTTTGTGAGTGTCCTTAACCCAGGAGAAGTGCCACTGCGGCCTCGTGGCCTGGAGAGCAAGTGGGACATCCAAGTTACCAATGGGGACCTTCACTGTCACCGATGTCTGAGGCACACTCTGGCCCCGGTTCCCTGTGATGGATGCAGCTATGCCAAGTACTGCAGCCAGGAGTGTATGCAGCAGGCCTGGGATCGCTACCATAGTGTGGAGTGTTCTCTGGGGGCTCTGCTTCTCACACTGGGTTTGTTTTGTCATGTTGCCCTGAGGTCGACTCTTTTAGCTAGGTTTGAGGATGTTGGCAAAGTCACAAAGAAGCTCTGTGGTGAGATGAGTAACCAGGGCATCTGCTTACCTGAAAGCAAGAATCCGGTGCAGACACTCAAATATGACCTGGGAGGAGAGGGGGACAAAAAGGACAAAGCAGTTGAGACCCCAATTCCTGGATGTGATATTAATGGGAAATATGAAAGGAATTATAATGCCATCTTCCACCTTTTACCCCATACTGAAAACCATAGCCCTGAGCACAAATTCCTCTGTGCTCTAAGTGTTTCTGCATTGTGCAGGCAGCTCGAAGCAGCTGGTTTACAGGCCTTCACAACAGATCTGAAACCAACTAAGCTGAAAGCTGCAGAGCCTCCTGTGTTGTGTGCAGAGCTGAGTGTTTGGGGAGTGGCTATGCTGAGACACATGTTACAGCTGCAGTGTAATGCTCAGGCAATAACGACCATCCAGCAAACAGGTAAGAGGAAACCTCTTTATTCTGCCTTACAATATTGTTCTTGATAGAGCTAACATTTACAGTGGAGAAAGAACTGTAAAAGAGAACAGTAGTCAAGTCAGTGGCTTAAGGGAACACACAGCTGTCTTCTGCTTATGCCATCGAGAAGCTCTGTGACTTTAAATTACTTTGATCCTACTCTGCCTCAGCTTTCTCATCTGTAAAATGGGTAGTTTAATCTCACCTAACATTACAGAGTTGTGAAGCTGATGTGCTTATTTCTAAAAATAAAGTTAAAAATCCTATCCCCTGCCCAAAAAAAACTCTGTTACACTGTTAATTTTTGTTTTAATTTTAACTGTAATTTTATTTTAAATTTTGTTTATTTATGATTGTGCTGGGTCTTCATTGCTGTGCACAGGCTTTCTCTAGTTGCAGTGAGCAGGGGCTACTCTAGTTGTGGTGCAGAGGCTTTTCATTATAGTGGCTTCTCTTGTTGCAGAGCATGGGCTCTAGGGTGCATAGGCTTCAGTAGTTGTGGCGCGAGGGCTCAGTAGGTGTGGTACACAGGCTTAATTGCCACAGAGCATGTGGAATCTTCTTGGATCAGAGATCAAACATGTCTCCTACATCGGCAGCCAGATCCTTAACCACTGGACCACCAGGGAAATCCTACACTGTTAATTTTTTATTGTGAAGGAAAGCTCAAACAATCTAGACAAAACAATCACGACAAACAAGACTGCAGACGGAGCAGGGTCTGTAGTTAAAGTATCAGAATCTTAACTTACTCCTGTGACACAGCTAGTCTTATCTCTTCTCTTCAGCCAACAGATTTTTCCCTCCATTCTTCTGTTTTAAATTTCCAAGAGAGGAATCTGGCCCAGCACAGCTTTTCAGGCAATACTGCTATAGTGGGCTGTATGACTGCTGCTGCTGCTGCTAAGTCGCTTCAGTCGTGTCCGACTCTGTACGACCCCATGGACAGCAGCCCACGAGGCTCCCCCGTTCCTGGGATTCTCCAGGCAAGAACACTGGAGTGGGTTGCCATTTCCTTCTCCAATGCATGAAAGTGAAAAGTGAAAGTGAAGTCGCTCAGTTGTGTCCGACTCTTAGCGACCCCATGGACTGCAGCCCACCAGGCTCCTCCGTCCATGGGATTTTCCAGGCAAGAGTGCTGGAGTGGGGTGCCATTGCCTTCTCCAGGGCTGTATGACTATTTCTAATCAAACATGGATTACCTTATCTGGGTTTGGGCTGCCTTTGGTCTCAGGGCCATTGCTAGACACAGACTAGCCTAGCCCTGTTTTCCTGAACTAGACCCTGGAGATGAGGCTGTTAAGGTAGATGGGGAGGTTACCTGTGCCCAGCATCCTGAGTGCCACCTCTAATATGATTGTACTGACAACAGATACTGTTATTAGCAAAGAAATGGTGTTTCCAACATTTCTGTTGTTTGATCTCCATTTTAGCAGACAGTGTGTTTCAATTCAGTCAGCTCAGGATACTTTTCTCAATTTCCTAATTAGCTCTCTGGAGGGGAGGAATGAGGTCATATCTACACCTAGTATTTATAGGCAGATATTAAATGTGGCTTCACTGAACTATATATGCTTAGCTCTTTTGATTGTCTCACACGAGGTAATGTAGAATCCTGTCAACCTTTTGTTTATATTTTTTATCTCTAATTTTAATTCAGCTGCCAAGTTATACAGTGTATAGTTATTTCATTGGACATATTTTGGGGCAGGACTCAATTCCCCATCCTGAAGCACAGGAAACATCCCAAAATAGCACTGGCCTCATCCCATGATACAACAGAATCACACTGCAAGCCAGTCTCCGTTTTCCTCTCTGCCTTTTGCTGCTTTGAGCCATTGCTACCTTCTAAAATATATCTGTTGAGTGTTTCTCCAGAATTGTGTTTTCCCTCGGGTACATTCACTGGCATTTTAAAAAATACTGTTTTCATTTTGTTTTGTTTTTCTGAATATAAAAAATAGTATATAGAGCTTCCAGATTATACAGCAGAAAGATACCACCTCTTGATTCTATTATGTCTTGCCTCTAAAATACTAAGTAGAACATACAAAAAAGATATAAATGTCAGTAGCTTGCAAAACTGTGAAAACTGTTGTCTGCGAAAAACAGTAGTGGCGACCACTAACTCAGGCTGAGTCCTTGAGGCAGGATGGCAAAGCCAGAGGGACGAACGTGTTTTCCACCTGCCCTCCTTCACTGGCCTCCCCTTATGGTCAAAGAGTCATCGCCTAAATGTTTTTGTTCCCTGTTCATGGTATTGCATTGCAGTCAATTTTTTATTTACACGGCAAGTTTGGGGTAAAATTTTTCACAAGTTGTTAAGAATGAATTTTGGTAGGAAGAATATGTATGGTCAGGAACACTTGTATCTTCTGTGGCTGAAAAAGACTAGAAAGGACTAGATACGTACCATAATACTGGTCACCTGAAGTGATCGGAAAAGGAGACTCTGTCTTCATCTATGAGGTTCTAGTATTTTATGCATGATTTATTCTTACTTATGTTTTAACTGTATATACATTAGTCAAAAACAACACTAGAAGTAAAAATACCAAAATCTTAATTAGCAGTGATGAATTCTGAAAGTGGAAATATGGGTGATTATGGCTTTCTTTGAACATACCTGTATTTTTAAAATTAAAAACACATATTCGCACTGTGGTAACATTATTCTAGTAAATTTAAAATTGGTTGTATACCTTTCCCTTCATTCTAGGGAAATGAGAAACATTCAAAAAAATAGTTCACAGAGCAAAAGGTAGGAAAATTATAAAAATGAGTCTTAAACAGTAAATATAAATGGACTAAACTCTATTAAATGAATCTTTTAGGATGGGTCAAAAAGATTAAAATCCAACTATATTCTGTTTACAAAAAGTACTAGTTGCTCAGTTATGTCCAACTCTTTGCGACCCCATGGATTATAGCCTGCCAGGCTCCTCTGTCCATGGGATTGTCCAGGCAAGAACACTGGAGTGGGTTGCCGTGCCTTCCTCCAAGTGACTCTTGAAACAACATGAAGTGTTTGGGCAAGACATGTCGGGAATCACAGGCAAATCAGGGTATTAATATAAAACAGTAGAACCCAAGGTAAGATATCTAGTAAAACAAAGAGGCACTTTATTTTTGTAAAGAAGACTTTTCTGAAATGTATCATCAAGCTTAGCTCTCAGGAACATAGAGATTGTGTCTGTAAAACAAAAGTGACTGAGTATACGTGGAGAAACTGGCAAAAACTCCATGGTTATAAGAAAGTTTAATATGCCCCTCTGATCAAATATATTAAAAATAAGGATATAGAAACCAAGATAACATAATAAAACAGGGAATTCAGAGATATAGTCATCAAAGCTTGTGTCCTATAGACCAGGGTTTAGCCAACTTTCTCTGTAAAGGGCCAGGTAGTAAATGCCCGGGCTTTGCAGACCACGTGGTCTCTTCTGCAGCCACTCAGCCGCACTTGTAGCATGAAAGCGATGATAAACAGCACACAAATGAATGTGCCTGGCTGGGCGCCAATGAAAATTTATTATGGACGCTGAACGCTGAATTCCTTACAATTTTTCATTTCATGAGAATTTTCTTTTGAACCACTTAAAAATGTAAGCACCAGACTCCCCTGATGGTCCAGTGGTTAGTTAAGAATCCACCTGCCAGTGCAGGGGACATGGGTTCGATCTCTGGTCCTGGAAGATTCCACATGCCAAGGAACAGCTACGCCCGTGGGCCGCAACCGCTGAAGCCCTCGCCCTGGAGCCCACATACCGCAGCAAGAGAAGTGCCCGCAGTGAGAAGCCCTCCCACTGCAGCTGGAAAGTCGCCCCTGCTCACCCCGCAATTAGAGAAAGCCCCGTGCACAGCAACGAAGACCCAGGGCAGCCAAAAATAAAAATAAATGATTTTTAAAAACGCAAAAGCCATTCTTAGGCCACATATGTACAAAGAAGAGGCAGCAGGCAGGATTTGGCACACAGGCTATACAGTCTACAGGTTCCTGATAGAGACAGAAGTTTGGCAAATCTAAGTAAGAAATCCAAGGCAGTGGCACCCCACTCCAGTGTTCTTGCCTGGAAAATCCCATGGACGGAGGAGCCTGGATGGCTGCAGTCCATGGGGTTGCTGAGGGTCGGACATGACTGAGCAACTTCACTTTCACTTTTCACTGTCATGCGTTGGAGAAGGAAATGGCAACCCACTCCAGTGTTCTTGCCTGGAGAACCCCAGGGACGGGGGAGCCTGGTGGGTTGCCGTCCATGGGGTCGCACAGAGTCGGACACGACTGAAACGACTTAGCAGCAGCAGCAGCAGCAGCAGGGGAAAACGCCCCCAAATTAGAAACAATGAAGGGGTTTAGCCAAGAATATAAATTTGTTTTAAAGTTTATAGCAAATATTTAGTACAACTTTAGATTATTGAATTTGAAAATACTAAGTAGACAACTTTGTAGAAAAATAGAAATTGCCTAAATTTTTCCAGAGGGAGGAAAATGCTTTAAAAGTCCAATGATTATGGAAGAAATTGAAAAAGTTATCAAAATATTTCCATAAAAACAAGCCAGACCCACTCTTTTCTATGTGAGTTCTTTAAAACTTTTAAGGAACACATTTAGCTACCTTTTAAAAAGTACCTTTCAAGGAACAGAAAGATATTTTTATCTTTTTATACAATATAAACATTATAAAAATATCTAAAAAATATAATGATACTTTATATCATTTTTATACATTATAAACTCTTCCAGGACATGGGTACAACCTAGTACCTTTTCCCACTCATTTTACAAAGCCCAGAATAAAAACTATAGACCAGTCTCACTTGTGAATATAGATGCAGAAACCCTGAAAAAAAAAAAATCACTGCTATGTCACATCCAGCAGCTTATTAAAGGAACAATCATATATCACCAAGTAGAATCTCTTCCAGAAATGCAAGGATATTTTAATTTGGAAAGATATAAAAGAAGGCTTGGATAAATGCAGACACATGCCATGTCCTGAGAAGGAAAGACTAAAAAATGTAAAAATGCTGATTTCCCTGCATTGACCTAATCAGTATAATGCCATTTCCAGTGAAATCACGATTGGATTTTTCTGAAACTTTGACAGTGTCCTAAAGTTCTTCTTGAATAACTGGGTAAGAATAGCCTATTTGTTGTAAAAAGTACTGAAGGGACTTAGTACTACTAGATTTCCTATCAGCATTGAGCTACAATAATTAAAAGCAATATAGTACTGATATGGTAGCCCCCCAAAAGTATTAGAGTCTTTCCTCAAGTCGTTAAAAAATTAAATATTTAAAAATTAAACCATAAAATATCTAGACAAAGATAAGTGAATTTTTACATAATTTTAGGCTGGTCAGAGAAGCTTTCTAAAGTGTATAATACCAAATTTCGGTAATTAGAAGATAGCTAGATTTAACTTAAATGCCAAATTTCAAAAACACTATAATCAGAAAAGAAGATAGCAGATGTAGGTGAAAGAGGCCCTTGAAGGAATGAGAGTGCTGGATGGGGAACAGTGAGTTCCTGTTCTCTCACTCTAACCACTAACTCTCAGTATGAACTTGGGCGGGTTACTCAACCTCTGTGGGGGTCATTACTCTGATACGGATAATGAGAGGACTAGGTGAATCTCCAGGCCTCTAGGGGAGGCTGTTTGCAAACATGACCACAATTTCTGTGGTCCCATCCTTATATGTTTACTCCATTTGAACTTGACACTGCTTTTTCTCCCATCCAGAGGTGGAGCCTGTTTCCCCCTGCTGAACCTCAGTTTGATCAGTGGAGTGCAGTAGAAGTGATGTTATGTGACTTAATGAATCTAAGCCTTAAGAGACCTTGCAGCTGCGATTGTTAATTCTTAAAATGATGATGTGGACTGTGAACAAGCCTGGGCTAGCCTCTCAAAAAACCACATGCAGATGGTTGTAATCCTAAAGGTAATCCCAGGCAAGACTAGCAGAAAAAATATTCAGCTGAGCTCAAGCAAAGTTGTTGGCACACAGCATTGTAAGAAATGAAATAGTTGTCGATTTAACACTCCCCACCCCCCAAAACCCATAAAGAAAAATGAGAACGTGAGTGACAAAATGAGAACATTTCCAGCAACTGTGCAACTCTTAAAGTCAACTTTTACAAATGGACATAGTGATGGAAATGTTCTAAAACTGGATTGCGGTAATGGTTGCACAACTTAGATTAATTTCCTTAAAATTGTTGAATTACACTTAAAATAGGTGAGTTTTATGGTATATAAGTTAAATCTTATATATACATAAGCAAGCACTTTATCAAAGTAGTAATAAAGATGATCATTTCTAACCTCTCTCTAGTAATTTAAGCAAGATAACCATTTTTTTCCCTATCAGATTGGCAGAGTTGCTTTGTTTTTTTTTTTAATTATAGTATATATCTCAGGTTAGAGTATAAAGAGATGGCCATGACATACTAAGTGAAGAGAAGTAACTTACAAATCACTATGTGTACCATGTTGCTGCTGCTGCTGCTGCTAAGTTGCTTCAGTCGTGTCCGACTCTGTGCAACCCCATAGACGGCAGCCCACCAGGCTCCCCCGTCCCTGGGATTCTCCAGGCAAGAACACTGGAGTGGGTTGCCATTTCCTTCTCCAATGCATGAAAGTGCAAAGTCAAAGTGAAGTTTCTCATGTTGCTAGTTACGTTAAAAATTCCATATTTAGGGCTAGAAAGAAAACTTATATAATGCTCCAAAACCTTATAGCTGACTGAGAGTATTATAAATGATGTTATTTTCTCTGTAATTTTCAGATTGTAAATTTTTTCGGACTCCCATGTGTTTCTTCTGTAATTTCGTTTCTTTAAACAATAAAAAAAGTTCACATGATAAGAGCATTTTTTAAGGCACTTGATACATACTGCAAAATTGCCCTCCAGGAAAGTTGTACCAGTTAACACGCCCACGAGCAATGTTCACTTTCATTTTTGAAGTCAATCTAATTTTGTCTCCGTCTGCTAATATTTCTAATCTTATTTCATTCCTTTTTATTATTTCTTTGGGGTTCCAACACCTCCCAGTTTAGTGTTCTCATTGAATTTCATTAGCAGCTGTTTCATCAGTAGCTCAGAAGAAGGATTAAAGTGTTAACTTGGATGGATTTTGACAAAAACCTATAAAAATGTATGTTATTATCTTTGCATAAATCCTATTTAATCATAGTTCCTCAGGAACCTCTCTTTGGCACTTATTTGAAGGAATAGAACTGGCCACCGATGAAACTCCAGACTTCCGTATGTGCAGATCTGTCTGGGTAAAACTGGCATATTCATGGTGTGTCTGGGTTCAGGTCATAAAGGGGATTAATGAAGTTCTGCAGAGGTTCAGGTCAATTCACTGCCCTTTCACTCTTCAGCCACTGGGAATCTACCTTTCGTGGGGATCCTTGATGACTTGTTTTACACAGAAATTTCATAAATATCTGCCATAAGTTTTATGAAGTTTCATAAAATATCTGCCAAGAGAGGTATATTCCAAAAGTATTATAAATGAATGTTTTTTCTTTACTTGAATCTCATTTTAAGTGTACTAAGGATATTAGTGAGCTGCCCTTTCCGTAAGATACAGAATCGGTCCCTCTTTTTTTTTTTTGTTTGTTCTGTACACAAAATGTCAACAGATTTGCTTAAGGTACCTACACATTCTCACTTTCTCTGATCTCTGCTAATAGATGACTAATGCAAAATATTGAATAACTTTTAAAATCAATACTTAATTTTGTCGAGATAATTAGAGAGAGATTCAACTCTGACATAAAATACTCACCCCACTCAGTTGCTGGGCCTACTTCTGTCAGAGGATAATCCATAAATAATTCACGAAGCTGGCATTACTCACGGCATTGTGATAATTTTTTTCTGGGAAAATTTTAGCAGCTGTTCTAATATAGATTGCCAGTTATCAGTAGTTGGCAATGCAAGTCAACTTTTAATTATGCAGAGGCTGATTATTCAGACTACAAACTGTTTGTGCCCGGTGCTGCTCCTTCCTGCGGCCTCCTTACCTTTTAGCATTTCCACTGCTCATTAGCACATTTACCAGAAGGTAGGCCTTGGACAAGGCGGGGGGAAGGATACTAAAATCAGTTATGCATTTAGGAGACGGACTAATGAAAGATTTCAATACAGTGTAGAACTGTTGACTAAAATGGAGTCATTTGGATTCCCTGTGAGTTTTATTTACTTGTTCTAATTCTGGCTCTCCACAGCAGCAGGTAATAGAATTGTCTGCAGAGAGACAGTATTAGCCCTATAGCTAATGTTTTCCTTTCTAGAACATTTTCACTTGATGGTTTATATTTTCTTTATTTCATATGTGCCTACACCCCATTATTTGGTGGTTGGTAGATTGAGACTCCTGGCTTATATGGTGATATCACAATTAAGTGATGGCTTATCAGTTTTCCAGAAAACTGAAATTTCCCTTTCAAGTACCAGTATCTTTCCTATTTCAACCAGCTTTGTTGGAAATACGATCTGCTCGTGCTTACACCAAGGCTTCGGAACGCAGTTGAAACCTTTCGTACACTCAAGGTTGTGTGTACTGTGCATTCTCCTGATACGTATGGCTGTCACAAAAATCCGTGCAAGCATGGTGTGAGTCTGAGAGCCTCTGGTTAAGTCAGATGTACAGTTGTAGTAAAACTCGGTGGTGCTAGTATTTTTGTTTGCCCCAAGTCTATTATCCTTGTATAAGTTCTGCTTCCTCCCCAGTCTGTCACCGTCTCCTTGGCCGTTGTCAGAAATCCTGCATCTTATTAGTTCTCTGTTTCTGGACTGTTGTGGGCTGAGAAGCTGAATAGCTATGCCAATTAGAGTTACGGCTAAAATAAGAGCAAGTGGGCCTGCAGGAGAATAGAAGAACTCACATATGAATATAAGTGGTTGAGCCTTGGTGCAGAAATAGCCTCACGACTCTTTTCCACCACTTCCTTCCTAATTTTCAGTCATGTGGTTAAATTGCTGATTGTGTTTCAAAGAAGAGGTTGCTTGGGATATGGAACTGGAATAGACATAGCCCAGGACTTCCCTGGTGGTCCAGTGGTTAAGACCCCACACTTCCAGTGCAGGGGGCACAAGCTTGATCCCTGCTCAGGGAAGTTCCACATGCGGCAAGGTGTAGCCAAAAAAAAAGTGATTCAGAGATTTTTTTCAGTGAGAACTACTACTGACTGATATCCCATCAAATTGGGACAAAGAGCAGAATAAAGAGGTGAGCATAAGAAATAACTATAGTTTTTTTAAAAAATAGATGATAGGCCTGTTTAAGATAGCCATTAGGTTACCTGTTCTATTAACCCCCCAAAGACCAGTTAAACAAAAGCACTTGGACTATAAAAGTCTTTAGGAAGTAACCTCAGCAGGTGCTCTGGTTTCCATGTCGTCATGAACATTATGCAACTGTCTTGTCTAGAAGGCTCCCTACTGATAATTCCTTTTTTATTATTTTCTACAAATTCTAATCTTTGGATTATTTTGGGGGAATTGAGACACAGTGGTTAGGTTCCTGGATTCTGGTGGACTTTTCATGTGCTCATTTGCTTTGCTTCCTGGGGACCAGAGTTAGCTCTGAGTCACGCTCCGTCTGATTTGTATCAGATCCGGCTTGTGGAACTCTGACTCAGCCGGGCTTCAGGCCTGATCGCCCAGCTCATCGGGCTGGAATGGAGGGCGAGGCCAGGACGAATGTCCTGACACATTTTTCCCCTGTCTCCTCTTGCACTTTCAGGATCTAAAGAGAGCCTCATTACTGACACCCGGCGGGTGCGCCTTGCCACGGCCCTTTTCCCTGTCGTCAGCCTCCTGAACCATTCCTGCAGCCCCAACACCAGCGTGTCCTTCATCGGCACCATCGCCACCATTCGGGCATCACAGCTGATTCGAAGTGGGCAAGAGATCTTGCACTGCTATGGTGAGCCGTCCATCCTCCCCGCTGCCCACCTTCTCCAGCAGAAAAGGACGGGGTGAACTCGCATGGGCAGGCCCCAAAGCAGGTGCCTTCATCTGCCCAGGGAGGGTTGTTTCCTGGTGGAGGTGGCACAGAGCTCCTCACTAGGCCCTGTTGTGTCTACACTACGGTGTGTCTCACGGCTTGATCCCTATAAGCATCCTATTCTGAAAATGGACTGGGAACAACTTCTTGGCTTCTTTTCCTTCCTGTCCCCATGACTGTGAAGCCTGTTTCTATAGTTACACCCGTGTTTGAGTAAAAGGTACTTCTCACATGATGTGTGATTACCAGACCCTCCACTAAGCTGAAGTCTTTTTTTTTTTTTGACTGTGATGTGCAGGATCTTAGTTCCCTGACCAGGGAGGCAGCCCGCTGTCCCTTGCAGTGGAAGCTCAGAGTCTTAACCACTGGATCGTCAGGGAAGTCCCCTGCAATCTTTTAAGCAGTGTTTGGTGCTCTCTGGGTTTCAATATTGGCCAAGCGTGGTCTTTCTGCAGGACCGCATGAGAGCAGGATGGGCGTTGCTGAGAGGCGCCAGAAGCTGAGGTCTCAGTATTTCTTTGACTGCGACTGTCCACCTTGTGAACGTGAGAAGCAGAGACCCTCGGCGGGGCCTGGTCGGGGAGCCTTCCGTTGTCACCGTTGCAGAGCGCTCCTGCAGGTGAATCTTTCTCTCTTCTCGTGGCTTTTCTGGGACATCAGTTATCCAGCTGAAAGGCCTGAAATCTTTAGGAGGATGCCTTTGGGACTTGGAGGTGCTGAAAGCCATACTCTCTCTTCCCCACACCTTGATCACCCCCTACAGGAACCACAGGGAAGGGTTGGGATTCACGCTCTTTCTCCTGCAAAGAGCAGAGAATCCCACCTAAACTAAGTCAGGGTTGCTCCAGTGAATCGCGAGGAAGTCCCAGGTCAAGGGCGCTTCAAATACACTGTGGCCCAGGGGCTCAGGGAGCGTCACCAAGACCCAGTTTTTCTTTCTGCCCCTCAGCTCCATTTTCTCTGTTATTTAACCCCGTCTCAGAGAGACTTCCTCCTTGCCGTGGCTGGATGGCTGCCTTTAGCTCCAGCCTTAGACCCTCCCAGTCCAGAAGGATAAAAACATACAGACTCTAACAGAGATGTAGGCAAAAATCATACTGCGTTTCATCAACCTAATACCTGTGGCTGGAGGGAAATCAGAGGCACAGAGATTCCCTCCAGCCATTTGGGCCAGAGGGATGGGCCATATCAGAGCTGCCTGCTCCCCGCTCAGCTCCCAGGTACTGACTGAGGAAGGGTGAAAGAGGACCCTCGGGAGAAATCAGGGTGCTCTTGCCAAATGGAGCCACGGATTCTGGCATCTGAAAAACAGCTAATGTCTTAGGGGACCTGTAGGTAGAACATGGAACTGGTTTTATTGTAAAGCTGAAGTCACAACAAGCCCAGCGTCAAATGTGGGGAGGCCTCACCCAGCACCTTTTCCTGTTGGTTTCCTTGTGGCTTTTTCATAACCCCTGGAAATATGTCTGTCATCCAAAGTCCTAGCCCCAGAGAGAAGTAAGAGGAACTGTAGAAGCCAGGTGGGATACAGTTCATGGTGTCGCAAAGAGCCAGACACAACTGAGCGACTAACACACAACACAACGCTAATATGGAAAGAGACTGTGGTCTGTACCAGTTTTAATTTGGTTGCAGAAGCTAAATCTCCCACAAGGCTCGGCTCCTGCTTCTGCTAAAGTTGCTGCCATCAAACCGAATCCAGATTCAGTCCCCCTTGGTCATTGTATGCTACGGCAGGAGTCTCCTTGCCCCACAGGGTCAGAAGTTCTGGAGTGATGCTATAGGGTAAGCACGTGCAGTGACGCTAGCTGACTCTGGTCAATAAAGAGAATACTGACTTCTGCAGGGAGATGATGTTCTGAGCTGCAGCGGCCCAGATTGTATGGAATCAGTCAGCAGAGACCTCCTGGTCTCCCGGCTACAGGACCTTCAGCGGCAGGTGGGGGCGGCCCAGAAGCATCTCAGAAACGGCAGACTAGGTGAGACTGGCTCCCTGCTTCGGTCCTCCAGCCCCTTCTCTTTTATTCAGTCCAAGTTCACCTTGATCTCAAGGATACTCAGTGAAGATTGAAGCGTTGAATTTAATTATCCCCCTGCCAGCCACAAGATGGCTATGTAGGCCAGTGAGACCAAACCCTTACCAGTTCAATTTGCATGATGTCCTTGAAAAAGGGCCAACTGATTTAAGCTGTTGTTCTCTTAGGCATCAGAGAGTTAGTTAAAGACTAACGGGTTATCTCTGACATCCGTAATCTTTGTGCATATCCAGAAGCTCAATGTCACTTATTTAAGTTCTGGAGCCTCGTGATCTAATTTCCCAGAGAAACTGTTCTGCACTCACCAGAGCCTGTCTCTCATCTACAGAGCAGTGGAGCATGTGCCCAGTGGGTTTAAGTATCCTGCTTTTTCCAGAAAGGGAGTTACAAAACCCCTCATTATCCTGGAAAGCTCTGCCTTGGGGCTTGATGTCATGGGAATTTATTTACCCTACTTTTTATGAAAGTTGACCTTTTTGCTTAGATTTCTGAGTCAAGAGAAGTAATGACCATACATGGAATGTAGCCATCCCACTTCAAACTGAAGTTGGAAACCCAGAGCACATGTGGGGAGGCCTCACCCAGCACCTTGTGCTGTTGAAAGAGAAAACATAAGAGAACAGCTTTATTGGACCCAACATTGCGGGTTGATCACAACCCAGGGAGACAAAGTGGGATTTCCACATTCAGGCCCACCCATAGAGGATTTAAGGGCTGGAATCTCATTTCTAAGACTGGATTTGTGTCTGTAATGAGTCCACTTTCCTTTGAATTGATAGAGGTAGCCATTCAGCTGTTGCTGGGGTGTCAGAGTGATGTCGAGAGCTTCCTGTCTGCGGAACACAGCGTGGTGGGAGAAATCGAGGATGCCTTGGCCCAGGCCTATGCTGCCTTAGGTATGGCCTGTGTCTGTATCTTCCGCTCCGAGGAATGAACCTGCCTTGTGTGTGCGGTCGTGACCTTGGCCTTGTCTGGTTGGGTGTCTCTCAGTCTTCCATCTGAGGCTGCTCTCCCTTCCATTCAGCTTTCCTTTCCCAGAACAAGTTCATCCACAGCTGACTGTGGTTCTCACCTGGATCCAGATCTTCCTCTATTTGCAGGGGACTGGGAGAAGTCAGCGACCCACCTGCAGAAGAGTCTTCAGGTGGTGGAGGTCCACCATGGGCCATCCAGTGTGGAGATGGGCCATGAGCTCTTCAAACTGGCCCAGGTCTTCTTCAATGGGTAAGTCTTGTTTCGTAGCACTTCGCCAGGCCACATACTGATTTTATACTAGGCTCTTTTGCGTGTTCCTTTTTGCTCTCACAGCACCCCACTGCTCTGTAGAAAAGAGATGAGGCTCTGATGAGGGCCGAACAGTTTCTCTAGGAAACTAGGTCACGCGGCCCCTGGAATGAAAATAAAGTGAAACGTCTTTATTTCCCCTTTAGGAACGATCCCTTCCTTCTGTCCTGCTGACACATTTGTTGCTTTAGAATTTCCTCCTGGGAGATGCGGGGAAGCTCTTAGCTCTGAAGGGAGTTTCCCAGGGAGAGGTTGCCTCAGGCTCCCCGCACCCCATGCCCACCGTCGTAGCAGCTCTTAGCCATTCTTCTCGGTCCCCTCCCTCCCTCGGGTGCTCATTCTCAGCACCCTCACTCCAGGCCCTCTTCCTTCTTCCTGGTCCTATTTTTAAAGCAGTTGTAATCAAGCACACGTCTTCTTGCTCCCCAGGGGACGTCTGGCAATGTCTGAAGACGTTTTTAATTGTTAGGACTCGGGGTGGAGGCCAGAGATACTGTTAAACACCCATCAGTGCATGGGCCGGCAGCACCTCGACCCCCCAGCTAAGAATTATCTGGCCCCCAGATGTCAATATCGTCAAGGTTGAGAAACCCAGCTTTACAAGTTGAAAGAACAGTAGGGTTGGTGAGTTGACGGCCTCATCCACTTTTGTAACGGGGACCATTAGGAGGCCCTGCTGTCAGTATTTCTGGATGGAATACGTCCAGCCTTGATGAAGCTGCCATTGGTGTGGTGAAATGTTTGAAACTAGGTCCTGGGACTGTGTGGTGGGTGGGCCTGATACCCAAGACATAGAGGCAGCCCATTCGGTCAGAGAGAGGGCAAAGAGCTGCAGAATCAGGTCACAGACGGACTTGGTATCTCTTGAGACAAAGACTCCTGAGTAAACCTCAAGTAAATATAGGACCATGTGGTCACAAAGACTCGGACTTGACTTAGCAACTGAACAACAACAGAAATATCGGATGAGTGCTTTGAGACCTGCCCGTCTCTCCGTATCCTGGAATCTTTGTACTTTTTTTGTAACTTTCATTTCAAACTCTGCCTTTCAGTGTGTTCTGTGAGTCTTATCTGCCCTTCTAGACTATAAGGTTCTTGAAAACAAAAGTTATGTACTCTGCATTCTTCGCAGGATGTGAGTAGGCCCTCCACTAATCTTTGCTTGATTGAATACATGGGTTCACTCCTCTTTACCTGCTTTTGGTTCAGGTGTGCAGTACCCGAAGCTCTGAAGACAATACAGAAGGCAGAGAAGGTCCTGTTGGT
Source organism: Bos mutus (assembly GCF_027580195.1). Classification (NCBI taxonomy): domain Eukaryota; kingdom Metazoa; phylum Chordata; class Mammalia; order Artiodactyla; family Bovidae; genus Bos; species Bos mutus. Next base: position 39,259,520 of record NC_091635.1, read on the forward strand.
ACATTATGGCCCTTGGAATGACGAGATCCGGGAGCTACAAAAGATGAAGTCCTGTTTATTGGACTTGCTGCCCATCCCTGTGGGACCTAAGGAGTAGGGTGGGATGAGTTAAAGAGGGTCTGTTGCTGCTGAGCTGTCACCTAAAATACAGGACCTGCCTGACAGTCACAAGCCTGGTGTACGAGATGGGGAAGGACTTGGAGAGCATCGCAGTTAGAGACAGGCTCACCTATTTTGATGGATGTTTTTTGAAGTAGTTAACTACTCTCCAGCACAAACTCCCATTTCCCAGAAAAGACTTCAAACTGGTATCTGGAGAGCCTAAGCCCTTTAAAAGGATTTTAGCTGGTCTGCAGGCATCTGGATGTTAGCCTAGGGTTTTGGCTAGACGCCACCTCTCTAAATGATGATGTCGGCTTCACTGGAACATTCCTATGGTTTCTAGCAGTAATGAAATGTTGTGTACCAGTCCAGTGGGAACTTAAACTCTTAATAGTTGTGTTGTAATTGAAAAATAGTTATAAAGCCAGAAGTCAGTGAGGCTCCTTACCTCTAGCGAGACAGTTTCATTTACGTTATCTAGCTTCCTCAAATCCTTTGTTTAAACCGGTAGCATATAAATCATGAATAGAGAAATAAATATGGGGCCATTTTACTGTTGGGCTAGGATGGCATCTCTCAATGTGTTTTCTACTAGTTTTCCAGTCCTTGTTCTCTGGATTTCACTGTATATTCTTGGCTGACTCACTGACCAAACACTAATAAGATCAAGCTTGTAGCGAAGGCTTTATAACACCTCCTTTCTGAGTTATGTTTATTAGCAAACCTGAAAAGAGATCGCTTTTTTTTCCTATCTCCCCAAGCAGGCAAATGAAATACAGACTATGTAAGTACTGAAAAGGGGGAAAAACAGCTTCAGAAGATGCTGAGGGTGTGGGCGTGGCTGCTTGTGGTTTCAAACCTAAGAGACAAGATAGGAAGAACTGTTGTCTGCCTGGCTATATAGCACTGCTCTCAACATTTTTGGCATCAGGGACTGGTTTCATGGGAGACAGTTTATCCACAGACCAGGAGCAGGGTGGGGATGGTTTGGGGATGATTCAAGCACATTATGTCTGTTGTGCCCTTTATTTCTATTATTATTACATCAGCTCCACCTCAGATCATCAGGCATTAGATTCTGGAGGTTGGGGACCCCAGTCTAAACCCTGTGAGGAGGCCAGAGTCTCTGGATCTGAACCCTGGGTTCTCTGTCACCACTGGGGACCAAGTGGTTCAGATGAGTTAGTTAGTGGAAAAGAATTCACACTGCCTTGAGAGCTTGCCCACCCCAACCATGCCCAAGAAGTGCCTGGTAGTTTATAATGCCAGTGCCCTGGCATTTATAATCAGGAATTGAATGGCCTTGACGCTGCCTGGCAATAGCTTTTCAAGAAGCTGAGTGTTCAGAACATGGTTTCCACTCAAACCTTTGAATGAAGGGCAGGCAGAATCTCGTTTATCTTCCTTTCTGCTAATTCACTGTGGCAGAGGCCATGGCCAGTGAGATGTTTGGGTAGAGCTGACTTTCAAGAAGAAAAATTTAGTCCTGTGGCCGCTTCTGTAGTTGTTCTGTTCTTGAAACACTTGGCACGTTTCAAGTTCCTGAAAAAAAGGTTCCGCTGTACTTTGTAAAAGAGGCCCACTTCCTTAAAAAGAATATGGGTAGAATTTTACATCACAGACCTCATTCTTATGTGAACTAAAAGCTTTCTTTAAATGCTCTATAAAATAAAGAATTATTTCCTGAAGTTACAGGCTTCCTCCCTGATCTGTCTGCATGTTAGCCTGTGTTGTCAGGTGACATTAGCTTGACAAGGGGGTTATCTGTGCTTGATTCAAGACCTAAAGTCCAAGACTTCCCTGGGGGTCCAGTGGCTAAGACTCCACACTTGCAAAGCAGGAGACCCAGGGTAACTAAGATCCCGCATGCTGTGTAGTGTGGCCACAAAATGAAACCCTGAAGTCCTGTGCTTCCCAGGTGGTGCCAGTGGTGAAGAGCCCACCTGCCACTGCAGGAGACAGAGAGATGTGGCTTCAGTCCCCGGGTCGGGAAGGACCCCCTGGAGGAAGGCGCGGCAACCCATTCCAGTATTCTTGTCTGGAGAATCCCATGGACAGAGGAGCCTGGCGGGCAACAGTCCATAGGGTCGCAAAGAGTTGGGCACGACTGAAGCGACTTAGTGTGCAAAGTCCTGTGTATTTAAGAGCTGGCTCCACTGATTGTAGAGACAGGAAATCTCTTCCCAGGGGGACTGGTGTCCTGAAGTGTGAACCCCCACAGAGCAGAGACTCAGTCCCAGCATCATATAGTGCAGATAACTAAAGTTCATATCTCATATGGTGACTTTCTGCAGTTTAGATAGACCCAGCCTATAAAGATGGGACCAAAAAATTCCTAAAGGGCTGTTTGTCTTCACATTAAATTTAACATAGCTCAAAATAGGAGGAGGAGCAGGGTAACAAAAGGTAAGGATAAAGCACTTTTATTGCAAAGTATACATTGAAATGTAGGGGCAGCCTTCGTATAATATATAATCTGCCATCCCTCTAGTGTTTTTTTCTTCTGGGGTATTTGAACATTTAGTTGGAGTACTAAGTGCCCCTGGGGTCCAGAATTTTGCCTATGAAGAGAAGGGCCCCTGTGTCTGTGTCCCTCAGTACAAAGATGAAAGGTTGGTTAAGGTGATAGTCCAGAGGGAAGGTGAGGCGGGCAGGCTGGACCCCTGGGCTGGAGTTAGTACTCGCCCCATCCTCATTCCACTCAAATCCGACGCGATGTTCCACTTGAGTAAGTTTGATAGGTTTGCCTGTGATCTTGCTAAAGTCTGGTGCATCAAACAGGGATTGCAGCTCTGCAGAAATTGAGAAAGATTTCCATTAAAACCTTGCCTTGTGAACGCTGCAAGGAAGAATACAATCCTGATTCTCAAGAAGGCAAGCTAAGTGGGGGTGGAACATTGCTTTTGACTGTCTATGACATATGTAGAGTTCTGGGCTGGTTAAGGGTTAAGTGACTTGCCTAAGAGCACACAGCCAGTGAGGTTAAGATTAGAAACAAGGTTAAGATTAGAAACGAGGTCAAGGGACCTGTCTTGAGAGGCAGTGTTCAGAGTTCCTGTTACAGGATGTATGGTCTTAGGGCTTAGGAATGAGTCTGATAAGGAAGGCAGTTCAGTCTTCCTCTCCAGCACTATTAGAATGAAGGGATCATCCCGGGCCCCAGTACTAGTCCCTGGAGGCTTTGCATTCTGCTTAGCAAGGTGGAGGGCTTCCCTTGTGGCTCAGCTGGTAAAGAATCCGCCTGCAATGTAGGAGACCTGGGTTCAGTCCCTGGGTTGAGAAGATCCCCTGGAGAAGGGAAAGGCTACCCACTCCAGTATTCTGGCCTGGAGAATTCCATGGACTGTAGAGTCCATGGGGTCGCAGAATTGGACACAGCTGAGCGACTCTCACTTTCACTGTAGCAAGGTGGAAGGAAGGCTCAAAGATTCAACCCCACACTCCCCAAGAGCAAAGAGGTGTTGCAGCCGTACTCAGCTCCTGCACGGACTTCGTGAGTTCGCCTTCATAACTCAGCTTCAGCTTGGGAATGGTCAGGACCGCCTGAACAGTCTTCAGTTCTCGGTCTATGTCATGAATGAACTCAGAGGTGAGGCTCTCTTCTATCAAGGTCAAGTTCTGGGTCACTTTCTGAGGCAGGAAGAAGATGATACTTGTGCTCCCGGTCAAGGGCAGCTGGGCGATCTGAAACAACAGGGAGGAAGCACATGGGTTAGTCGTTTGGAGCCCAGGAGCTTAGCGATGGACAAACACCCCAAGCTGCCTTCTCTCCTGGGACCAGGCCTTGCCTTGCTTCCCCGCCCCTCATCTGTGTAACAGTTGTCCCTCTAAGCTGTTGCTTTCCAGCAGCAAGATGTCTACTGATGGGACTTCCCGGGTGGTAGAGTGGTTAAAGAATTCTGGCATTGCAGGGGACAGCGGTTCAATCCCTGGGCTGAGAAGTGAGATCCCATATGCTGCAGAGCAACTACGCCCATGGGCCACAACTAGAGAGTCCTTGCACTGCAGTGAAGGGTCCTGCACGAGGCAACTAAGACCTGATGCAGCTAAATAAACAAAAGCTATCTGCTGATGTTTCTTCAAGCATTAGCCACTGTCTTTTCTTAGTCTAATACCAACTGAAGTTATCTGCTTAAAGAATTTTCTTCTGTGGTTTTCTAAAAAGCCAGAATTGAATTCCCAGGCCTTGGTTCTCTCCCAAGGTTTGCCTGCCAATAGTTACTGATCATCTGTTATATACAGAGAACGGACTAGAAATGAGCACTGGGAAGAGCAGTGCAGAAGTGGCAGTACAGTGGCCCTCTGAGCAGAGGCCTTTAACCTAAGGGCAGATGGCATCGGGGGTCCCAGGAGCCCCTGGAATCACCTGCAGAGATGCATAGGTGGCATTTCTCTCCAGTGCTTCAGGCATTTTTTCAGATTCCCAAAGAAAAAAACTACTGACTTAGAATTTTCTTGAGTCACCTAGGAGAGACTTAGAATGCCAGCAACTTGGAGTTTGTGACAGATTTTGAAAGTTTGCTGCTGCTGCTGCTGCTAAGTCGCTTCAGTCATGTCCAACTCTGTGCGACCCCATAGACGGCAGCCCACCAGGCTCCCCCATCCCTGGGATTCTCCAGGCAAGAACACTGGAGTGGGTTGCCATTTCCTTCTCCAACGCATGAAGTGAAAAGTGAAAGTGAAGTTGCTCAGTCATGTCTGACTCTTAGCGACCCCATAGATGGCAGCCTACCAGGCTCCTCTGCCCATGGGATTTTCCAGGCAAGAGTACTGGAGTGGGTTGCCATTGCCTTCTCCGTTTGAAAGTTTGGATTTTTATAAATACAAGTTCTCCCCCAAAAAAGAGAAGAAGGGAAGAAAAAAATAAATAACCAGAATTTGAGTGCCCAGTCTTGAGGACTCAATTTCACTTTACCAACCCTTGCAACAAACCTTGAGTCCGAGGATAAGTTTCAGTAGCTATGGCCCTTCAGTTTTAGAAACAAAGGGCTCAGCTAGTGGGGCTTCCCTGGTAGCTCAGTTGGTAAAAAATCTGCCTGCAATGTAGGAGACCCCGGTTTGATTCCTGGGTCGGGAAGGTCCACAAGAGAAGGGATAGGCTACCCCCTCCAGTATTCTTGGGCTTTCCTTGTGGCTCAGCTGGTAAAGAATCCACCTGAAATGCAGGAGACCTGGATTCAATCCCTGGGTTGGGAGGATGCCCTGGAGGAGGGCACAGCAACCCACTCCAGTAAGACCTCAGAAAAGCTCTTAATTTACTGAAGGGCACGTGGCAGGTAAAATTCAAACAGCTCCATAACAAGATAAGCCACAGTGAGAAGCCCATCCCACAACTAGAGAAAGTCCATGCTGCGCAGCAGTGAAGACCCAGCTCAGCCGTAAATAAGTCAATAAATAATTCAGACTGCTGTCAGATCTCAAAGGCCATTCTATTCCCATTGCACCATCCTGCCTGAACCCACACCACCACTCACACTGCCCATACAGACCTTGCAGTTGAGATCAGAATCCAAGCCGTACCGTAAAACGGCCTTAGGGTCTGACATCATGGGGACTTTCACGGTCCTCTCCTCATCCAAGTAGAAATCCTCCAGGGAAGTTTTTCTGGAGTCAAACTTTGTCACCCACTGCCCTGGAATGAAACAGATGGAGTGCCCTGAGACCCAGGAGACCAGAAAGGCATACTTCTGGAAATTGCCCGGCTACGGGAATCTTGGGATTCCCTGATGGCTCAGTGGTAAAGAACTGAGAATTGACCTGCATCTCCTGTCAATGCAGGAGACGCAGGTGCGACTCTTGGGTTGGGAAGATCACCTGAAGGACGGCGTGGCCACCCACTCCAGTATGCTTGCCTGGGAAATCCCATGGACAGAGGAGCTACAGTCCGTGGGACTGTGAAAGAGTCCACTTAGCAATTAAACAACAGCAGGAACCTGAGTCATCAGAGGCCCGAACACGTCAGGGAATAGCTCTGTCTTAGGATGGGCAGTCTGGACCATGATATTTTGAGGGTCCTGACTACCTTCCATATGTAAACTCAGAAATATTGTCAGGTTTATTCAAGTTCTGTGATAGCTAGGAGAGAGGTGAACTGGTACACACTTCTACAGTGATGTGTCCAGGAGACAGACTGCAGGGAGACCAGAGCTGGAAGGGACCTCGACGTCATGTCATCGACCATCTCAGATGAAAAGCATGAATGTCCAGAGAGGTGAAGTGACTCGCCCATGCTCACACAGTGAGCCGATCGTTTAACGTGGTCTTTAACATGCTGATCTGTAACAGCTTCTTCATTTCCTGGAGCTCAGTGCTTCATGAAGGATTTTTCTCTGGGGTTTAGGGGGTCCCCTCTAAACACTGCCTGATAGACAGTTGTGAAGCATTTTAAGGGGAGGTTGCCCAAAACCCCACCCAAGGCTCATGAATAGGGCTGGCCTCACACTGGGCCCATGGAATAGTTGGGTACCTCACCATGGCCTAGAAGAATGTTATTAGAAAACTAACGTAATTTATCAAGGGCTTCCCAGGTGATGCTGATGGTAAAGCCGCCTGCCAGAGCAGAAGATGTAAGAGATGTGGGTTCAATCCCTGGGTCGGGAAGATCCCCTGGAGGAGGGCATGGCAACCCACTCCAATATTCTTGCCTAGACATGGACAAAGGAGCCTGGTGGGCTACAGTCCATAGAGTTGGAAAGTCAGACACAACTGAATCGACCTAGCACACACACACACACCTGGTTTATCGAGTACTTGCTGTGTGTCCCAGGCATGATGCTGGGTCCATGAGAAGATAGGAGACCACACACACAGAGTGCCTCTGAAATCAGTTTGCCATCTCCCAGTGACAGACAAGAAAACAGCCTCCAAAAGGCTATGAAGTTCATGCAGATCTCTGCAGCCAGAGCCAGGCATGGACCCTCTACCAGCCCCGAAAAAGGCACAGGAGCAGGAGTGCCCCCTTATCTCTGCTGGTCTTTCTCCACCACCCCTTACACTTTGTAAGTACTTATCCATTGTTTGCCTTGGGTTTGGTGACAAGCAGGGAGCCCTCAGGCAAGGAACTTTCCAGGGTCCTCCTCTGCCTTTGACGTCCCCTCCTTCCTGGCCCCCTCTTGACACCCACTGTCCACCCTCACCCGAAAGCCAAGTGGAGAAGCCCTCACCCTTGAAGTAAGCCACGCCCAGGAGGAAAATGCTGATCTCACTGGGCATCTCCCTCGTGGACCTAGCGACTTTCCCTTTCATCTGGGCCTGCACCCAGTTGTTAATCTCCTGAAGGTCTACTCGAGAGTTGCCGGTCAGGATTCTGGGCCTGGTCCCATATGACTTCTCCAGGGGTGGGATGAAGCTGGCTTTTATCCGCAGCTCTGCAAAGAGATGGGGCAGAGGTTAGTGCACTCTTGAGACCTCACCCAGCATCCTCCCTGACAGTCTGTGGCTCTCCCTGATCCTTGGCAAGCCCTGACTCCCTGCCTGGCATCCTTCCGGGGCTCTCCCAGACTCCATGCCAGCTTCCCCGGGCACTGGATGGGGAACGACAGATTTCAGTCATTGCTGTTTTCTCTTCACATGACTGCCCTCCCCCAACCCTCCCACTGTCTCCTTCAGCCCATATCCTCTTTCTGATCCTCTTTGTACTCATGCAGCCCCTTCCTGCCCACCCCCCAGTGCCAGGCCTGGCCCTGGGCAGACGTGCTCTGGTGTTTAGAAAGAAACCCCCAGATGCATTGCAGCAGAGAGCCCCATGCGCCTCAGGCAGCTCGGACCAGCAGGGCAACTCACTCCTCTCAAAGATAATCCGGGAAGCACTCTTAAGGTTCTTCTGGGGGGCGGTGACGGAGGCAAGGAGGTCCTTGTAGGTGCCGTGGATGTCTGGGTTACTGATCAGGTCGTAGTACAGAGCCCGGTGAATGTTGGATTCTGTCCGCTGTTCCGCACCTGCCAAGTGGAACAGGCGTGTGAGCCTCTGTAACTGCTTGCCAGGCCCATGTCAGCCTAGCTCTCGGGGACCCTGAACCCTGAGCCTGTCTATCTGCTGGTACCTGGAGACTGTCTAGGCAGGAAGGAATTTGAAGGCAGTGGAAGAAAAATAGGTTTTCCTGAAGGTAGGCCAAAGGCATCAGGCCTGGAAAAATAAAAGGATGGGAGTCAGGTTCAAAGTCCCTGTGCTTCTCCCATCACAGCACTTACCAGACTGTTCTACAGCTTCCTATTTCCTACTTTTCCCCATGAACTCAGCTGTGTGGCCCGAGTGAGAACAGAGACCGTGTCTGCGTGTGTGTAGTTACATCCCCAGTATCTAGCTAAGCCGATGAGGCAGGCACGTAGGAGGAGCTCCTTTAAGGAATGTCAATAAGAGGTCCCAAGGCCACACACTGTGTCAGCAGTACTCCCCACTCCCCCACCTGAGCCCCCACTCCTACGTGCTAGGACCCCTGGGCCAGCCTCTCGGCCCTCATCACCCTCCCTAAGTGAAGTGTGTCCAGGGCCTAGAGTCAGGTATGTACAGAGGTCAGAGGGCAGCTCTGGGATCCTGGGCTTTCTGCAGCGGGGAACTCACCCAGCGACAGGGCAGAGAGCGCCGTGGCCACGCTGAGCGGAGACAGCAGCACATTGGCGGTGGGGCTCTCACCGGATCTCACGCGGTACAGGTCGTAGCCGAAGTTGGAGACGGCTGCCGCCAGCTTGTTCACAGGGACCTTGAAGAAGGGATCCTCTTCCTCCACTGGTGCCCCCGTGCTCTCAGGGGTCGGAGAGCCCTGCATTTGAGTACAAGGACCAGTGCAGTTGAGCAGGGGGTGACTGGTCTCATGGCTTGGCGTGGGACTGTCCTTCTGGTCCCTGAAGGCTGTCCTGCCTGAGGAGGTATAGCCATCTGTTGGAATGAGTCTGTGCCCCCTACTCCTGTGGGGGTGCTCCACTGGGAAGAGGCAACCCGCAAGAGAGGTTAGCTGGCCAGCTTTAAACACCAGTGATCTGGGAGCTTCAGGCCTGTGACTCATGGAAAAAAAAAAAAATGGAAGTCCCCCTTCCCAAGAAATTCTGTTCTCAGGCCAGAGTCTCCTGTCTGCTCAGCCTTGCCCACTGCTCCCAGGTCTCCACGTGGACCCTCCTATCAAACTCTCCTTGTCGTTCTCGGCCCTGATCAGACATCACCTCCTCCCTCACAGACTTGCCCTGGTGGCCCCAGTATGAAGGCACCTTTAGTTCTCTGGCCATTTTTGAGAGTCAACTACCACTTATGTATTAACCACTTACCATGTGTATACCATCCACCAGGCTCTGTGGTGGTTCTTTTCATTTGAGTTACTTCATTTCATACTAGTTGATCTAAGTGATATCCTCAAAGATTAATGTCTTAAAACAGTTCCTTGAAGGCCAGAACTGAGTCTTTTATATTTCCACCCATCCCCAGCACCTACAGAGTAGGTGTTCAGTAGATAAATAAGTGACTGTCCACGTTGGCCCTGTAAGGATGGGTATTTTTCATCCTGTCTTATAGATAAGAAAACAGATTCAAGTTACAGTGACTTATCTAAAATAAAAAATCTGGTGAGAGGTGGAATCAGAATTCAAACTTGGAACTCACAATAAAGTCCAGAGCTCCTGCCAGTATGCCCCACCTGCCCTGGCTGCCCTTGGGACAGTCACCACCACCTCCCTACCCCCCAATTGTCGCATAGCCTAGGCTTCTTGGCATCCGCCTTTGCAACCCGACGGTGCTCTCTCTGGACAGGAAAGAGGGCTTTCCACGCTCTTACGTCTCTGCTGCCCCCTAGTTAGGATCAGAGCAAACATCCAAGACCACCAGCTCCTCACTGAGACCCATAAGTAATGAAGGGTAATGAGAAAATCTTCACTGAAGGGCTTGTTAGAGGGCTTTCGCCTTTCACCTTATTGGATCTTCCCCGCCCCACCGCCACTCTGTCCTCTGAAAGGCAGGGCGAGACACTTTCTGTTTTGCTCTTGGAAAAACCAAGGCCCTGTCTGGACGGAAAGATCAGAGCCTGGCCTGCAGCCTGGGTGCTGTCCATTCTCCCCGTGCTGCCTGGCGAGGCGGGGTTGGGATTGCTAACGTCCCCCCGCCCCAGGCCCCCACCACACCCAACTCCTACTGACCGCCTCCTGGCCGGCGTTCTGGCAGCGGCCAAACCCAAGCAGGGCTCCAGTCCAGAGGAGTAGTACGAGGGCCTGCATCTCGGGGCCTGCAAGAGAGCAAAAGAGGAGGCAGGCTGCTTCCCTCACCACCTGCACCACCGGCCGTCCTGGGGAGGGAGCAGGGCCAGGCACCTTCCACCCAGCCTCCCCCAGGGCTGGAAGTGGACCCTCAGCTTGCTAACCCCTCCCTCTCAGCACTTCCCCAGCCCTCCCCCTGCCTCACAGCCCACAGTCCTGTGGCAAGCTTATGCTTTCATCCATGTCTGTGCCAGGAGACTCTCCTAAACCTCCAGGGTGGTGAAGGCCCAGCAGTGGTCCTGTGTGGGAGTGTGATCCAGCCCAAATGCACACCGAGGCTGTTCCCTGCGGGCACCTGACCAGCTCATTATGTAGGATTTGGATCTATGTCTAGTAACAGCATGGGGGCAGAATCTCAAATGTAGAGTCACAGAACACAGAGAATGGGGGCATCCAGTCCAGCCCCAGGTCCCCCGCAAGAAGCTCTCAAACTCTCTCCTCGAATTGCCCTGCCCTGGAACCTGTGGTTTCATCAGGGACTTGTGAGATCTTAGTTCCCTTACCAGGGATCAAACCCAGATCCAGGCAGAGAAAATGCTGAGTCCTAGCCACTGGACTGCCAGGGAATTCCCATCAATCCTGTGTCTTTTTTGTTTGTTTATGGCTGGGCCGGGTCTCAATTGCAGCACATGGGAATCTTTTTTTTTTTCTTTAGATGCGTGTGAACTCTTAGTTGTGGCATGTGGGGTCCAGTTCCCCAACCAGGGATTGAAACTAGACCCCCTGCATTGGGAACGCAGTCTTAGTCACTGGACTACCAGGGAAGTCCCCAGTTCTGTGTCTTAATACCTCTCTAAATCCCAGTGTCTTCTCTTGTAAAATGGAAATCAGTTCTTACCTATTGTGATGAGAATTAAATTCGGCAATGCATTCATAGCACTCAGCGGGGCCAAAGACAGGTGAGTTCTCCAATGACCCCTGAGCCAAATTGTGTCTCCCTACTCCTGGAACCCCAGGGCCCCCCTTTCCCCTTGGGGAGCCAAGTCCTCTTCCTCCTACCAGCTTGGGACCCACTCTGACACTCCTCAGAATTCTTTCCTTCAAGTTAAATAATACCATGTCTTAGTAAGGCCACCCAAATCCCTATACCTCCCCAGCAGTAGCCTCTTAGGACCTGACTCTGATCCAACCCCTGGACTACAAGGGCAAAGGGAACTCTGAGTGCAGGGCTCCCCCATCTCTTGCCCTCCTACATTCATTGCCTCTATATTGCTCAACCTTGGGTCAGGATGTGGAGGTGAGAGGGGATGAAGGCAGTGGGAAGTTCATAAATAAGGTCTTCTGAGGGCCTTCTGGTTAGAAAGAGGGATAAGGTCCCAGCAGTCAGGACCTCTGGCTCTCCCTCCATTCACATTGCTGAGTCAAGAACTTGTAATCTGTCTTCTGTACCTCTCATCTTCCCTGCAACACACACACCGGCCAAGGGTCTCAAGCTCTTTCTTCCTTTTGTATACCCATAAACACATACTCGGGGCTTCCCCGGGGGCACTACCGGTAAAGAACCCCCTTGCCAATGCAGGAGACTAAAAAGATACAGGTTCGATCCCTGCATTGGGAACATCCCCTGGAGGAGAGCATGACAACCCACTCCAGTATTCTTGCCTGGAGAATCCTATGGACAGAAGAGCCTGGCGGGCTACAGTCCATGGGGTCAGAAAGAGTCAGACACGACTGAGCGACTAACACACAATCTTCTGGACAATGTGAAAGGCAGCAAAAGAAAAGATGGCCTCTGAGTTTGTTCTGCTTACGGCTGGATGGCCAGTGGGCACCAGCCTGGCTTTCTCTCTAAACCCTGAGCATGTGTCACCCAGTGAGTTCCAGTGACCCCTCTGTTTTCAGCCACCTGCTCTTCTGCCTGGCAGCCCCTGCCACTCAGGGAGAAATTGTCCACTGAGGCAATGGGAAGAACTTTCTGCAGGGCAAGATAGAGCCCGTAACAGCGTCCAGGCTCACAGCTGCTCTCTCCACCCGGCCAGCCCCACCCAGAGCTGGCAGGGGCCTTCCCTGCCTGAGCCCCAGCAAACTGGTTTAGCAGAGACTGGAAATTCAGTGAGATGCAGGGGCGGCAGGGCTCAAGGAAAAGCCATTAGCTCTAGTCCCTGGGCCAGGGTAGGGAACCGAGTGAAGAGGGAGGAGCTGAGAGACACCACCCTGGCCTGGTGTTTAAGGAAACCAGGTCCAGATGCTCTTGAAGGTGGATCTTCTCTACAGGAGTCTCTACAGAGTTTGAGCTCAAACCTTGGGTCATCTGATCATTGTTACCACGTGGGTGAGCTGAGGACTGAAGATGCGGTGGTCAGGGACCCTGGCAGGGAAAGGCACACAGGTCCACAGCTGCCAGAGCCAGTCGCCAGGACACATAGTATTAGCGGTGCCTCTTTGAACCCTCCACCTCAAGCCCTGGGGATGAGGGAAGTGGAGAGATTCTTGAAAGCCCCCTGCAAGGGCAGGGAGAGGGTTGAGAGTAAGGGTCTTCGGCACAGGAGGGCCCCTCTGAGCACACTCGGTGTCTTCCAAGGGGACAACGGTTCTGTGGCTGGGCCAGGCAGCTGTCACCTGGCCAGGGGCACACGCACAGTGGTACCATCCCGTCCAAAGGGCAGTGTCCAAGCTGCGGGGGCGGGGAGGAGGTGACTCCTCCCAGCTGGGCCAAGCTCAGGCCTGCCTCTCGGCCACATTGCCCCAATCAAGAGACACAAGGAACTGCGATTCTGGGATCCTGCCTACCAGCTGGAAGGATACATTTGAGCCAATACATGTGTTTCAGATTAAACCCAGTGGTGAGACAAACACCATCACTCCTCCTCCTCCCAGAACCACGCGGCCTTTAAGCCACATGGCGGTGGACCTCACGGGCAGTGCAGGGAAGGGCACTGCCCGGCCCCACCCCACCATGGTGACCCCACCAAGTCCCCAGGCAGCTTTTTTTCTGAAGTCTTGGAACCTGAACGCGTGGAGGCAGAGCACCCAGGGGTTTCGGCTCCCCGCACCCCAGAAGGATCAGTCTTGGGAACAGAATTCCCTGGCCCGCTTCCCCTCCCACCCCCAGCCTGGGGGTTGAACTGGTGAACTGGAATGGGCCAGACAATGATGGGGTTTCTGGGAAGCCTGAAGTTCTTCTCTGGCCCAGACCCGCCCCTCGATGTGGCTGGCCCCAGGGAGCACCGAGGGTGTGGGCGGCCAACCTCTCCAGCTCTGGCAGCTAAGCCCCCAAATCCCATACCCTAGGCTGAACTCAATAGTGGTCATTGTTTGCAAGAGGCCAAGACCCCATTGATCTCCCAGCTTGTAGTGGCAGCTGACTTGGCCAAAGAAAAATGGTGGGCCCTGGAGAGAAGGACCCCGCTGCCCTCCATCCCAGCACACCACCCACCCCAGGAGGGCTCCCCTCAGGCCAGCTGCTGGGCAGTGTTGAGAAGTTACCTTTAAAATCAGCGCCAGTGATGTTGAAAAGGCAACAGGGAGCTTAGCCTAAGCCATGGCCAGGTTGCCCACTGGGCTCCCCAGTGGAGGCACAGCACCCAACAGCCTCTTTCCCCGAGGGTTGCAGAGCACCCCACCCCAAACTGCTGCTCAGACCTGACCCAGCAGCTAGCCACGTTCTCGCTTCTCCCCCTGCACTGCCCTCCTCCACTGCTTTCCAACCCATTCCATTCAAGAGTTTTCCCGGCTTCTTCCAGCGGTGCAGTTTCTCCAGCTTCTCCTAGTGGTTTAGGGGTAATTGGGTTCTGACCTTCTGACCTCCAACTCCCTCTGCCGTCCCTCACCTATTCACCCTGGTCCCCAAGCTGGAGGAACTATGGTCTTCCTGCCTCTTCTCCCTGGCACCCCTCTTTTCTGCTTCCTGGAGTTATACCTGCCTCACCCTGGTCACCCCAGCCCAGGGGAGCCTCCCAACTTCCCCTGATACACTAGCGGACTAGACAGGGAGCTGCTTTACCTGTGGGTGCACCGCCGCTCTGCGCCCAGCCTGGGTCTGCACACTGAGGGGCTCCTGTGAGCACCAGAGCCTTTTCTGCTGCCTCCCAAGCCAGCGTCCAGCAGGCTTCAGATTACAGCTACTCCTTTCTTAAAGCGATCTGCACTCAATTTGGAGTCTGTGATTGCATCTGTGATTGCATCATTGTTTGGTGTTAACTTTAACCCACTGCTGGCCTTCTGCCACACACCCCCAGTTCACGCATCAGACTGCAGCACCAAACCTTTCTTTGGAGCCCTGACAGTGCCCCCCATCCCCGGAGGGCAGCCTCGTCAGCCTGGGTGGGAGCAGGGCTGAGGAAGAGTCTGGCAGGAGGAGGCTCAGGAGGAAGCCAAAATAGAGGAAACACTGGTCGAGAACTGGGACTCGGGTTTTTGCTGGTCCTTGGTTCTGGTACTGAGATTTGGGGCAAGACATCATTCATGGCTCCTCCCTACCCTTGACTGAAAAATGACTGAATGGGACTGGGATGTCTGTGTGCTTTTTCAGCACTGAAATGCTCTGATTTCTGAAGATCAGACAAGGCAGTGGGGAAAATATCTGAGCAGAAGAAATGAAATGTACTGTAAACATTAGTCCTGAGAGAAGGCCGAGTGTGAGTACCTGGCACCCACCTGGGCACCGTAGATTTCACCTGGGAACAGTGCTCCGAGGCTGTGCTCACCTCAGGGCATTAAGAAACTTGCAGTGTGATTGTGAGACTAAAATACTGACATGAGAAATGATTATAGAGAACGTACCAAAACCTTTTCCAGGCACGTGTGAGCCCTGACACAAGCCCAGTGGTTGTTCAGAGAAGGCGGGGTCAGAGAAGGAAGGGAAAGCACTCTGGGATATTCAGAAGAGAAAATTTAGGGGACCCTCACTGGTGGCTCAAACAGTAAAAGATCCGCCTGCCAATTCAGGAGACCCAGGTTCAATCCCTGGGTTGGGAAGATCCCCTGGAGAAGGGAACGGCTACCCACTCCAGTATTCTTGCCTGGAGAATCCCGTGGACAGAGGAGCCTGTTGGGCGACAGTCCATGGGTTGCAAAGAGTTGGACACAACTGAGAGACTAACACACACACACACACACTTCATGTGAGGTTCCAGGGAGCAGATCTAGGGCCCCTGGGTAGAGCTCCCCAGGGAACCAGGTTGAGATTTATGTAAAGAAAAGTGTGTCAACAGTCAGCGTTCTCCATCGACAGATGAATGGATAAAGAAGATGTGGTACATATATACCGTGGAATATTAGCCATAAAAAGGAACAAAATTGGGTTATTTCTAGAGATATGGATAAACCAGGTGTCTGTCATACAAAGTGAAGTCAGAAAGAGATAAACAAGCATTGTACATTAACGCACATATATAGAATCTAGGAAAATGGTACAGATGAACCTATTTGCAGGGCAGGAATAGAGACACAGACACAGAAAATGGCCATGTGAACAAGGGGTGGGGGGTACTAGGATGAATTAGGAGATTGGGATTGACGTAAACACACTGTGCTTAGTCACTCAGTTGTGTCCGGCTCTTTGTGACCCCGTGGACTGTAGCCCCGCAGGCTCCTTTGTCCATGGGGATTCTCCAGGCAAGAATACTAGAGTGGGTTGCATGCCCTCCTCCAGGGGATCTTCCCAATCCAGGGATCAAACCCAGGTCTTTCACATTGCGGGCGGATTCTTTACTGACTGAGCCACAAGGGAAGCGCCATCTACACACTACCATGTGTAAAGCAGACAGCTGGTGGGAACCTACTGTATAACAACGAGAGCTCAGCTTGGTGCTCTGTGATGAGCCAGGTGGGTAGGATGTGGGGTCAGGGGCAGGGAAGGCCGAGAGAGAGGGGATAAATGTATACATATAGCTAATTCACTTTATTGTGCAACCTTGTAAAGCAAGTATACCCCGATTTTTTACAAAGGGAAAAAGCAGTCAGAGTTCAATCCTTCCAACCAAAAACTGAGGACCTCTATTCAAATCACTCTCTAGGTACACGGAGAAGGAGTGCATAGACGATTAAGATTTGGTGCCCGTCCTTCAGAAGCTCGCTGGCTAAAAACAGAGGCTGATATGAGCCCAGATCCTTCCAATATAGTGGCACGTTCTGTGATAGCTGTCTACAGCCATGCCATCCAGTATGATAACCACTCACCACGGTGGCCACAGAGCTCCTGTGATCACCTGTAAATGTAAAATACACACTAGATGTTGAATATTTAGTATGAAAAATAATGTGAATAATAGCAATAACTTTGACCCTGATTAATATATTGGATTAAATAAATATACTGTTAAAATTAATTTCTCCTATTTCTTTTTTAATGTAACTTCTAGAAATCTTAAACTGCATATGTGATTTTCATTGATGGATGTCATTGCTCTATATGTTATCATGGCAGCAAAGTTGGAATATATGAATCTGAGTTTTGCATGATGAATACAAATAAGCTAATCATAGGAACATGGGAAGGGGACTTTCCTGGTAGTCAAATTTCCACGATCCCAAGGCAGGGGCCTGGGTTTGATCCCTGGTCAGGGAACTAGACCCCAAATGCTGCAATTAAGAGTTTGTATGCCACAACTAAAAAAAAGATCCCGCATGCCACAATGAAGATGGAAGATCCTATGTGGCTCAACTAAGACCTGGCAAAGTCAAGTAAAAGAATGTGCTCAGTCGTGTCTGACTCTTTGTGACCCCCATGGACTGTAGCCCACCAGGCTCTTCTGTCCATGGGACTCTCCAGGCAAGAATACTGGAGTGGGTTGCCATGCCCTCCTCCCAGGGATCTTTCCCACTCAGAGATGTAATCCAGGTCTCCCGCGTTGCAGGCAGATTCTTTACCATCTGAACACCAGGGAAGCCCCAAATAAAAGAGTAATAAGAAACATGGGAAGGCATGACTATCTTTGTGGACGAGCTGAAGTTGGATCCCTGTTTCACAACATACACAAAAATTAACTGTAGGTACATTAGAGATTTAAGTGTTTCTTAAAAACAATTTCTGTTTTTGCAGCACCTTTTTAATGAATTTTTATTTAAATTATTCAACTTATTTTTGAATAGGTATTTTGTTCATATGTTCAAAACTCAAAACTATCTAAAGAGAATGTTCTCTTTTCACTCTGATCTCCAGTCACCTGAGTCCATACTCCCTGGAGACAGGTAATAATAATCTCTTTTGTATGAATCCTTTCAAAGATAATTTTAATGGCTTAAAAAACAAATTTAGGGGCCACAGTTCTTGAGGCACTAGCCTACTGCGTTTCCCCTTTGCCTGGCAAAGGAATAAAGCCACTCGTTCCTTCTCTCCCGTTAAAAAAAAAAAAAAGCAAGTACAAACAGATATACACAACAGGAAAAAAATGTAAACATTTTCGAAAAATGTATAGATGGATTTTTTTGTGATCTCTGAATAGGAATGCTTTTTCAGACAAGACACCAAAAGAAGCACAAATTGTGAAAGACTGATAAATTTGGCACTAAATTAGAAACTTGTTCTCGTGAACAGGTACCATAAAACAAAATGAAAAGACAAGCCTCACACTAAGAGAAAATGTTTGTAACACAGATAACTGACAAAAAAGATTACTAACTGTAACACAGCAATAATTACAAATCAATAAAAAAATAAAAACAATTCAACAGAAAAACAGGCCCAGGTAATTCACAGATGAAGACTCCTGAGTGTCCAATAAACTTATGAATAGATGTTTTTTTCACCAGCTAATCAAGGGAATGCAAATTAAAACCATACTTTGATGAGTGTACTTCACACTCTTCAGATGGGCTAAACTGGAACTTCTGAGAATACCAAGTACTAGTGAGCATGCAGACAGCTAGGATCTCTTGGGCCCTCCTTGCTGCTGCTGCTGCTGCTAAGTCGCTTCAGTCGTGTCTGACTCTGTGCGACCCCAGGGATGGCAGCCCACTAGGCTCCCCCGTCCCTGGGGTTCTCCAGGCAAGAACACTGGAGTGGTTGCCATTTCCTTCTCCAATGCATGAAAGTGAAAAGTGAAAGTGAAGTCGCTCAGTCGTGTCCGACTCCTAGCGACTCCGTGGACTGCAGCCTACCAGGCTTCTCAATCCATGGGATTTTCCAGGCAAGAGTACTGGAGTGGGGTGCCATTGCCTTCTCCATGGGCCCTCCTTATGAGAACGTAAATTGATATAACCCCTCTGAAGAACAATCTGGCAACAAACGGCAAAGTTGTGCATAACCATATCTAGCGTGGGAGTTCCCTGACTGTCCAGGGGCTAAGACTCCATGCTTAGTGACCCCGGTTTCAATCCCTGGTCAGGGAACCAGATCCCACATGTCACAACCGAGTTGTGTGCCACAACTAAAAGACCCTGTGTGCCCCAACTAAAACCTGGCACAGCCAAATAAATTAAAAAAAAAGAATTCAATGCAGAGGACACAGGTTCCGTCCCTGGTCGGGGAATTAAGATCCCATATGCTGCAGGGCAACTGAGCCCACACGCCACAACAAAGACCAAGTGCAGCCAAAATTTCGGAAAAATAATCATAATGACTGTATGAGGCAGCCCTGGCAGTGCAAGAAAATGCAAACCCACAACTCATTTATTCTACTTCTAAGTGTTTGAGCCCAAAAGATTGCATATGTGCACAAGGACGTGGCAAGAATGTCACAGCAGCACTGTATGGGCCACCCCGCTCTTGCACAATCAACGTACCCCTCTCTGAAAGACCATCCCACAGCCGTAAAATAGCCTGTTACTCCCCTGTTGGAAGGCACTGCCTTTATTGCCGCCTCCCTTAGAGCTACTGTCCGTTTCTCCATCCTTCCTCCCACCCACACAGGACAGAGCTAGTTACCGTGGCATCGGCACCGTCTTCGTGCTTTCCCTCCTCAACCTCCAACCTGCTTCTGTGCCCAGCTCTCCTTTGAAACTGCTGTCAAAGGAGCAGACATCTCTGCCCTTGGCAGCAGGCAGCCAACTCTTCCTCCTTCTTGAAACCCTGACTCCCTACATCCTCCCATTTTTCTCCATCTCACAAGCCCCATCTTTTCCATCTTCCTTGCTGGCTTGATTCTGGGATCCCCCTTTCTTCTCTCTCCATCTCCTCTTAGGTGACATCAGCCAGTTCCATGACTTTCAAAGCATCTGTATGTTCCCAAATACACACTTGCAGCCTCGACTTTGACATAACCACATGGATGCC
The DNA here is from genome assembly GCF_027580195.1 of Bos mutus. Taxonomy (NCBI): domain Eukaryota; kingdom Metazoa; phylum Chordata; class Mammalia; order Artiodactyla; family Bovidae; genus Bos; species Bos mutus. Next base: position 39,279,012 of record NC_091635.1, read on the forward strand.
CAGCAAGTGAGAGGAGCTTATAATTCATCATCCAAACACTTCTAAGATCAAAAATAGGTGCTGTGAATTAAACTGGAACCACAGGCATAACTCAAACTGCCCGAGGCACAATGGGACATAGGTTGCTCTGTATCAATGTAGCATTTCAGTCATGTTCAAAATGGACATCTCCAGTCAATCCTAAAGTCTGCCCCTCACTCAGATTCCCATCTCAGTAAAACTCATCTTCTCAAGACAAAAATCCGGAGATTTGAATGATGAACCCTACATCTGCGAGTCTCTCCTTTCCCTTATCTCCAATACAATCTATGCACAAATTCTGTAACATCTACCTGCACAATATACCTGAAGTCTGATCACTTCCCTGCATTTCCACAGCCAGCACCCTGGGCCAAGCCACCTACAACTCGACTCTTGCCTGCTAACCAGCCTCCCTCCTCCTGCGTTTGTCCCTCAAAGTCTGTTCACACAACAGCCAAATGAGCCTTCCAGAGCTTACTTCAGACCATGGCGCCCCTCAATTAAAGTCTTCCACAGGGAGTGAATAATTGCCATCCACATGGCGCTGATGAATCTCACAAACAGGAGGTTGACCGAAAAGAGCCAGGCACAAGGGAGCACGGATTGTGTGCTTCTTTTATTTCAAGTTCAAAACCAGGAGAAACTGGTCCATTACCAGGAGTCAGGAGAATGAGTACTGTTTCTTGACCTAGGTACTGGTGGCACGGGGCGCTCGGTTTGTGAAACAAATTCATTACGCTTTTGTTGTTCCATCGCTGTGTCATGTCCAGCTCATTACGCTTCAGCATACTATGCATGCGTGCATGCTCAGTTGCTAAGTCACGTCTGATTCTTTGTGACCCTATAAACTGTAGCCTGCCTGGCTCCTCTGTCCATGGCATTCTCCAGGCAAGAGTACTGGAGCTGGTTGTCGTGCCCTCCTCCAGGGGATCTTCCTGACCCAGGGATCAAACCAGCGACTCCTGTGTCTCCAGCATTGCAGATGGAGTCTTCACCCACTGAGCCACCTGGGAAGCCCTATACTTCAATCCAAAATGTTAACTTGTTTATTGTCTAGACCAGCATCCCTAACCTTTTTGGTACCTGGTAGCGGTTTTGTGAAAGATAGTTTTTCCACGGACCCAGCGGGGTAGGGGGTGATTTGGGGATGATTGAAGCACACTGCATTTCTTGTCCACTTTATTATTATTACATCAGCTCCGCCTCAGATCATCAGTCATTAGATCCTGGAGGTGGGGGACTGCCGGACCGGACCAATCACCCACCAGGTTTAGATTCTGTCGGGGAGGATCTTGTCGGCTTTTTGATCACTGCAGCCCCAGAGCGTGGGGTGCTGCTGGGCCCAGCAGAGGCACCTGACAAGTATGTACAGGGCAGAAGATGTAGTCAAGGCAGCCCTGGGTGTGATGACTAGAGCCAAATTTTGGCTAGAGCCCGAATAGACAGGAGAGAACTGAAGAAAACTCAGGAGTGGGAAAATTAAGCTGGCAGGCTGGGCAATTTGTTCCAGTAACTTTCCAATGATCTCTTTACAATTCTCTCTCTCCTCCAGCCCCACGGATCTCCTGCTCATCCTAAACCTTTTGGGCAGCTCCCACTCCTCTGCCTGGGATGCTCTTCTTCAGGATGTTCCCCTAGTGCCTGCCCTCATCTCCTTCTAATCTCTGCTCCAAAGTCACCTCCTCAGGGAGGCCTTCCCTGCTTTACTTCTCAGCAGAGCACTCATCCCCCTCTGACACACCATGTATGTCACTAATTGACTTATTTCTCATCTCCCCACCCTTCTGGTTTGTTAGAAGCCAGAGCCCGTCCTAAGGACTTGCTCTTAACCACTGCACCACAGGGCTGCAAGTGGCTGCTGCCACACAGACACCCTGCACTCACAGACAAGAGCCCACCCACGTGGACAGCCATTCAGCCCCCAGCCCTGTGCCCAAGTGCCCCCAGTTGCTTCCCCCAAATCGTCAGGCACTGACAGTCTCCAGCTGGAGCCCGCGCTCCCAGCCGCCTGCTCCCCTCCCTTCCCAGGCTGGCAGGCGCCAGCTCCTGACAGAGGGGGCCGCGTGTAATTAGAAATTCCTCAAGCTCCCTAATTGCCAGTTCTTCTCCCAGACCAGGAGGCTGGCGCTATTCTGGGCCACCTTTGTTGCCGGCTGCCTGAGGCCCGGAGAGAGGACCAGGCTGAGAGCAGAGCCAGGCTGGCAAGGTCAGAGGGCCTGCGCGCTGGACAAGGGCTGGCGAGTGGCCAGAGGCCAGACGTGGCACGGAGAGGGCTGCTTCCCGGAGCCCAGAGTGGTTCTCCTCGCGTCTGCTCGGTAGCCTCATTCCCGCATTCCCCCAGCACCCTGTGCTCACACCCATAGCCCAAACAATGACATCAAAGCAGACAGGCCCATTCATTCTTTATTCAGGTGGCATAAAAATCACTACAAAAACTTTACAAAAGAGCCTTTGGCAGCTAATGCCCCCCCTTCCCCACCCTCTCAGCCACTGAGACACGGCGCAGAGGGGGCAGAGGGGAGAAGGAAGAAGAGGAGTCTTGGCAGTGTTGGTACCTCCAAGGACCAGCGGGGAGACTGAGGTGACAGTGAGCGGGAGGCTGGTGGGCCCTGGGCAGCTCAGGAGGCAGTGGTGCAGGGAGCTCAACCTCCACCCGTGTTGTGCAACCTCAAGACAGCCGCCCCCTCTCCTCGGCCAGGGTGTCCCCTCCTCCCTGTCCCTCCCTCTCTGGTAAACAAGTGTGGAGGCACACAGCTGCCCTAGGGAATAAACTACCTACCTTCCCAACAAAATGACCCACCGCTACCCCTCTGTCTGAGCCCCAAACCAGGACACCCTCTGGGCCCCATTGGAAGAAGCGATGTGGGACCGAGGCCCATGGTTCCCTGATGCCTGCCCTCCTCCCAGCGCCACCCCACCCCAAACTACCCAAGAGGAGACAAGAGAACGCTCCCTTCCTCCCCTCTCCCAGACTGCCCTCCCCAGGCCCCCAGCCCCAATCCCACAAAGCTGTTTTTGGAAAGAGTCACACGAGTTGAGATGTTGGTCCAAGCAGAGACTCGGGATGCTGGAGGCCACAGCCCCTCACTTGGGGCTGCTAGGCTGAGGGTAATCCTCTTCCGAGGGCGGCCCAAGTTTCAAGTCTGGGTCGAAGGGCTTGTCTCCGCGGGGGAGGCCTTTGTGATCCTGGAAGGAGTCCTTGCCGTCGGGGGAGTCCTGCTGCTCCTTGCGCTCCGGCTGCGCGCCCGGGTTGGGGTTCCTCACACTGCCCACGAAGAGGGGCAGGCTCGTGCTGTCCTCAAGGATGAAGAAGAGGAAGGGGCGGTTCACGATGAAGGAGGATAGGGACATGCGGGACATAGCCGTGCTGGTTGCCGCGGCCGCCTGCACGCCGGCCTCGCTGAGCTCTAGTGCCGACTGATGCTGCACGCTGGAGACCACCAGCCTCTCATCGGAGATCCCACGTAGGTCCGGGGCCTGGAATAACTCCTGCAGGCCTGCCCCAGGGCAGCAGATGGCTGGTCAGAGCTGCCTTCTGCCCCACAGGCTGCCTGGACCTGCCTGGAAGGGTGTCTGGCATCCTGGTCAGGGAACACCTTGAACTCACAGAGGGCTGGTTAACTCCTGTTTAACCTTCATGTATCAGCTTAAAGGCCCCTTCCTCCAGGAAGCCTTCCCTGATTGCCTGCCCCAAAGTCCAGATAGGTGCCTGGTGCCTTTTCAGTGTTCTCCCAGGTGAACTGGAGAGAAGCCTTCTATCTTAGCACTTATGCTGAATTCTAAGTACTTGATTCCTCACCTGTCCACCCCATAAGACTGAGCTCCTTGTACATGGTGGGCTTCCCGTGCCTCTTGCAGGGGAGCCAGGGAGGCTCATGTGCTACTCTGGTTTTCCATTCAGGATTCTTTACAGTGCTCAGTCTTGGGCAGAGCAGGCCCTCAATGGCCGGGCCACGCACCCCTCCCCAGGAGAGAGGATCCAAAGGTTTTCACCTCCCCAAGCCCCAGAAAAGTCCAGGACACAAGGCTAGCTCTGACTCTGACCTGCCAGCTGGAAACTTCCTCCTCACCCACCCCACCTAGCCTGAGTGGGGGGGCTGTCCCATGCCCAGCTTCCTTACCCAGCTGGCTGAGGGTGGCCACCAGGTCCAGTTGGTATTTGAGATGCAGCTTAGGCAGCTGGACCTTGGTGGGCCTCTCCCACAGCGAGGGCTGGTGCAAGATGTCCCAGGTCAGGTTGGCTAGCACCTGGGACGCGTTCCACTCAAAGCGGGTGGGCATCAGGACCACGAAGCTCATGTTGTTCTTAAAGGGGAAATGAGCCACCTACAGACAGGGGAAGGAGACACCATGAGGGCCAGAAAGCGCCCAGGCCCAGGTGGGAGCTGGGCCAGCATCCCTTATGAGACAGCCCATCCTTCACAGGTGTGTCAGGGGAGGGGGCCTCCCTGAGCCTCCACTTCCTCATGGGCAGAGTGACACTACCTGCCCACACTGCCAGCTGACATGTAATGGAAAGAGATACACTGTTAAAGCTTCTAGCAGAGTGTTTGCACATAGGCGGTGCTCACTCAATAAATGGTGGTTTTCTCTCTCTTCCTCTGCTGCCAGCCAGCCCGTGACTCGGGATGAGGAACTCCCGGTGAACACCTCTCGCTTCCTCCCTGTGTACAATGGACCAGGTTTCCCTGCTGGAGGCGGGTACCCTCTCTACTCCCTTCTCCTCCAACAGTGACTTGCCTGGCTGCCTATTTATACTGTGATTTGGGGTAAGATTTCATGTGAATGGGTGTTTCTGCAGCCCAAGAAGGGTGAAAAGCACTGGGCTCCACGGGCCCTAGTGGATGTGACCCCTCGGCCTCCAGGCAGAGCACCCAGGGGGCAGGACCCCTGCGGTGGGAGGGGGAGTGCCAGTATCTGGCTGCCTGGGCCAGCCTGCAGAGGGTGCGAGGAAGAGGAGGGCCAAGGAGGGCAAAGGATGGAGACTAAAGGATGAAGGAAGGGACTTCCCTAGTGGTCCAGTGGTTAAAACTTCACGCTTCCAGTACAAAGGTTCAATGCCAGGTTGAGGAACTGAGATTCCACATGCCAAGCAGCACAGACAAAAAATTTAAAAAATTAAAGGGTGAAGGAAGTGTGGGCAGGACACAGCCTGGTGGGGAGGTGAATCAGATGGTCCACGTGTCAGGGTGAACTGGAGAGAGGCTGGGACACTGTTCCAGGGGACCCGCCTTGCCCACAGCCCCTCTCAGTCACGGCCTTGCGAAATTAACCAACACTGCCACCTCAGTTGACTGGCCCAGGGACCAGTGCTCGCTCAGGCCAAGGGGACCATGTTTAGGCTAGAAGCACGGGAGGCTGCACCTGAGATACACAGCATAGCCCTCTCTCTAATCAGAACGCTCCATCAGGAAGCTGACCAAGCCATCCCAATCAGACCCTCCTTTCTAAGGAGCATGCGAGAGCTCAAGTCGCATCTCAAAGGCTTCGGGTTGCTGAGAGCTTGTGCTGCCCCACAACCCACAGGTCCTTGAAATGAATCCCCTTAGCCAAAGGGGCCTCAACAATGTCTCTTCCTCAAAGAAGGCTCTCTGACCACTCTAGCTAAAATACCTCCCCCCACTCTTTGAAATTATCCTGTTGATCTACGTTTGCTCAGGCACTGTGCGTCTTCCCTGGATTTGCTTTTCCTTGTTCTCCACTGAACCACAGTGCCTGGGACAGAGTCTGCACACAAGTAACGCCCAAGGAATGAACCTCAAAGAGACTCGAGTCTCAGTCCCCCTGGGTGAGGGCCCCGCGAGACTTTTCAGAGCCACCTGCCCCAGTGACAAGACTGCAAGGGAGGTGAGGTGCACTGTTGAACCGTATGGTGGTCCACAGCTGCACAGTTCCTTTCCCACCTCCCAGCACCCAGGCCCAGCCTGAGCAGTCAGGGGTAACCTGGATCTCAGGCTGCTCCAGCAGGAACCAGTGCAGTGGATACGTGAGGGCTTGCATCATGTCCACCGGCACAGTGAACTGCTCGTCCAGGTGGAAAGCACCTCTCTGTGTGAGGTTCGGGTCGAACTTGCTCCTCCAGAAGCCTGCATCCAACAGAGGGCAGGGCCATTTAGACTGGGACCAAGGTAGGGTCTACACCACTAGCCTCTTCCCCGTCCCACCCAGAACCCATTAAAGGGACAAAAGGTGGAGGGTAAGGCCCCAGGCAGTGGCGTGCCAGGTGATACCCAGGTGATCTGAGGTGTCTTCTCTGGAGCGATTGCAGAATCTGGGCTTTCATTCCCCCTACCCTGCTCTGCTCCCAGGAAATCCCCCCATTACCCCAGGTTTTTTTAGACTTCACTTCCTCCTAGGGAGGACTTCCCTATATTTCAGACGGTAACGAATCTGACTGCAATGCAGGAGACCCGGGTTCAGTTCCCAGATTGGGACGATGCTCTGAAGACACTATTCTTGCCTGGAGAAACCCATGGACAGAGGAGCCTGGCGGGCTACAGTCCACGCTGTCACAGAGTTGGACGTGACTAACGCTACTACTATTACCACTACTCCCAGGGCTGTGCTGTGCTTAGTCGCTCAGTCATGTCCGACTCTCTGCGACTTCATGGACTGTAGCCCACCAGGCTCCTCTGTCCTTGGGATTCTCCAGGCAAGAATACTGGAGTGGCTTGCCATGTGCTCCTCTTAGGGAACTCTCCACGAAAGCCCCATCCAGTTCCTGGGCCTCTTCCCAGCAACACTGCGACCTATCTCCCACCATCTCCACCGCCTCCCAGCCTAGCCCTGGGGAGAAGGAGGGACCCTCAGAACAAAGCATGCCTGCAGGGCAGGGGTAGGGGCTGCAGGTGGGGACCGAGAAGGGGAGGAGCTCACCCTGGAAGTGGATGGCATTGAGGAGAAGCAACACTGTGTCATCTGGCAGATCTGAGAGGAAATCCTCGATCTTCCCTTCCGTGGCCTCCTTCACCCATCGGTTAATGTTCGCCAGGTCCTCCCCCTTCATTCCCGTCAGGCTCATGGGCTTTGCACCAAAGAGCTGTTCTGATTGTTCCAGGAAGTCCTCTTTGATGGGAAATCCTACACAGAAGGGAGCACAGGCTGTTGCCAGGACTTGGGCTCCAGAGCCACCAGCGTTCCAACAAACTGCCTGAGCCCACGTCCATCTTCCTCACGCTGTCCACCCCAGAGCACTACCTAGCTACCTAGGCAGTGTCTGCCCCCACCCACACCTACCTTTCTGCAGATACATTCTGGCAGCCAACCGGAAAGCCCCAGGCCCCAGGTCCTGGCAGAGGCGGCTGAGCAGGTGGGGCAGGCAGGGCCCTGAGTCTGCATGCAGCACCTCTTTCAGCCTTTGCAGCGTTTGGTTCTGAGCACCTGAGCAGGGAGGACACAGCAGCAGTGGGCATTCCCACCCCCTCGTCTTTTCCTAACCCTTTTTGGGTGGGGGGGCGGAGCTGTGCCTTGCAGCATTGCAGGATCTTAGTTCCCAGACCAGGGATCAAACCCATGTCCCCTGCCATGGAAGCGCAGAGTCTTAAGTGCTGGACCACCAGGGAAGTCCTCCTGTCCCCCTTGAACATCTACAGTGAGCATGCCCACGAGACCACACTGTCTCCTCCCACCTCCTGAGGGTCAGGACACCCAAGTTTTACTTCCATCTCCACTGCTGCTAGTCTGGGTGACCTCATTCCATCGCGTTCCCTCTCTGGACTCTGTCCCACCATGAGACCCTCCAGTCCAAAAGAGACACTGGAACTGCCAGACTCGTGCATAAAAATCACCAGAGGCCCATCCTGGGCCCAATCCCTGAGACTCTGATTCATGGAGATACGAGTCTGTGTTTTTAACAAACTTTCAAGGGACCCTGATGGAGGAAGCGCCTGATAGTAAGCTCTGGGGAAGGAGGCGAGTTCCTTCTGGCCTCCTAGCTCTCCTGGTCTGCACCTGGTCTCCTGGTCTGCTGCCCCAGTACCTAGTGCCAGGTGAGACAGTGCCAGGGCCACACTCAGAGGTGACAGGATGAGGTTGGGCCTGGTGGAGCTTTGGGCCACCAGGGAGAAGAGGTCTGTGGTGAAGGTCATCATGGCCCGGGCCAGCCTGCGTGTCTGCTCAGGGGTTGGGGACAACTTGCAGTCTTCTGGGGCCTTCTTCGGGGCAATCTGGCCACCTGGCTCCTACAGGGACAGATTGGGGGGCATTGGGGTCAAGGGGTCAGCTCTGTTGAAGATTTCCTTCAAAGCCCCTGTACTGGGGACAGCAGGGCCTTGTCCCGATGGGCGACAGCATTCTGGGGGCTAGGTTCCTCCCTCGGGTCCCTCCCATCCTCTCCCTTCAGGCCTCAGCCTCACTGCCACCCTCCCCTCCCCGTTTCCTTGCCCTTCGGATTTGCCTTCCTCCCGCGGGTCCCGCCCACTCTTGCCCAGCCCCACCTGATTGTACCTGGTTGTCCAGCTTGAGGAGGGAAAGTGGGGGCAGCTTCTGCTGGGCCTGCCCGTCCATTAGCTGAAGGAAGGAGGAAGCAGATGGAGAGCAGCCCTTCCTGAGCCCCCTACCCAGCACCAGCCACAGGAGAGGCCCTTGGGGACCTTCCTCCCTGTCCTGCCTCATTCCCCAGTACCTGCAGATCCAAGGGCTCCATGGTGCTCACAGGAGAGAACTGCTGAGAGAGGGAGGGGGAGAGGAGAGGGAACCCCTGAAGCCAAGACCTCCCTCAACCCAGCACCCCCCCTCTTTTTCCCCAAGACCCTCGACCTCTCCCAGAGCTGCCGCCCTGCCCCACCCAGACCTCGGCCCAGGCTCACCGCTGAGCACAGGCTTGACAGGCAGGAGAGGCTGAGCGCCAGGAGCCCCCAGAGCAGCGCCATGTTCCTGTGCAGGACGGGAAGGCTCTGTTCCTACCTCACCCCCGCACCCGCCGAGGAATCCCACCCACAGGCTCATGGGCAGCTGGAGTCCTGAGCCACCACTGCGGAGGGGACAACGCCAGCAGCAGTACCCACACCCACAGCGTGTCTCTCTGAGCTGTGAATTGCTCGAACTCTCTCCCGAATTGCTTTCTTCCCGCTTTGTGTTTTCTGGTTTTTAGACTGTATGCCCTGAAGGAGTTTTGGTTCATGGCAGAAAATATTACCCAAACAGAAAAAGTCCCTATTTCTCAAGGCTGGGAGTTGTGAGTCAGACCTGAGTTTGAATCCAGGCTTCGCCTCTTGGCAGAGGACCCAGGATGTGTCCCTTAAACTCTCTGGGCTCTGCTTTATCTTGTAAAATGGTGGCAAAAGTCCCTTTCTCATCCCACGTGTATTGTGGAGACCAACCTAAGTTGGTCTTGGTGACCCCTGACTGCACGGGCCAGCACGCAGCGATGGCTGTCAGCCTCCCAAGGCCCCTCTTCTGGAAGGCCTGTCCTGAAGCCTGCTCCGTACTGGAATTCCCTCCCCAGAGCTCCAATCCAACTCTCCTTTCTGGCTGGCCTGGTCTTGTCCACAAGGGTGGGCTGGCCTGTGGTCTCAGTAGGGGTGGGGAGCTGGGCCAGAGACTGGCCTTATTGACCCAACAGCTGAGCCCAATGAATGACTGTGGCCAGAGCCACCTTTGGACTTACGGAAAACACAGGCCTCGGCCCCCGCGCTAGCCCCAGGCTGACTCCGGGAAGCCAGGATGACTGGTGGGGATGGGCAGGTCTCGGCCTGGCCCCGGAGCGGGTCTCGCACACACCCCCACCCCGCCCCCATCTCAAGCGTCTTTCTCTCACCCCTAGGCCCCTCCGCATCCCACACAAGGACCCTTGGCCAGGGCCCCAATCTCCGACCTGGGTTTTTTAAATCTTCCTGCCAAGAAAAAGACCTCTAGTTTTTCATTTCCCAGAGGGACTCCCCTTGAAAGCCCCCACCTTGGCCCCTCATCATCTCAGGAGGCTGGGAAGTCACAAACCTCCTGAATAAACTCAGCCCAGACCCCTCAGCAAGGTGGGCAGCTCCAGGCCGAGGCACCCCCCTGCCCTTACCTCTGCAGGCTCCTCACTGCTGTACACAACCTCCCTCCGGCCCGCTTGGTGCTCCCGCGCTCTGCCCCGCTCCAGCCAACCCAGCTGAGCCCTCCCCTCCCACCAGGACCTTTGCTCTCAGCCAACCACTGTTCCAGTTGCCTTCTCTTCTGGTAAATATTGACCTGCACATCCGGTTAAACATTGATATTGGGACCAAAAGCCCCTTTCCCACCAGGGCATCTAATACTGGGACAGCCACCTGGAACCCCGGGAGAGGGTTCTCAGGCTCCCACCTGAGCCTGGAGAAAGGAGATTCAGGAGACCAAGAGCCTGTCTTCAATCAGGGGGTTAGATCCAAGAAGGACAGGGGACTTTCAGTGACCCCATGAAGTAGGGGGTTATCACTGCTTCAGTCGGGCTCCGAGAAGCTGTATGACCTAGCCAAGGACACAGAGCTGGGCTGAGTCACATTCAGGTTCCCGCTTCCAGTGTCCTTGACTCTTCCTCAGAACTGCCTCCCCCTCCCAAGAAGAGGGAAGAGGAAGCTACAAAAGGCAAGGGAGGAAACCTGGATCAGGATGCAGGATGCGAATCCCTGGTCCTCCCATGTCCTGGCTCCTGGTGGGCTGCTTCCAGCCTGGGTCCAGAAGGCAGGGGGAGGGGAGAGAAAAGATGCCGTCTAGGGACGCAGCCTCTTTCAGCATCCCACCTCCTCAGAAGCAATGTTTCCTTCCCCTCCTTGGGGTGAGGGTTCTGGGCTGCATGAACTAGAGGCCGTGGACCCTGTAACCACCTGAAGAACCATGGTCAGGATGCTTCCCCTCCTCATCCCTGTCCTGGAAGCTGCGGGGTCCCAACCTTTCCTCCCCGAACACCACCATCAAGAAAAGCCTCACTCGGATCCATGGCTCTTCCACAGGATTTATTGATCATATTTACATCTATTGCAAATAGTGAGAAGGCAGCAGGGGTCCAGCCTCAGACCTCATCTCTGCTCCAGAATTCGAGGACCTGCAACACCTGGGTCTTCCTGTCCCCCTGGGGGAGGGAGACCTGAGATGCAGAGATGATTCTTCTCACCCCTTCTTTCAGGGTCCTGGACCCCCTCCCTCAAGGCTTCTGGACCCAGAAGCTGCCTCATCAGCTCAAGGCACAAACACTGTGGTGAGGGGTGGGCAGGCAAGGCATGGGGTCACTCCAGACAGGCACCATCTGGCCCCATCCATCTGCCCTCCTTTGGTCCTGCCCTCTTTCTCCCCCTACTGGTCCCACACTGGCCAGGGCCTGGCTGGGTGGACACTTAAGAGCCCAGCCCAAGGCTCTTAACTCCTGGACCGTGGTCAGCCCTTAGAGGCTGGAGTCCAAGCACCATCAGTGTCCTGGAGTGGGGCAGCTTCCCTATCCTTGGAGGACAGTGTCAGAGAGAGCCAGCTGGAGGGGGGCTGTGGTAGAGACAGCTTGGCAGGGGGTCTCCTGCCCTCTTCCCCAGAGCATCCTGTCCCCATGCGGATGCAGAGGGCGGAGCTGGAGAGAAGGGAGGGCAGCGATGCTTTCCCAGGCTCTCCCTCTTTTTTTAATTTTTATTTCTTGGCCGCACCATTCGGTATGTGGGATCTTAGTTCCCCGACCAGGCACTGAACCCACGCCCCTTGCAGTGGAAGCACAGAGTCTTAATCACTGGGCCACCAGGGAAGCCCCTGCCAGGCTCTCCCATCTGCTTCCCGCTGGCTCCGAGCAACATCGCCCCAAGTCATGAATGAGATCCCCTCCGGGGGCCTCAGTGACTCTGGGGATTCAGGAGCCCAGGCTTCCACACCACCCTAGCTGGCAGGCCACGTGGGCACCCAGGGCGTGGGGCCTGAGGCTTGCCAGGAAGGAGCTACTGGGGAAACACAGATGAGGGACGGCTTCCTGGACGATGTGTGCCATCTCTGCCTGACCAGATCTCGCCTCAGCCTACGCCAAGAGGCGGACCACCCCGTTGTCAGAGCCCAGCAGGAGGTGGCGTTTGGTGGGCAGCAAGGCCAGGCTGGTGAGCGTGCCGCGGAAGTTCTCAGAGCTGAGCTTGGTGGTGGCCTGGGAAGGGGGCTCGAGCAGGGAGCAGACACCAATCTTGTTGGCCACAGTGCCGGTCACCACCTCGCTGCCGTACAAGTCGAAGGTGTGGATGGGGTCAGAGGCGGACTTGTAGTGGTGCGTGGGCTTCGGCTCCAGCTCCTTCCAGACAGTCAAGGAGTGGTCAGAGGAGGAGCTGACCAGGATGCTGCCCTCCACTGCCTGCCAGGGAGAGGGGAGAGCCTCAGTGGGGGCCGGAGTCGTCCTGTTCTCTCCTACATCTCCTCCCAGGAAGATGTGTCGTCCTGAGTCAGGGACAGGCTGCCACCCTCCTACATTACACCCTCCCACATTATATTAGCATCAGCTCATATGAGTATATTAAAGCATCATCGACCCAGTAATCATTGTAACTTGGGTGCTTACTACATGTAAGATGTTGTATCAAGCACATTCAACATCTTACCATGATTAATCTTCATAACAACTCTATGAGATAGGTGCTGCTGTTTCCATTTTACAGACAAAAAAAACTAAGGCTCAGGAAAGTTAAGTCATCATACAAGGTCACAGAGCCAGTAAGTGGCAGAGCCAGGACTAACATGCAGGCTGACCCCAGGGACCTCCTGATGCTTTCTTGGAAAGTCAGAATTTAGAGGCATCCAGAACCCAGATCAAACCAGTCAATCCTAAAGGAAACCAACCCTGAATATTGATTGGAAGGACTGATGCTGAAGCTGAAGCTCCAATACTTTGGCCACCTGAAGTGAAGAGCCAACTCATTGGAAAAGACCGTGATGCTGGGAAAGACTGAGGGCAGGAGGAGAAGGGGACAGCAGAGGATGAGATGGTTTGATGGCATCACCGACTCAACAGACATGAGTTTGAGCAAGCTCCAGGAGATAGTGAAGGACAGGGAACCCTGGCACACTATAGTCCATGGGGTCACAAATAGCTGGACACAACTGAGCAACGACAGAACCTAGGGGGCCCTGGAAGGAGCCAGGGGTGCCCTGCCCCCAGCAGTGGCAGTGCATGTCCCCTGGCTGCCACTTAGGTTGGGGAGGAACTCCCAATTGCCTGGAAAAACCCTCCCACAAATAGCCCTGTTCCTCCCTGCCTGGACCTCCCTGAGGTCTGTGATTGAAAAAATGGGGCGGGGTGGAGGTGGGAGCAGGATTCCCAGGCCTGACCTGCCCCTTCCCCCACCAGGACAGCCCCTTCCCCCACCAGGACAGCCCAGCAAGGGGCATGGACTCTGCTCAGTGGTCTGGGGGCAGTAAACAGCCTCCCAGCTGAGCTTTATTTAACCTGACTGGGTCATGGACAGGGCCTGACCCCTGATCCCCCAAGTAAGACAAATATGGACAAGGGTTATTCATTAGAACATCTCCAGGAAGCTCAGGGTCAGCTCGCCCCCTGGTTCCCGCCCCCGGGGCCCACCTCCTGCTCAAGTCCTTGAGGTGCAGTCTGGCTCCTGACCCGCCCTGCCTGTCAATCCTCCAGCAGGTATGAAGGACATCAGCAGGGGGGCCCGTCCTGGGTGGGCCCTAAGCAGAGGTGAGGGCTGGACCAGTCAGGCAGGAGGGGAGGGGACCTGGCCTGTCACCTTGATCTGCAGGATGTCCCCTTCGTGGGCAGGCCAGCCACGCAGAACTAGGCCCGTACGGGTGTCCAACAGCACCATGAAGCCCGAGGAGAAGCCGGCCACAACGCTCCGGCCACTGGGGCTGACAGCCAGGGAGCGGACGAGCCCGGGGTTCAGCCCGCTGCTCAGGCGAAACTCATGCTGCCGGCAGAGGAGGAAAAGCTGGGGCTCCACTGCCCAGTCCAACCCGTGTTTCCCCCCGCTAGGTGCAGCTCAGCCTCCAACCCCCAGAGCCTCATTACCCATCAAGGAGAGGCCCCCAGGATCCCTGGCCAGAGTCCCACCCCCACCCCGGAGGGTTTGCTGCTGCAGGTGATCTGTCTCCAGTGAAAAACTCCACCCTGGGCTCCTCTCTTCCTGGGGGGCAGGGGTGGGGGGAGGGGTTTCTCTCCTCCCTGCCAGGCACCCAGGTCAGGGCTGGAAAAAGGGTCGCTCCTGACCTGCAGGCCTGGCTTTCTGCAGTCCACAAAGCGCAGGGTCGAGTCAGAGCTGGCCATGGTGATGCTGGTGTGGGGGGCGGGCATGACGGCCACAGCAGTCAGGGGCACCCGGCTGTCCGATGGCTCCACCGTGCGAAGAGTCTTCCCTGTGAAGGAAAGACATGGTGGGTACGGGGTTCCAGTTACTGATGGAAGAGCCCCAATTCCTCCTATCCCACCTGCTGCTGCTGCTGCTAAGTCGCTTCAGTCGTGTCCGACTCTGTGCGACCCCATGGACAGCAGCCCACCAGGCTCCTCTGTCCCTGGGATTCTTCAGGCAACAATACTGGAGTGGGTTGCCATTTCCTTCTCCAATGCATGTATGCATGCTAAGTCGCTTCAGTCGTGTCCGACTCTGTGCGACCCCATAGACAGCGGCCCACCAGGCTCAGCTGTCCACAGGATTCTCTAGGCAAGAACATTGGAGTGGGTTGCATTTCCTTCTCCCCTATCCCCCCTACCCACCCCATACTTGCCTCCCACATCCCAGATCTCAACGAACACTAAGGATGTTTTTTGACCCTCCCATCTTTCTATTAACATCTCTGTGGCCATGCCAGGCTTCTCTATTCACGTAGCAAACTGGCTGAAAGCTACACCTTCCACCGTCTGCTTTGATCCTACTCCATCCCCCCAATCCCTGATTTTTAACCTTATTTTTCCCTACAATGACAACACAAAATAAGCAAGCAACTGTTTACTAACCAGGATACTACATGCTACATGTTAAGCCAAACCTCTACGCGTTATCTACTTAAGCATTTGTTCTGATTCCCATTTTGCAGATGGGAAAACTGACGTTTCCAGGGACTTCCCTGGTGGTCCAGTAGCTGGGGACTCTGCGCTGCTAATGCAGCGGGCACGGATTCAATCCCTGGTCGGGAAACTAGGATGCCACATGCCGGCAGCATGGCCAAAAGACTCACACACACACACACATACACATCGATGCTCCCAGCAGCAGGGGGACTTGCTCAGTCACTCAGCAAGGAAGCTGGCAGACCCTCACACTCAAGTCTGATGGATTCCAAGTCCTAAATGCTCTGTTCTGTGGACTCACTGCATCACCCCCAACCACACACCATTACACCCCAACCCACCACCCTTGGTAGAGGACAGAACCGCAGCTACAGAACAGGCCTCACCCGGGCCCGCTCACCTGTGAAGGGGTCCCAGACGTGCACAGCCCCGTCACAGCTCACTACACACTGCGGGGCCTCAAGCTGGCCCACGAAGAAGACGCTCTTGCGGTGTTGGGCGTAGACGAGGCGTGGGGCCGTCTCGCTGGTGCCGTCCCCGGAGTTGTAGAGTGGCCAGAGGCGCACGGTGCGGTCCTTGCTGCCGCTCAGAAAGAAGTCCTCGCCGCTCAGGGGCACCACGCACTTGACGGCCCCCGAGTGGCCTGGGAAGCTCTGCAGGCGGATCTGGTGGAAGTGGAAGTGGGCGTCCTGCTGGCTCACGCCAATCTCGTACTGCCAGTAGGCCAGCCAGTTCCCACTCAGCCCATGAGCGCTCCGCGGCAGCTCCCGCTTCAGCGCATTGTCCTCACTCTGGCTGCCAGGCTCCCCGCCGCCCACCCCAGAGATGGGGCCCAGAGGGCCGGGGCTGTCAGGCTGGGAGTCATTGGGGATCTGGATGCGGTTCCCAACCAGGACGCTCCCAAAGGTCCCCGAGTGGCTGTCGTCCTGGGGGCAGCCCCCACCCTGGGGGTCCCACTCCGGGCCGGTGCTGGGCGCGGTGGGCTCCACGCTGGCAGGGCTACGGCTGCTCGGGCTGATGCTGTCCAGGTACAGCCCCGCCAGCTCCCCTACCAGCTCGTGGTTGGGGACAATTTTCCGGATGATGTCACCTGGATGGGAGCGGGAGAGGTCCTGAGATGAAGGGAGATGGCCAGCAACTGCCGCCACCCACCCAAGGGGCTTGGGAACCACAGCACACAAGGAAGATACTGGCTGTGCAACTCTCAGCAAGTAACTCTTTGTCTCTGAGCCGGCTTCCTCCTCCCAGGAAAACCTGGATTCACGCCTTCAGTATGGACATGTGAGCATCTTTCCTATGAGCTGGGTGCCACGCCGGGCATCAGAAACAGAACAGGGACCAAGACACGTGATGCTCTGCCTCCCACGGCTCAGATGTCAGCGCAGGGATGACAACACATCCGACCAGGGCTGCTCATACTATTCAGGGAGATGACACATGTGGACACTCGGCACAGGGCCAGGCCTGCACAGGAAGCTACGTGAATGGTGGGCCGCTCATTCCTCTTGGGCGGCTCCTAAGACATCAGTCCGGCAGCCTGGCTCCCCTCCCTGCCCCAGGGACAGGCTAGGCCACTCCTGTGCCCCCCCACCCCCAACTGGCCAAAATTCAGTCTCTGTTTATATGTCACTGGGACTCAGAGGTCTAAGGCTCTGACCCAGAAAACTGCACCTAACAACCACTACTGACTCCAGGGACGGGAAGTGGGGCCCTCCCAGGGGAAGAACGGTAGCTGCAGAGGCTGGGAGGGGACACGATGCGGCAGTACCCAATAGGCAGGAGAAGGGCACGTAGATTGTGTATGCCATCTCCAAGGTGAACACCTTCTGCAGCTCGTCCAGCAGGGCGGGGTCCGCCGGACGCAGCTGCCCATCAGAGAAGGCCACCTCTGGCAGCTGGCCCTCACTGCGGCCCACGGACTCCAGCTTCAGATCCTGTGGGCAGGAAGCCCTGGGGAGTTAGCAGAGGCCATGGCCATTGGCCAGCCCGCAGCTGCCAGGTACATCTGCCCGGTACATCTGCCCACCTGGTGCTGAAGTTCATGCAGCTGAGAGAAGACACGAAAGAAGGTGGCCACAGGCTCACTCAGGTGCTGCTGGACCATCTCCTGTCCGATACGCAGGCAGATGAGGGCGATGAGGCTGATGGTCTTCATACACAGGACAGTCCGGGCCTGGGCTCCACTTGGGAACCTGCCAACAGAGATTATAAGCTCCAGTGATCCCCAGTCTAGAGGGCTCGTCCAGAATCTATTACAAGCTGTAAACAAAAGGGGCTGTAAGACCACCTCATCCAAACCAGATGAGGAAACGGAGGCACAGAAAAGTGTGGCTTGCTCAGGGTCACCCAGCCAGGATGAGGACCAGGATGTCTGACACCCCACTCCCACCCTGGGGTAGCCCCCTCTGCTGGGCTGCTCCCTGGTGGGGGATGTGGGCAGAGACTTACCCGGTGACGAGAGACGTGAGGAAGCTGAGCACGGGCAGCAAGACCTCGTGGCTGATTCGGGGCAGGATGTCCATGAGGGTGGTGTCCGAGAGGTACACGATGATTTTCTGGGTCAGCGTCACAGCAGCCAGCAGCCCCGCCTCCTTGCGGCTGTTCAGTCGACTGGGGCCCGAGGTGCTACCAGGGGCCACCTATGGCAACAGAGCAGATGAGGGCCAGGTGGCCCCACAGACCCCCTGTAACCCCCAGAAGTCCTGGGTCAGCCCTCAGGCTCCTCAGCACCCCCAGATCCCAACTGACCAGGTAGCTGATGTAGGGCAGGTACTGGTAGGTGAGGACAGGCTCCCCATAGAGGTGGGCGATGTGCAGGAGGCAGCTGAGCACGGGCGCCGACACTATGTCGCCCAGGATCGGTCTCTTCTGATAGATGTTGCCCACGCTCAGCGGGGGGCTCTCGCCATTGCCCCCGGTGAACTGCTGCCGGGTGGGCCCTGCCAAGGAAGGGCCAGCAGTCCTGAGCAGCCCGTGGACAGTGAGAGGGAGGAGGCCTTCGGGAACTGCAGTGGTCGCTCATGCTCACTCCAGCCTGGGGTCTCCTTGCACCCGACCCAAGCAAGGAAGGCACTCACAGCAGACTGGGACCCAGGAGGAGGTCTGAGATGAGAACGTGGAGGATCCACTACAGGGGGCCAGAGGGACAAAGAGCTGAAGGAAGCCCCATACTCAATCTTACCAACGTAACACGACGTCAGCAGGCGGAGCAGGTTCCGGGCCACATGGCGAGAGGCCACGGTGGGGCCGAGCTTGGCGGACAGCCAGCGGACCATCTTGCAGGCTGTATCTGCAGGGCGGGAGTAGTCCCTGAGTGCATCAGATAACAGGGGCTCACGACTCCCCCACCCCACCCCATGGGCCCCACCTAGTGACACTGGTCCCAGCTCCACCCAGGAGCCCAGCCTGAGCGTGGTGGCCCCAAGGCCCCACCCTCCCTTTAGCAGAGCAGCCTGTGGGAGTCTGGCTTTGGGGCAGCTCCAGGCACCTCTGTGAAGTGAAAGTCGCTCAATCGTGTCCGACTCTTTGGGACCCTGTGGACCATACAGTCCATGGAATTCTCCAAGCCAAAATACTGGAATGGGTAGCCTTTTCCTTCTCCAGGGGATCTTCACAACCCAGGGATTGAACCCAGGTCTCCCGCATTGCAGGCGGATTCTTTACCAGCTGAGCCACAAGGGAAGCCCTACTTGGGCACAAACTGCAGGAAGGTTACTCTTATGGTGACTCTCCCCCAATTCCTAAATGAGAAGGTGCCCTCCACCCTCTCCGTTTCTCTTCACTCTCTCAGTCTAACCACACTGGCCTTTCACAGGTTCTTGAATGGAACCATGACAGCCTCAGAGCCTCACACATGCTGTTCCCTCTGCCCGGAATGCCCTTCCCACCACAGACCCTGCCATGTTTGCCCAGCTTCCTCCTCCTCATTGAACTTCCACCAGCACTACTTTCAAGGAAGTCTTCTCTGACCCCTGAAAACGAGATCTAAGTCCCACTTTATGTTCCCTCGTAGTACCCAGCCACGTTCTTTGCAGCACTAACAGAACTCCTGCCTACAGCGTGGCATCTCCTCTGCTAGACATGAGCTCTAGGAGGGCAGGCCCGCATCTCTGCTGTGTGTAGATCGGCTCCATCCACCACTCGGTGCAGAGCTCAGCAGATGACGACCATCAGACCAACACCTCCAGGCCCAAGAACTCACCAAGAAGGATCTTCTGTTCTTTGCCCTCCGACTGCTCGGTCAGCGGCTCCTCTTCTTCCTCCCCGTTGGCCCCGGCGTCGCCAGCCACAACCGTATCCATGGACAGCACAGTGTCGGAGAGCGTGAGCTCGGATGTCTCAGGGACCTCTTCTTGTTCGCCCTCCCCCTCCCCCACCTCCAACACCACACAGCCTTCCTCCTCCTCCTCGTCCTCCTCGGAGCCCTCGCTTTGCTTCAAGTCTTGGCTGCTGTCGCCTGACCTGAGGCTGCTCTTGTCCATCGGGACGCCCCCCTCGTCGGCCACCCGCTCCTCGCCCAGGGAGGCCTCACTGGTGCTGCTCTTGTCGCTCAGCCGGCCCAGGCTCACAGCCTCAGCCTCCTGGGGCTGAGGGGACTCAGCCACGTAGAGCCCGGCCTGGAAGTCCTCCGTCTCGGGGAGGTCAGCCTGGTCGTGGAAGCTGACGCCAGAGGTGTAGTCCGGGAGCCCCAGGCCCGAGGTAGCCGCAGGCTCCCTTTCCATGTGAATCTCCTCCTCAAAGGCACAGGACCCGGGCCCGGACCCCAGGAGCCCACTTTCCTCATCCTCGGCGGCCCCCGCCAGGCCCTTGTTTTCCTCCTGGGAGGCCTCCACGCCAGCCAACACCTGCAGGACGTGGGGCAGGAGGTGGACAAGAAAGGCCTGCAGGCCCAGCCGCACCATCAGCTGGGCCACAAAGCAGTCAGTGTACAGGTAGAAGCGGCCGTGGAGCTGGCAGGGGCTCTCGTAGGCCCCAATGAGAGGCTTCAGAAGGTACTTATTGGCATTCTTGGGGCCCAGGGCCTTGGCTACAGGTTCAAATAGGTACCAGGCCGCATACACGGCCGTGTGCTCCTCAGACATGAGTGACAGCACAAAAGGCAGCAAGATCTCCAAGCCCTCAGGGGTGATGTCACTCAGAACGGCACCCAGCTGCTGCCACAGGGCAAAGACCAGCTCCCGCCCCTGGGCCTCGTCCTCCACGCGCCTCACCTGGTACAGGAGGATGAATTTGTGCAGCGCGGGGAAGTATGGGGGGAAGGGGACCACAGAGCTGAAGGGGCTGAGGAGCTGGGCGGGGCAGGGTGGGGGCAATCCCTGGGAGACGGGCCTATATGTAAACAGTGGGTCCAGCTTGCCCCTCCCTGCAACCACGGGGCCTTGAGGGCCACTCAGCTGCAGAAGTGTGTCCAGCACGGGCTGCAGAGACACCGGGACCTCCTTGGGATGGCGTGCACAGAGCCCCTGCACAGCCTTGAAGCGTACCCACAAAGGTGCATCAGGCTGTAGTGTCCGGACCCTGGTGGCAAACACCATCTCAGCCAACAGGACCCCCAGAGCCTGCATGTCCCGATGAAAGAGGTCCCGCAGCTGCACGGGGGGCTGAACCCAGGGTTGCTCAGGCACCTCCAAGCGGCCCCCTAGGCCTTTGGTCAAGAAGTTGCCTAGTTTCTCCAGCTCCTCCAGAGCCTGCAGAGGACTGAAGCCCTCCGGAAGAAGAATCTTGCCCTCCTCACCTTCCCTGGGGTCTGTCCCAGCAGCTCTGTTCCGACGGCCCGGTCGAGAGGCTGAGGCCCCTGAGAAAGGCAAGAGGCCTGGCGGGACTTGACTGGAGGACGAAGTAGAGGAGGGAGACGGTCCCAGCTGGTCACCTGTCTTCCCAGCGAGAGAGATGGAATCCAGAGCTTCTGTGGCCTGCTCCAACTCATCTTCCCCTACCCCGGGCCTGTCCCTGGCCCAGCCAGCCTCACAGGGAGTAGCCTCCAAAACTGTCCTGCCCATCCCATTTGTAAGCTGTGCAGGGAAGTCCTCCCGGCCTGTGCTCTCCTGGATGGTGTGGAACCATAGCCTGGGGACGAGGGGAGGTTCAGGGGCGAGGGCAGGGGCCCCTGCCAGGCGCTGGGGATGTGGCTGATCGAAGAGCTGTACCACGCCATAGCTGGTCAGGTGTGTGTGGGCGTCCACCAGGTGCAGACACACGTTCTTCTCCTTCACAGCCTCCTTGCCCTGTAGTTTGTAGCCAAAGGTGAGGTCAATCCAGTGGTGTAGGTCCTGGGACACCTCTCGGCTCTCCAGCAGCGCCCGGTGGGCAGCCACGAACTCCTGGTTGGAGCAGCACCAGGCCGGCACATCCAGGTCAGGCATGTCAGGGTGGATGGAGCAGAAGATGGAGGGGTCGGTGTAGAACTCGGGAATGCACTCATCTGGAGTCCAGCTCTGCATTCGCTCCATGCTGGCCGGGTACTCGTGGGGCTCCCACTGCGCCCTCACGTGTCCACAGAGCACAGACCGGGGTGTGCGCCGGGCCTTGTACACATAGTAGGTAATGTCAGAAAGCACGTCGGAGATGTGGTGAGGGACGTGAGGTGGCTCCCCGCCGCCTGCACCCCCTGCCACAAACGCCTGCCGGGTCATCTCATATGTGAAGTCCAGCTGCTTATCCCCCTTGTTGAGGCGGAACTTGGACTTGCGCAGGTCTCTGAAGCGCCCACGGGGCGCGGTGAAGTCAACCACCCAGGGCAGCACCGGGTGGTAGTTGGGGTCCCCCTGCCGCCGACCTGCCAACCGATTCAGTTGCATGAGGTAGTGAAAGTTGCTAATGCGGCCGTGGACCCAGTCTAGCACAAGGCCCCTGAGCTCCTCCTGGCAGGTGGGACACCCAGGTCCCCGTCGTCCCTCCTCGCCAGGCTCGACACCTGCCCCGTTTCTTGCTTCCGGGGTCTCCTCATCCCCTGCCTCCTCGGGCCTCTCATAAGCACTCAGGTCCAGGCGGAGCTCGCTACAAAGTTTCTCATCCACCGCGATGTGGTGCAAAGACAGGGCCCCGCAGGCCAGTCCCTGGTGGTGACAGGCATCCATGGCCCTCAGCACACGGAAGAGAATGAAGAGCACCTTGGCTTGGCTGTTGGTCAGCTTGGCGGGGCTGAAGGTGACCACATCGTGCAGGGAGAACTGCACATACGGGTAGACCACGTAGAGCATCTCCGGTGACTCCAACAGAGCCTCGGCTCTCAGAAGACTGGGAGAGGCAGGGCAGCCCCGAGGGGCACAGGGGCCTTCTCTGGCATATGAGGGGCACTGTGCAGCTTCACCCAGTGGCAGGAAAGGGCAACCATAGACCCTCTGCAGAGCCTGTCGCACTGAATCCAGGGCAGGGACAGCCGCGGGGGCAGGGCTATGACTGTAGGGCTGCCCGTAAGTATGATACGCGTGGCGCCACAGGTTGCGATAATTCTGGGCAGCCACATCCTGCATGAAGCGAGTGAGGGTCTCCGGGGTGCTGGACCCCTCCTCAAAAGGCAGGCCGCCCAGCGCGTAGGAGAGCCTTCGTTTCCGCAGCCCGTGCACCTCCACTCGAGTCCAGCCGGCAGGCAGCCTCTGCACGGAGCGTTGCAAGAGAGTCCTGACTTCCGCTTCGCTCAGGCCTTCGGCGCGCGGACAGGGTCCCGGGGGCAGCCTGCGCTCGCGGAGGCTGGCCAGCCAGCGCGCGGGCACTAGAGCCACCACGTGTGCGCCCCCCGGGGCCGGAGCCAGCTGTCGGGCATCGATGTTCAGGTCCCTCTCCACGCTCCGGAGCAGCTCCTCCATGTCGGGGCTCGGGGGCGGTGACCAGTCCTCCGCCTTCGCGGTAAGCGCGACTTCCCGCCCCCTGCTCCCCAGGGCCATCCCCTCTTGGCCGCCTGGGGGCAGCGCGGGGCTGAGCCCGGCCACAGCCCCCCTCGCCTCGGCTTCCGGGATGCCAGGTGGGTAGGGGTGAGCGAGGGACGGGGGCTGGGGCGGAGGAGGCGGGGATGGGCCGGGGACAGAGTGGGGCCGCGGGGGCGCTCTTACCCCTCCGCAGGGTCCTGCGCTCCGGGCGCGGCCGGGAGGGGGCTGAGGGGCGCCAGCGCCAGGCTCCACCGTGACGGGTCAGCTGACGCTGCTCACGTGATCGCCCCGGTACGGAAACAACCGCACGTGGCTCGACTGAGCCCGGGAACCCCGCCTCCTCTAGGCCGCGCCACCGCCCGCCGGCCTCTCCTTCCCCGCACCCTGCTAGGCCTGGTGGCGGCTTCGCTTCCTCCCGGGCTGAATCGGGCAGGGGTGGGGGCTATGAGCGGCCCACGAGACTTCCCTTTCCCTCCTTACTTCCTCCTTCAAGCGCTGAGACGCGGACCTAGGGAGGGTTTCCCTTAGAGAGGGCAGCCTTTAACCAGGTGATCACCCCCGCCGCCGCAGCCGCCGCAGCCGCCGCCACAACCACCTCGCTCTGGTTTTACCGATAAGAAACCTGAAGCAGAGCTGGGACTTTTCACGTTAAGTCCCTTCACCGCCTCTATGCTGCCTTCCAAAAGAAAGAGCTTTTAATTTTCCGAAGTTTCAGTAGTAACATTACATTTGGCCCTGGCAACACTCAGTGATTTAGGAAGGGCGGTTATTATTGTTCATATTTTACAGGTAAAAAAACAAGAACCTCCGAAGAGGCTTTTCCAAGTGGCAGCATGGAAACTCACCAAACTGGGGCACAGATCTGCTCTGGAGTCTTCCCCACTGACAGCTCTTTTAAAGCCTTTTTTTTTTTTTTCTAATAATAAAATAAAAATTCTGGGCAATCTTGGGGAGAGAAGTTGACCAGGCTGAAAAGCCAGGATGGAAATGTTCCCCCAAGACTTCCTGTTGAAGATCTGCTTCTGCTGTATGACAGAGCCTGCCTGCTGTTGTCTGAGCCTTGCAGATGCCACCATGGCTGGGGGGATGGTGCAGCACGTCAGGGAGCAGAAACCAGCGAGCTGGGCCAGAACTACAGGACTCCTTCAAGAGGTCTCGGTTCTGACTCATTTACAGGATTGACAGGCCATTGTGTTCAGCGAGTGGCCAATATCTCTCTTTTTCCAGTCCTACTCCTAGAAGGAGAGTTTGCCTCATGTAGGAGTCTGGTGTGGAGGTGTGGGAGCTCCATAAAGGCACTTAAGAAAAAAATGAAGTCCTAATTAGAGAGGAGCAGGAATGGCTCAGCCATAATTTGATTTCATCTGTATCCTTCTTGAAAAAAGCAGCTAGAACCGCTGATGTGCTTGGTCACATGACCTTGACCGGTAATAACAGCTACCATTTACAGAACACTGATCAGGAGCCAGGCATCTTGCTAAGCAGTTTGCATACTTTAAATTCTCACCCCAACCCTTTTTAAGAGGATAGTTTTAGATCCGTTTTAGGATGAGGAAGCTGACTACTTTAAGTAATTTGCTTAGGTCCCATAGCTAGGAAGTGGTAGAACCAGGATTCAAATCTAGGCCTGGCTCATTCTAAAACTAATGTTCTTTGTACTCCTTGGCCAAGTACTATTTTGTTTTTAATTAAAAAAAAAAAAAAAAATTTGGCCATGCCTGTGGCATGTGGGATCTCAGTTCCCCAACCAGGAATGGACCCTGTGCTCCCTGCAGTAAAAGCACAGAAAATTAACCACTAGATCTCCAGGGAAGTCCCTTGTTTTGTTTTTTTAATTTTATTGGAGTATAGTTGACTTGCAGTGTTGTGTTAGTTTCAAGTGTACAGCAAAGTGATTCAGTTATACATACACATATATTCATTCTTTTTCAGATACTTTTCATATAAGTTATTACAGAATACTGAGGAGAGTTCCATGTGCTGTATGGTAGGTCTCTGTTGGTTATCTGTTTTATATATAGTAGTGTGTGTGTGTTAATCCCAAGCTCCTAATTTGTCCCTCCCCCACTGTTTTCCCTTTGGTAACCATCATGCTATATTGTTTTTTTTCACCTGGGAAATTATGTGTTCTTAACAATCTTGTCCATTCTAAAGGAGGTCCGTCCTGGGTGTTCTTTGGAAGGAATGATGCTAAAGCTGAAACTCCAGTACTTTGGCCACCTCATGCGAAGAGTTGACTCATTGGAAGACTCTGATGCTGGGAGGGATTGGGGGCAAGAGGAGAAGGGGACGACAGAGGATGAGATGGCTGGATGGCATCACCGACTCGATGGACATGAGTTTGAGTGAACTCCAGTAGTTGGTGATGGACAGGGAGGCCTGGCGTGCTGCAATTCATGGGGTCGCAAAGAGTCGGACACGACTGAGTGACTGAACTGAACTGAACAATCTTGTATCCTCAACATTGGTCTAAATACCTAAGACCAGAGGAGGTTCTGGAGGTAGTGCCTGCTTCTTGCGTGCTGCGTGTTAAGCTGCTTCAATTGTGTCCAACTCTTGGTGACCCCATGGACTGTGGCGCTCCAGGCTCTGTCCACGGGATTCTGCAGGCAAGAATACTGGAGTGGGTAGCCACTCCCTTTTCCAGGGGATCTTCCCAACCCAGGGATCGAACCCACGTCTCATGACTCCTGCACTGGCAGGCGGGTTCTTTACCACTAGTGCACCTGAGCCTGCTTCTTAGTACCAACAAAATTTTGCAGTCTTCTTTGCTCTGCTTTCAGTTTACCTAGAGTAAGGAGGCATTCCTTTTTCTTTCTTCAAGTTTGTGTGTGCCCTGCCCTCTAGTGGTTTTAGCTTGTAATGCACCAATGACCTTGAGTGTAACTAACCTTATCTCTTAAGAGTTCTTTCCATTTCTCATATTGAGATGTCTTTGCAATACTGGGCACTGGTGTTCTAAAATTCTGGGGTAATGACACCTTCCCCAGTTCAAACCCTAAGACCGTGGTTTTTCAAATGTTATGACGTACTTCTGATTGAGACCTCTGGAATCTGAATTTTTAACAAGCACTAGGTATTTCTGATGCAGGCAATCTGCAGGCCACATTTTGAAATACTGTGTCCTGTAATAACTCTGTTTCCAAATGCTCCCTGAATCTCAGCCCAAGCACCCTTGGGCTTCGGGGGATCTGGCACCAAGTCAGCGACTCTCCTTCACCAAACCCCATATTGAGTTTCTCGGAGGTCACGGCTTGGATGGTCAGGGAGGAAGCCTGCAGCAGTCCCGACAGTCAGCCTGTGCTGATGTAGCTTAGCTCTTGCCAATGTGGCAAGGAGAAAAGTGAAGGAAGCTAAAGTTTAGTGCACCAACTCTGAGTCAGGTATTGTGCTAGGTGTTTTCAAACATATTCTTTTTTAAAACCCTACAATAAGCCATGATTTTATTATTCATTCAATTTTGTAGATGAGGAAATTGCGGCTCAGAGATGTGAAGTATCTTCATCGAGCTTACAGGTGGTAAGAGTTGGAATTTGAATCCAAGTTTGTCTAACTCAGTGGTTCTAAATGGAGGGCGATTTTGGCCCCCAGGGGACATCTGGTCAGTCTGGAGACAATTTTGATTGTCATAAGTCGGTGGGAGGGGTTGTGCTAAAGGCACCTAGTGAGCTGAGGATCCCAGTAAACAAGCTACTGTGTACAGGACAGCTCCCACAAGTGCTGTGATCAAAAACCCTGGGCTCAAAGCCTGTTGCTTTTGCCCTACACAGTGGCAGGATGGCAATATGGTAAGTTAGAACAAAACAGGAAAGGGCCTATCCCAAGGGTCTTGGGTGAGAAGAAGGGAACAGGAC
The DNA here is from genome assembly GCF_027580195.1 of Bos mutus. NCBI lineage: Eukaryota > Metazoa > Chordata > Mammalia > Artiodactyla > Bovidae > Bos > Bos mutus. The sequence goes on from NC_091635.1 coordinate 39,305,684, forward strand.
TTCTGTGCTAAGCATAATGGTAAACGGGGGCAGCTGGTGAGATTTCTCTTTCTTCCAAGCTTGGCCAAGACCCTGCTCAGTTTCTCCCAACCTTGCCAAGTCAGTCCTGGGACTTCACACTAAGCTTGTCCTGGAGTGACCCCGACTCCCAGCTCAGGGCTGAGCAAAATATTTACCTGGGTCTTCCAGCACAGGACTTCCTAGCCAAAGCCCCTGGTTCCTGGGGCCTTTGTGCTCCACCTGCGGCCCCTGGGAGGTTCCACATTAGCACCTTTGGCAAGGCGGGGGGATGGGGAGGTGAAAATATAAAAAAATGGAGCAGTGTAAAAAATGTATATGGAGTAATGGGCAAAGCCAGGAGGATCTCCTTAGCAGGACCCTGTCTGGGGAGGAACCTGAGAGGGAGTAGTGGGGAGCTGGCCTGGAAAGCAGAGTTCTGACACTGGGGAGGCTCCTTTCCACAGCCATTTTTCTCCTCCAGGTTTGGACTGTAGATTCACGGGACCTTCCCCAGTACCCATTCCGAGAGCACCCACACACCCAGGCAGCCACCATTCCGGGCTTCCCCAATACTGGCCTCCCAACTAGACCAGGGGAGGGCGAGTCTGAGCTGACTGTGCTGACAGGAAATACCTCTCGTTCCACGCTCAGAGCCTCTGAAGACCTAACCAGCAGACAGGGGCGGGAGAGGAGGGAGAGAGGAGGGAGGAAGAAGGGGAGCGTCGGGGAGGGAGGAGATGGGGGAGGGTGGGGGAGGGAGGCAGCCTTGGAGTGAGAGAGAGGAAAGAACGTACAAGCAGGTCCCCCATATTTGGGGTTTCATCTTCCTTTGCTCACCACCCATGGAGGGGGGGCGAGGGCGGAGAAGAAGGGGATAGAGGAGGGTAGAACTGGAGGAGGATGTGGTAACAGCTGATTCGTCCCCTGAGGTCACACTTTCCAACAATCAGCTGTTACCGGGGTGGAAGGCAGGAAGTTTCCTTAAAGGCACAATGTTCTGAACACAGGTTCGGCATTCTGGGGCTCGTAGGAGCCATAGCAATCGCTTGATGGAGCCTGTCTTTCGTGCAGAAGGAACTACCTCACACTCTAGGCTGTTACCTTCACCCTCAATTGGGAGCTTATGGAAACATCATGAATCCCTCTACACACGTCCCTTTTTGATGGTGGCAGAGAGATGGGAATGATTGAGATAGGGTGGACCTCACACTTGCCCCTTTAACGAAGCGGTTCTGCAGCTTTTGCCAAGTCATTGGGTTCTTTTCCGATTATTATTAATTTTTTTTGGCCCATGTCCCCGCCCCTCTATGCTCTGATTGGCCTCTGGGGAAGGAACAGCCTCCTCATTGGTCTCCACCTCCGAAATCTCTTCCCCAAGTAGGCCTGAGTCAGTGAAAAGCTTCTGGGGGGCGGGACAGAATGGGGGTATCGTCCTGAGGACGGGGTTGCTGGCCAGTTGCACGTTGGCCCGGCCCGTCCCCTAGTTTCTGACCACAAGTCTAACTTCTACCCTCAGGTGAAGACTGTGCTATAAATCTTTCGTTGGGAAGCTGCTGCTTGACAGGCTTTGTCTCTCTATGACTGGGGCAAGACATCTTCTACCAGAAGTTTCCTCTGATTAGGAAGGCCCTCCAGGAGGAGGAGTGGATTAGACCTCTCCAAGAGAAAGCTGAGGCCAGCGGAGGTGGGCAGTCCTCACTCCTCCAAAAGTTCCCAGGAGTCCTCATTTCAAAGGAAGAGTCTGTGTGCCCTGGGGCTGATTTCCACCTTCAGTTCTCACTCCTGCAGCCTCTCCTGCTCTTCCTGAGAGAAACATCGCCTCCTGCAAGAGGTCAGTGAATCCGTTTGGGGGCTGTCTAAAAGAACCACTCACAGCTCCGAGAAGGAGGGGCTGTAGCCCTTTAAGGAGTTCGCCGGGATGGATTCTGAGAGGAGTTTAAAAATGCCAACTCACAGAGCGCGCTGGATTCTGGGAACGAGGTGTCAGACCGAGAACTACATTGACCAGTATGCACCGCAAACACACACGCCTCGACTTCCTTCTGCACTTTAGGACTCGGGTTTGACGTAGCGCCCCTCTAAGCAAGTAGCTTAGACGCAGGGCTAAGCCACACCTTTTTACCTATTGGCCAGCTCTCGAGTTGGTGGGCGTGGCTTAGCCTTACTCCACTCGGCAAAGGGGTGGCCTCCTTGCCAATCAAAGCTAAGACGGCCAGGGAGGCGGGACCAAGGCGAAGCGCTGGCGCCCCCGAGTGGGTGTAGTCACGCTGCCCAGCAGTGGGCGGTGATTGGCCCTGGGCCGTGCAATCGCAGTTTGTGCGTCACGACGCCGCCAGCTGATCGGAGACTGGAGCCGGTGTGTGCTGGGCGCTGGGAAGAGACAGCGCCGCCGGCCGTGGGGATCGGACGCACTGATTTGCTCCCCTACCCTCAGCAACCCCCCCACCCAGCACCAGGTGGGTGTGAGCTGGGGTCCCGGCAGCACAGGAGGGAACCGTGCTAACGGGGTAATGGGGGAAAGTAGGGTCCTGACGGCCACACCCTGCCCTTCCGGGGGAGGGGTGAGGGGGTGGCGGGGGTTGGGGAGTTCCGGGGGAGAGGGGCCTTGACTGGCTGGAGTAGTGTGTCAGGAGGTTTAAAGAAGGAGTCTGGGACAGTAGTCGTGCAGAAGGTTTTGCGGAGTAGCTGGGAGGAAGACGAGGGGCCAGAGGGCTGGGGGCGGCTAACCTCGGCGCCCTCTGGTATGAGGATACGGGAGCCGGCCTCCCAGCTTGAGGAGGATTTGGACAGGGCGGGTAGCGGGGAGGTGCTTTGCCTGTGCCGGCAGTCACTGGGTCAGGGCCAGTTGAGCGCCCTGGCAGGGAAGGGGTCTCTGGGCGGACCAGCCCCTCCTCTCGTTCCCTCCAGGGGATGTTATGTAAGGGGGGAGGGGAGAGGAGTAGGGGGCGGCGGTGCGGGGGCCTTATGCAACCCAAAGGTTAGGGTTTCACCGCGGGTTGGTGGGGGGAGCAGGCAGAAGGAGAGCCTGGAAACTCTAACCTTCCCCCCTCCCCAGCCTAACTGGCCGTCTTGAGCCGAGAGAAGGTCACCTCTGCACCTCCCCCCAGCCTGTCCGGTTGTGGGGCCCCTAGCCCAGGCCTGGCCCTGACCGCCTGGGAAGCCGGCTGGCTGGGTGGGGCGCCTGGGTTAGTCATCACTGGGCTCCCTCTCTCCCCACCTCTCGGCCAACTCTTGGCCCCTCCCCGTGGCCTCTGGCTAGGCTATTGCCCCCACCTCTCTCCGGCCCTAGTTCCAGCCTCCAACTCATTTGGCCTGTCATCCTGGCTGTCAGACTGAGCTAGGAGCTGTCAGAGTGCCAAAGGGTTGATGGAGCAGCTGGTCAGAGGGTCAGTGCCCTGGGCCCACCCCTCCCTGCAGCCAAGGGCACCTGCTTGGCACAGACTCTCAGCAGCAGCTGAGTCCTATGGGTTGAACAGAGCCTGCTCAAGCAGATAGGAGTGGGAAGGAGTTGAACTGGTCACCTGGGAGAAGGAAGGTGCCACAAAGTTCATGCCTCCCAAGAGGGTTTTGTAATTTGAAAACCTCCCACCCTAATCTCTCTTTACCCTCTGAGTATAGATATCTAAAGGCAAGACCACCTTGTCCCCTCACACTGGCATGGACCATGCCCTTCGACAGAGTGTCAGCACAGACCCACCCTCCCAAGCTCGCAGCCTTCAAGCCTGCCACGCCCCCAGCCCCCTCCCTGGGCCATGCTGCAGGGCCCGGCTTTTCCTGCTGATTCATGCGTTGGAACTGTGGGGGCGGGGCTTGGAACTTGGAACAAAGTTCAGACATGGAGGGGCCGGCAGACAGCCTGGAATTCATACCAGATGTACCCGGAATGTGCAAGCGGAATGCCTGGCATTTAAGAGTCCTGGGGAAGCTGCCCAACCACCCTGCCCTACCTCCCTTTCCTCCAGCCTCTGGTCCCTTTTCCTCTCCTCACAGTCCCAGGAACCTCTGCTGACCTTCGAAACCCTAAACCACCTCCCTTCCTTACTCTTCCCCAGATGTAGGCCCCCCCCCCAAAACTCTTCTTCCTGCTGAATTCCCTGAGACTGAGTCAGTTGCCCTGATCCCTCCCATTTCTGGACCTGAGGTACACCTTCTCACCTAATACCTGGGTAACTGGTGGAGGGTGTCCAGGCTCCCCGATCCTGCCCTCTCAGTGCTGAGGAGGCTGGAGGCTGCCCTGTGGGTAGGTGGGTAGCCAAGGCGACAAGGGGTGAGAGCACATTCAGGTTTCTACAGCCTTCAGTTCTGGAAAGAGGAGCAGGGAAGTAGGTTCAGAGCTGCCTCTTGTCCCTTGCTGGAGGCCCAGATCAGAGCCAAGAAGCCCTTCATTAGAAGGTTGAACATCCACTGGAGCTGGACTTTGAGGGCCAGTGGGACAGTGTCCCTGTAACATGGCCTTGCTCATGTCTTTCCCATTTTTCTTTCCTTTCCCTTTTAGGAACCTGTGCCTCCCACATCCTCACCTGGCTGAGCCGCAGTAGTTCTTCAGTGGCAAGCTTTATGTCCTGACCCAGCTAAAGCTGCCAGTTGAAGAACTGTTGCCCTCTGCCCCTGGCTTCGAGGAGGAGGAGGAAGAAGAGGAGAAGGAGCTGCTTTCCCCCTCTGGAAGGTGACAGAACTGGGGCTGGGAAGGTCTGAACAGCGAGAGTGATGATACCTTTTAGGGAAGGGAACCCTATTCAGTTGGAGAACCTTGCCCCAGATTGACCCAGCAAGAGAGACAGTTTCAGATCAGAGATCCTGGCTGAATTGAGGAATAGAAGGCTCTGAGTACCCAAGCTTAGTTGCTCTTTGACAGTGGGAAGAAGTGGAGCAAAGAAATCCTGCCTTACCCTTTATGCAAATGTCTTTCCTGATCCTCCTTCCTTCCTTGCCCCTCATTCCTTCCTACTGGCCTTTCCAAGTTCAAAAGTAAGTTTCTTCTTCAGGGAAAAGGTCATACTGAGTTGCCCATCTGAGTAGTCATCTCCCTCCTCTTACCTCTTCCCTGTATTTCCTTAGTCTGGCCCAGACTCTAAATTCAGGGATACTCACCTCCACGTGGGACCCTTAGGCCTTCTGTCTCGGTTTCTCCACCTGTGAAATGGGGAGTCACACAATTGAGCATGCATGAAGGAATCAGAAGCCCACTTTTGTGGACTCAGAGCCTGGGCTGTCCTCTGCTGTGGGTGGGAACAGAACAGCTTTTCACATAAGCTGTTGCCCTTCCCCCACCCCTGACCAGAACCCAGCTGGGGCTGGAGGTTGAGGGGAGGGACTAGGGTTAGACCAATGCCAGGAGCTGCTGGGAACTCAGTCTTGGCATTGACTTCCCACCAAGCAAAGGTGGCTCAGGCTTCCCCTGCCTCCCAGAGCAGGACCACAGCCCTGATGGGGTTCCAGCTGCCACTGCTGACTTCCCCCACTTTTTAAGGATAGGGTGTGAGATTCAGCTCAGGCCCGTGCAGGCAGGAAATTCTCCTCTCCAGCAACCAGAAGAGATGGGTTTTGAGATGTGACCGCTTTAGGGGCATCAAGCAGAATAAAACTGCCACCCCCAGCTCCTGATCTAATCTCACCCTTGGGCTCATGTTCTGGTGTGGTTCAGCCTTGGCCCAGTCTCCCTGCCTGAAGGTAATCAAGTTCACGGGTTACTGGAAGCTGTTTGTTCTGTTTGGGGGCAGGAGTTGTGCGGTTAACTGGATCCTGTTCTCCACTTTTGAGGAACAGATTTAGGAGAGAGTAGCTCATTGAACCCACCCTTCTGCAGCCTAAGCTGGATGTGAGTGGACTGCAATAGAGGAGGGTGGGTAGACTTGAGTCCACTCACAGGCTGCAACAAAGGTTGCTCTGTCCCTGGACATTGCTTCCGTCCTTTCTTCCCATCCTCGCTTCACGGGCCACAGTGTCTTCATCCAGCCTTGGGTACATGGCTCTGCCATCCTCACCCTTCATGGAGCAGAAATGAGGAAGAACAGCCTGAAAACACAGAGGCAGACAGAAGACCAGTGAAGGACCAGGCCTGGAGAGCACAGGGCCCTGTCTGGACATCCTGCAGAGGGGGGCCCGTAGAGGCCAGGAGTGCCCCCAGGAGGAGGGAGGACAAGCCACTGTCCATCGAAGACAAGCTTCCAGCCGACTACTTCATTCTCCATTCCTCACCAGTCTTTCTGCCTCCCTCAGAGACGTGGGACCATGTTGAAGTGTCCTTGACTTCATCCTCCTGCTCCCACCTCTCCTCACCATCTAATTTGTCTATAAGCACCGTAGAGGAGCAAGAGCCAGCTGTGAAAGGACATATGCAGAAAATTCATAAAAGAAATTCCGATAGATAAAACCATGGAAAAAGGTGTGCTTCGTTAGTAATTAAAGAAAAGCAGCTATAGCTGGAAGCATTTTTTCCTGTAGCCAACTATAAGAGGAAAAACAAGACCCAGTTATTGACAAAGAAGTACTAAAATGACACTCTCATATGTTGCACACGGGTATACAAGTGGGTAGTCTTACTGATGTCAGTTGGGTAATGTGTGCCAAACATCCTAAAAGTTTCATGGCCTTTGATCTAGTAATTCTATATTTGGGAATGTATCCTAAGAATATAATTAAAGATTAGTAATAAGATGTTCATCCCAGCAATGCAGTAGGAAAAATTGAGAACCAACTATCCGGTTGGGAATTCATTTCTTTTTCTACTGTGATGAAAATTTGCAAGAGGGGGTTGCTTGAGTAAATTGTTATGGATCCACCCAGATGGTGGAGCACTGCGCAGCCATTAAAAGTCATGTAGGAGAGGATTTGACTGGAAAGAAAAATGCTCTCTGAATATTAAGAAGGTTATAAAATGATATGTATTATGTGATCTCAATTTTGCTTTTTTAAATATGGGTGTATACTTATAAGACAGTTTTAAAAAGACTGCAGACATACTCCAAATTGTTAATAATAGTGGTTATCTTTGGATGATGGAATAAAGTTGTAATTTTCCATTTGGTTTTCTGTAGTTGCCAAATTTTCTACATTAATCATGTATGGCTTTCATATAATAAATAAGATTTAAAAGAATCAGTGTAATTTTTAAAACTTCTGGAGAGGTGGGTGTGGAAGAATGAAGAGATCCCCCCAGCCCCATTCACATAATAGGGTTTTGGTGGAGGAGGGGAGTTGTGAGAACATTTGTGGGAGCACCTATTGCTTTATGAATTTTATTCTTTGGGAGTAGCTGGAATCCACTCCTTGTACAGGGAACAGCTGTTGCGCTGACTTGGTGGCAGCCACCTAAAGAGATGTAGAGTGGATGGAGTAAAATGGAAAACAGGAAGAACCTGTCACTCTTCAGAAGAGGAAAAGTTCCCCGCCCCCAAAGCTGAAAGCTTCTGTATAATCCTGACAGTCCTGCTTCTGAAAGCAAGATGTGTCTTTTTCCCTTTGACTCTTCCCCAATCTTGAGATAACCCTGTGTGACCTCTCCTTGCCTCCTCAAATTGGCACAGATACTCACTCCTCCCCTAATGGGTACCAAGCCCTGGCGGGAGGGGGCGGGGGGTGCTTTTCAAGACTAGGGCTGAATGGTTCCCTTCTTGATGAAAGGGTCCTCTGTAGGGGAGGGGCCCTGGTGGGTCGCTCTTAGAGAAAGGGAGTTGTTCCCTATGAGAGGTACCATGTCAAGGGGGCAGGACTCCTGGAGTTTACATGAGGTTGCTGAAATGTGTTCAAGGTCTGGAAACCTCGGGAAGGAAGGTGGCTGGAAGGAAGTGAGGTGCCCCAGTGTCCCCTCCCCACCCCCTCCGCCCCCTCCCCGCCCCCCGCTCCACAACTGAGACCAGGGTGGGGCGCGGGGCAGAGCGATGACGAAGTTTATGCCCATAGGAACGGGTTTGCCCTGGACTCTGACTTCAGGGCTGCGTGGGTAGGAGATGGGCAGGAGGGACAGCAGGTGAGAGGTGAGAGCAGGTGAAATAGGTGGAGGTTCATATGGCTGGGCCTCTGAGAGTGTCAGGTGAGATTAACAAGCCATTTCCAGATTTGCGGGGACGTGGGGACACAAGAGGGATTGGGAAGATCCCTGTCGACATCCAGAAAGCCTCCTTAAGCTCCGTTTACGGGTCTGAGCCCCGGAAGCCCCCTACCCTCCATCCCCCTCGAGGGCGGCACGCGATCGGCTGCTGTGGCTCAAGGGGCGGTGGCCCCAAGGCTTCTCCAATCACCGCCCAGCTAGGGGTTGGGGGCGTGGACGAGACCTGGAAAAGTTAAAGCCGATTCCGAAGGCGGAGCGGGCGGGGCACCTAAGGACCCCGCCTTGCCACAAAACCTGCTCGCAGTCTCCGCAGCGGGGTGTTGGATGCGTCGGGGCTGAGAGCCTGGGAGCCCCAGGGACCGATCCGGACGTAGCCCGCCCGCCAGGCCATGGCGCCCTCGGGGCTCCTCGTCACTGGCGCCTCCTTTGCCGCCTTCCGGGGGCTGCACTGGGGGCTGCAGCTGCTGCCCACCCCGGGATCTGCCGCCCAGAACCGCTGGAAGTGGCGGAACATTTGTGTCTCCCTGGTGCACAGCTTGCTTACGGGGGCCGGGGCGCTGCTCGGGTGCGAGGCTTAAGAGGTTTCGGAGGCACCGTGGCGAGGGCGAGGGAGGGGGCGGTTGGCTGGGATTAAAAGACCCGGGGGCATCTTCAGAATCCATGCGAGATCTCGAAGTGTCTGAGGCTGGGGTGGGTTCGTGGATGAGTGGGTGGTGTCGATCCGTCCACAGTCGGAGAATGGATCCGTGTCCACACAGACGGTGACCATGGCTCCCCCCCCCCCCCGTCTCCTCCAGGCTGTCGCTGTACCCTCAGATGGCCGCCGACCCGATTCATGGCCACCCTCCCTGGGCTCTGCTGCTGGTGGCTTTCTCTGTGGGTGAGTCTTCAGGGAAAGCTGGACCAGTTTGGGGCAAGGGACAAACTTCCAGAAGTCATGCCAGGACTCCTTCGCTCTTCCATTTCTTGATGGAGTGAAATGTTTCTGGCAGCTTTACTGAGAGGAAACTAAAGAGCAGGGAAAGGTGGAGATTCTTCTCCAGACTGGACACTGGCTTGGGGGAAGGGTAACAGCAGCCTCCCCTCCTTGCCCACAGGTTATTTCCTGGCAGATGGAACTGACTTGTTGTGGAACCAGACCTTGGGCCAGGCCTGGGATCTTGTTTGTCACCATGCACTGGTGAGACTTGGCAAGCGGCGAGACAGGGAAGGAGGCATGCCCAGCCTGGGGGTTCCTGGTCTCTCATCAGCTTTCTGTCCTGTGACTTCCCCCAGAGTTTCCAACCCCTGCTGGCACTTGATCCTCCCAACCTTGGGCTGAACTGCGGGGAGGGGATTACTGCTGGCCAAAGCTGGAGTCAGCACTGCAGTCTCCCAAGGAGACTGGATTCCCACAGGTGTCCAGTCTATCGCAGAAACATTGACTATGGAGCTTAATAAGAAGGGGGAGTCCCAGTACTGGGAGTGGGGATAGGGTGTGAAAGCACAGGAATGCAAATCGTAGGGGGCAGACAGCCCGGGGCCAAAGCTGCTCCAATTCTATTCTATGGAAGGGCTGTTTCAAGGCCATTCAGGCTCCTAACATAAGGGTAAACATAAAGTTGGCTTTGTTGGGGGCTCTGTGGGAAGTGCCACAAAATGCTTGGGAACCCTTCTTGAGGACTGGGATGTTGGGACCTGATTGTGTTGGGACCTCATGGGTGGTAGGTCATGGAAGGTCCTCTGACCTCTGACCTCGGCTCCCCAGGTCGTGAGCTGCCTCAGCACCGCCGTTCTGTCCGGCCACTACGTGGGCTTCTCTGTGGTGTCTCTGCTCCTGGAGCTCAACTCCATCTTCCTGCACCTACGCCAACTGCTGCTGCTCTCTCGCCAGGCCCCATCTCTGGCCTTCAGCGTGACCAGCTGGGCTGCCCTGGCCACCCTGGTCCTCTTCCGCCTGGTGCCGCTGGGATGGATGAGCCTGTGGCTGTTCCAGCAATGCCACCAGATCCCTCTTGCTTTGGTCATCCTTGGTGGAACTGGACTGGCCTTTGTGGGTGTCATGAGCATCAGTTTGGGTGTCCATATTTTGGTCAGTGATGTTTTGCGATCTCGGCCCTGCCCACCCATCCTTGGAAACAAGGAAGCCAGGGGCACCAGGACCGATTGTGATGGTGAGGCCATCACCAGGGATGATTTCACTCTCAGCCTGAAAGACTGAGCCTCAGGCTCCTCCTCTGCCAGGCCTGGGAGAGGGAAGACTAAGACCAGGAGATGCTCGTCTTCAATGCACTATCCCCCAGGGACAAGGCCTGGACTTGGTTTTCAGTACCTCAGTTCCTCTTCCAGCTAACTCCTGCATTCCTAGGATCTGAGGAGAAATGCTAATATTCATGGATGGGTGGGAACCTGGGCAAGAAACTGGTAATGTTTCTGGTTCACTGAATCCCATCATCAGATTACTGCCCTTTTCAGCAAACTAATTCCAGAGGTACAGCCTGTGCTACCAATAAAGGGTAGTGGGAGACATGAAGCTGGATGAAACTGCCAATGGGAACAGAGACTCTGCTTTAGCACAGGAACAGATGATGAAAGTGGAAGTCCTTCTAGGATCAGAGAGAGATCTGGTCAGAAGGGGTGAAGATCAGAGAGAAGAGAGACCTCATCCATGACCAAATTATGGCAGAGGGAAGAGGGTACAACAGGTGCTGTGTAACCAGTAGGGATGGACATAACAGTTGCTAAGAGACAAGGAACTGGTGATGTTTCTGGTTCTCAAAACCATATCATTCTGTTTGTATTTCAATCTAGTCCAACTGTGTCCAGCATCCTCCTTTTACCTTTTTTTAGTGTCTTTGCACCTTTTCAAAGAAAGTGCAGATTCTTAGAGGATTTCTGAGATTCATTAGAGGAATGAGCACCTGGCTAGGTCTGTCTTCTCCAAACTGTACTAAAGTCAAGAGCCATAGCAGGAACTCAACCACCCATTCTGAGAGCCCCGTGTAGGGTCTTCCCAAGCTTGGGCTTTCATGGAAGAATGAAGTCAGAGGCAGAAGCAAATGAGGTGAGGCTTCCACTTGGATGCAGAAGCATTAAGGAATACCTGACTCTCTTCTGGGATTAATTTGAACGCTCTCCTTTCTCCTCTGCTGCTTCTACTTCATTTTCTTTTCTTTTCTTTTTTTTTTTTCTATTGCAAAAGACACCTCCCTTCTGCAGGCAGAACATCCAGGTTGTGTGAAGTGTAAGCAGATGAAAGTTGCAATTCCACTAAACAACGGGAAAGAAATAGATAACCCTTAATTATCCACAGAAAAGATACAGGAGACAAAAGCGAGAGAAAGATAAAAGCAAAAAGCTGAGCTAGAGAGAGACAAAGGGAATGAAAGAAACAGACATATGCAGACGGAAGGACAGATAAGAAAAGATTTGTTGCATAGAAGAGACAGAGATGAAGAGAGATGGAGGGCAAGACACAGTCCTTGGGAGAAATTTCAAGAAAGTCTATTATAGATACTGAGAAGAACCAAAATCATAGAATTGGTTAAATGGTCATAAAGAAAACAAGCAAAATAGAAATAAAGGCTGATGGGAAAGGACCCCAGTGGTGGAAGATACAGATAGTCTAGATGGTGAAATAAGGAGAGTGAGTGACAAGGAGGAACCACCAGATCCCAGGGAGACAGGTGGTAGTGGCTGATAGATTAGCAGAGTGAGAAGAAAGAGGTGGTAATAGAGACCAGTGGGGGACTTCCCTGGTGGTCCAGTGGTTTAAGATTCTGCACTTCCAATGCAGGGGGCATGAGTTCAATCCCTGGTTGGGGAACAAAGATCCCAAATGCTGCATGGTGTGACCAAAAAAAGAGAGAAAGAGGTGAAGATTAGTCAGGGAAGCTGAGAAGCAGAACAGAAGGTAGAGGAGGCAGTCAATGGAAAGATTCATTGACAGAAAAAGCGTGCAATATGTTGGGTTAACTCTTAAAACATAGGAAGTGATTTAGCTAATTGAGGGGCAGGGGGCAGGATGTAAGTGGACACCTGGAGAATTTGGGATCACACACAATTTTCCATCACAGTGACCCAGTGAAACTTCAGAAGGGCGGGACTGGACTGTGATTATAATTGAGTAAGTGGACATCTCATCAACTGGTGTTATATATATTGTGGACCAGATATAAATGATGTGAATCAAAGAGGCATAATCAGTTGAAAGCCTAGAAAAGAGAAGCTAAAAAATGCAGAGGTTTGCAGATGCTAAATTTGTTACAATGAGTTGGGTTGCCATGGTGGAGGTTGGCAGATGCTAAATTTGGTACAGTGAGTTGGGTTGCCATGGCGGTGCTCTAGCGAGCCTCACCATGGCCCAGTGAAGTGGTCCTCAAGACTGACTCCATACTTACCTGGCAGGGGAGATGACATGATCGCAAAGATTGACTCCGTGCCCACTGAGCTACTGGCTGATAAATTCTTTGTCCTTTGGCATAAGGGAGAGGATTTCCTGGATGGGAAGCATTGATATTTTATGGTTTCAGAACACTATCCTGATCAAAAATTAATAAACTGCTATGTAAATAAGATCATCAGTCTTTTGTGAATATGGTGACTTTGAGTCGCTTTTCTTGGCTCCAGAGGTGTCCTGGTTTATAATGTGATGCTGGCTTATGGAAGCTTTGCTGTGAGAAGATCTCTTGGCACTAACTCTTTAATCTACAAAGCCCTAGAGCCTCTACTCTGAAAAGGCGAACCAAACGTCTTCAGTAGAATGGACTTAGAGCAAGAGAAAGGATTCAGACAATTTAGAGTGATTCTCAAATGCCAAGGGTTGAATCCAAAAGAATTTTTAAATTTATCCTGAGTTAACAAGAAAATTAAACAGAAATATCCATAACTGAGTTGTCAAAGCCTGTTATATGTAAAATCTGGATTTGTTCGGCTGAAGGTTAGGAGCCCTCACTCTCCAGGTGATTACACAAGGGAAGTTATTCTCTAAAGAGCTGCTCCTTCATTGAAATGCAGTATTTGTTCAGAATCGTTAATGAAAGTCACACCATCCTAGGCTGAACATGTGTCATGAGCCTTCCACATGAGGCACCTTTGATACCTTCTCTCATTTAACCCCACACAATAGAGACATCCTATATACATAAATATATATATATATATTTAATTTTTGGCTGCACTGAGTCTTCGTTGGTGCTTGCAGGCCTCCTCTAGTCGCAGTGAGTGGAGGCTATTCCCTAGTGGTGGTGTTCAGGTTTCCCTTGTTGGGGAGCACATATTCTAGACACGTGCACTTCAGTATTTGTGACCTGTGGGCCCTAGAATTCAGGCTCAGTAGTTGTGGCACATGGGCTTAGTTGCCCTGCAGCATGTGGGATCTTCCCGGACCAGGGATGGAACTCATGTCTCCTGAAATGGCAGGCAGATTCTTAACCATTGTGCCACCAGGAAAGTCACCATCCTATTTTTCAGATGAGAAAACCAAGATAACTTACTCAGGATTACCTAGCCGGTTAGTGACAGGGCCTAGACTCAAGCCCATATATATGTTTGTTTTCTATTATAGCACCTGTGTCCAACATCTGCTATTTCTGCCTGCTTAGCTCCTCTCTCCCTCTCCTCTCATTGGGCATGTGACTCAGGGCTAGCCAATCTGAACATGGTATCCTTTTTCTTTGAGATGAGCCTATGACTTGGGCAGAACTATGAGCCCCCACACCTTGCCTTCTGCTAGAACTTTTGGCTGAGATGCACTATGTGCTAACGTCGTTAATCCAGGTTGATATAAGATAACTTCCATGAGCATGAAGCCAAGACAGAAAAAAAGATTCAGAATACAGACAGATTTCTACCAGCATTTAAATATCTGGATCAAGCTCTACCTGAAGCAAGAACTCCACCCCCCATCCCCCAGACCATTCAGTTACACAACTCTAAAAACTCCCAGATTTGCTTTAGTGAGTATGAACAAATTTTTTTTTTTACTTGTAACAGTGAGTCTTTATTAATATATGACCTTCAAGATTATCTTACCATTTAATTTCTTAATCCTTTTTTATGTGTATTTTATTTATTTATTTTTGGCCATGCCTTTTGGCGTGTGGGGATCTTAGTTCCCCAACCAGGGATCGAACCCAGGTCCTGGCAGTGAAAGCACCAAGTTCTAACCACTGATCTGCCAGCGAATTTCCTTGCAGAAAATTAAAGCCTAGAAAAGTTAAGTGAGGGGACTTCCCTGGTGATCCAGTGGCTAAGATTCTGTGCTCCCAATGCTGGGGGCCCGAGTTAGATCTCTGGTCAGGGAACTAGATCCCACATGCTGCAACTAAGAGTTCATACACAGCAGCTAAATATCCTGAATGAATGGCACAACTAAATAAATAAACAAATAAAAATTTTAAAATTACTTAAAAACAAAAAAGAAAAGCAACTTATCCAAGCACACCCGACTAGTTTGTGGCACAACCAGAAGAAGAATCCAGGGAACATTCTGATACACTATTTTGCCCCTTTCTTTATAGGAAGCCTGAGAAAGGGAGAAACCTGTAGAAAGTTGACAACTGAAGATCAATCAAATCAGACAAATTGTCTCTGAAGTGGTATTTATAATTCAGGATGCTTCTTCAGCTGGAAAGCCAAACTTCTATTCACCAAGTATTGATTTCTGCACTTTTCAGGAATGTAGTCATTGCGTAGGGCAGAGGTCCGTTTCGGCATTCCCCTGACAACACGAACATCACTTAACTCACTGTTGAGAGCACATTCTTTCCCTCCCTCTAACCAGGTGAACATCTATTTCTGCTTTATTGACTATGCCAAAGGCTTTGACTGTGTGGATCACAATAAACTGTGGAAAATTCTGAAAGAGATGGGAATACCAGACCACCTGACCTGCCTCTTGAGAAACCTGTACGCAGGTCAGGAAGCAACAATTAGAACTGGATATGGAACAACAGACTGGTTCCAAATAGGAAAAGGAGTACGTCAAGGCTGTATACTGTTACCCTGCTTATTTAACTTATATGCAGACTACATCATGAGAAACGCTGGGCTGGAGGAAGCCCAAGCTGGAATCAAGATTGCCGGGAGAAATATCAATAACCTCAGATATGCAGATGACACCACCTTTATGATAGAAAGCAAAGAAGAACTAAAGAGCTTCTTGATGAAAGTAAAAGTGGAGAGTGAAAAAGATGGCCTAAAGCTCAACATTCAGAAAACGAAGATAATGGCATCTGGTCCCATCACTTCATGGCAAATAGATGGGGAAACTGTGGAAACAGTGGCTGACTTTATTTTTTTGGGCTCCAAAATCACTGCAGATAGTGATTGCAGCCATGAAATTAAAAGACGCTTACTCCTTGGAAGGAAAGTTATGACCAACCTAGACAGCATATTAAAAAGCAGAGACATTACTTTGCCAACAAAGGTCCGTCTAGTCAAGGCTATGGTTTTTCCAGTGGTCATGTATGGATGTGAGAGTTGGACATAAAGAAAACTGAGTGCCAAAGAATTGATGCTTTTGAACTGTGGTATTGGAGAAGACTCTTGAGAGTCCCTTGGATTGCAAGGAGGTCCAACCAGTCCATCCTAAAGGAAATCAGTCCTGAATATTCATTGGAAGGACTGATGCTGAAGCTGAAATAACAATACTTTGGCCACTTAAGCAAAGAACTGACTCATTTGAAAAGACCCTGATGGGAAAGATTGAAGGCAGGAGGAGAAGGGAACAATAGAGGATGAGGTGGTTAGATGGTATCACCAACTCAATGGACATGAGTTCGAGTAAACTCCGGGAGTTGGTGACAGACAGGGAGGCCTGGTGTGCTGCGGTTCATGGGGTCGCAAAGAGTCAGACACAACTGAGTGACTAAACTGAACTGAACTGAACCAGGTGGGGGACAAACCTTCACATCTTCCACAGGAAGTAGACGCTGAAATGAAAGTGATTCTCAGACTGAATGAGCTCTTTTCATTGAGATAAGAATGCAGGCCATGTGGGCTTTAAGAGTAGAAGACTAGGAAGTCATTCTTTTTTTTTTTTTGGTCGCGCAGCATGGCATGTGGGATCTTAGTTCACTGATTAGGGATGAAAGTCGTGCCCCCTGCACTCGAAGCACTGAATCCTAACCACCAGATCCCCAGGGAAGTCCCTAGGAGGTCATTCTTACAGAGTGAAATGAGAGGTTCCTGCAGCGGTTCTTCCACCCTGTCACCATCCAACCCCAACACGGGCTCTGGCATAGTAGCTGACATTCCAAGGATGGTAAATGATTCCTTTGGATTAAACTTTGTCCTGTCATTCTGACCTGCCAGCCTGTGCCCTTGGAAGGGCTCCTTCACCTCCTTGAACTTCACTGGTTGGCACTGCTAATCCCTGGGGCAGAGAGACTGGCACAGAGGCTCGCTGTGCCCCAGATCCCAGGTCAGGGCACCACTAGAGGACGGAGAAGCCAAGGAACAAGGATGCCACAGATTCCTGCTGCTGTGTTGGCCCAGAAAGATACTGCCCATCAGCCCTTCTTAGCTTCCCTCGGCAGCTTGTCCAAACGTTGTTTTCTTCATGCTCGTGCCCTTCCTTCCCTAACCCCAGCTCTTCCTAGAATCCAAATGTTTCCACCCTGGCAGCAAGCAGGGGTTGGAGGCTGGGAGCATGGAGGAAATGGGAGGAGGGAGAGAGGGGGGCCTAGCCTAGGGTAGCTGCTACAGGCTTTCCTTGACATATATTGAATTTTAAAAATTCATGTGAACTTTGCAGTCTGCTTCAAAATCTTTTCCCATCTCTTTAAATATAAAATAACACTTGAAATCACTTAAAAGTTGTAATACTTGAAAAAAATTTTTTTTAAATTTTACTAAATGTCGAGTGAAACTGTTGGTGTTAGGATCCACGAAAATGTGCTGTTTTATTTTGTGGCTCTAACTATGATTGGCCCACACCACTCTATTTTTCCTTTCAGCAAGTATTTATAAAAGTCCATAGGTGATGTAACAGTGAATAAACAAGACAGAGACCAGGCTGCAGGGAGCTACAGGGAGGATATGGTTAAAGTGGGAAATTGAGGGACTTCCCCATGGTCCAGTGGCTAAGACTCTGAACTCCCAATGCAGGGGGCCCAGGTTTGCTCCCTGGTCAGGGAACTAGAACCCAGATGCAGAAACTAAGAGTTCGCATGCTACAATGAAGATCAAAGATCTCGCATGCCGCAACTAAGACTCAGCACAGCCAAACACGTTGAAAAAAAATTTTTTAAGGTGGGAAATTGAGAAAGTAGGAGTCATCCAAAGGAGGGAAACCAGAGGTAAGGGATGTAGAAGTGGGTCATCCACAGATTGAAGATGACCTGACGACATGTTGAGGAAGGGATTGTTGCATTCTGACATTCAAGGGTTCGTCCAGGATGTTTCCCCGCAGACCTGCACCCTTTGCTGTGCTCCTGGTCTGTGCATAGCACTGCCATCAACTCACAGGGTAAGACAGGAACTTAAGAATCATCCTCAAGCCGTACCACTCCACCTCCCACTCCCACACACACACATGTCCAATTAATCACTGAGTTCAGAATGGCTTTCACATTCATTCCTTTCCATTTCTCTTATCCCACCCTGGCTGAAGTCACCATCATCTCTACCCTAGGTGACATGATGATGGCCTAGTGACTACTCTCCCCATAGTGATCAGTCTATGGTTGTTAAAATGCAAATTGGATCATGTCATTCTCTGCTTAATACATCCAGTGTTCCTCCTTTTTCAGATAGATATATAAATCATGATACGACCTGTAGGCTTCTGCATGGTGACCCTTGTCTACTGTCCAGATTTGTGGTACTGTCTTTGTTATTTTTCAGGTTTATTTCTGGCTGTGCTGGATCTTCGTCACTGGCAGGCTTTCTCAAGTGGCGGGGAGCGGGGGCTACTCGTTGCCATGTGCAGGTTTCTCCTTGCAGTGGTTTCTCTCTTGTTGGGGAGCACACGCTCTAGGGCTCATGGGCTTTAGTAATTGTGGTGGCCAGGCTTAGTTGCCTCTCTGCATGTGGCAACCTCCCAGACCAGGGGTCGAAGCCATGTTCCTTGCATTGGCAGGTGGATTCTTAACCACTAGACTATCAAGGAAGCCCCATGGTACTTTGTTTCACTCCCCTGCCAACCTTTTTTTCCCACCCTGCCATGCAACTTAGTTTCCTGACCAAGATTTGAACCTGGTCCTGGCAGTGAACGCACTGAGTCCTAATCACTGGACTGCCGGGGAGCTCCCTCCGTGTCACTCTTTGTGTGGTTTTATTCAGTTTATAAAATACGCCGCGCTCCTTCCTTTCTCAGGACCTTGCACAGACAATGCCCAGCGCCTGGTAGGCTTTCCATTCTCCCCTGTTTCCGTCTTCCTGGCTCCCCTCCTTCTACTCCACTCCCTTTATCTTATACACTCTCACTTCTCATTGGAAGTGCTTATTACAAGTTTAATAGAAGGACTGATTATGAGCTCTTGAGGAAAGCCTCTAACATGAAAAATATAGAATGTGAAAAACAGGGGAAAACACAGAGAGAGTAAAGGCCATTCATGGAAAATAAAACTTGAGGAAAAACTCATTATTTTCCTCAGAGAGATAAGAGAATATACTGTAAGCATGAAATAATGCTCCCAAATTTTTTTTTAAATCCAGTCAGAATTAAAAGAGTATTTAGAAGTGTGATATTGGAAAGATAAAGTTGGAAGATAAAGTTGAGAAAATCTCCCAGAAAGAAGATATTAGGAACAAAAATGAGACAATCATGGTACCAGTCCAAGACACCCAACATTAAAATAATGAAGAGAAAGAGAAAATTGAGAAACAGGAAGGAAAGACAGAAAAGAAAAAGGAAATCATAAATGAAATCATGAAAGAAAAATTTCAAAACCAAAGGACATGAGTTTCCATACTGATGGATCATTGAAATTCCCAGAAGAGTGAAAGGAGACAGATTCACATTGAGCAACAACAGAATTAAATTTCAGAACATTGAGATGAATGCTTCAGAGGGGAAGAGGGAAATGCTACATACGAACACCAGGAATCAAAACGACATCGAACTTCTAAACAACACACTGGAAGCTAAAAGGCAATCAAGCAAGTTCGCCAAAAATTTGGGGGAAATAGAATAAGATATCCAGTGAAACCATCAATCAAGTATGAGGGCAGAATAAAGGTATTTTCAGGCATGCAAAGTCTAAAAACATTTATCTGCCATGAACCCTTCTCAGAAAGCCACTAGAAAACACACTCCATCAAATTAAAGAAGTCAACCAAGAAAGAAGACCCAGACATATTAATAGAAAACAGGAGATCCAACATAGAAGATAGGACTTCCCAGGTTGATGGTGAAAGGGGATCCTAGGAAGAGAGCTATACAACAAATAGAGAGGGAAACTAGATATTCTGCAGCAGCTCATGAAGCTCTGGGAAAGACTTTTTTTGCAGGGGAAGGTGAAATTGATAGACTACCTTATATGTCTGAACATTTTAAAACAGATTTAAAAACCAACGAACAGCCAGAGCGGGAGTTGGCAGAGAATCCATAGGAAAAAACAACAAAAAACTAAGCAAATACAGCTACTAACTATGGGAAAACAAACAGTTGCTTGGAAAAGGAAATGTAATCATAGTTTGCTACTTGAATAAGTAAGCTGCAAATCTGTGGGTGCCTGTGAACAGAGAAGCATAATAAAGTTTGTGTGTGTAATTGTTTTTATTTTTTTCAAGATTTGTTTAATGTGGACGGGTTTTTAATGTCTTTATGGAATTATGGCACTACTGCTTCTGTTTTATGTTTTGGTTTGGTTTGATTTTTTGGCCACAAGTCACATGGGATCTTAGCTCCCTGACCAGAGATCGAACCCACACCCACTGCATTGGAAGGCGGAATCCTAACCACTGAACCGTGTTTGTTTTACATTTTAACTTCATATAAAGTAGTGACGATAGCAGCCAGCTGGAAGTGATTGCACTTGACAGAGGGGAGGGAGAGAGGACAACTTTGGGGAAGAGGGAGGGAAGGTGCAGGTTCCCTCCCTATAGCCTGGATGCTTAGCAAAGGGGCGATGTCTGCCCAGGAGGTAGGGCTGTACTTGAAAACTTAGGAAATAATTGAGCATCTCAGAGGCTGGGCACGCACTCCAGTACTGCTGAGTCCTTCACAGAAAGCCAGGGTGGGTACAATAGGTCCTGTCTTCAACAGCCAGAATACTTGGATTTAAATCCCAGATTTTCCACTTACTAGTTACGTGCATGGTCTTGGGCAAGTTACTTGACCTCTCTGTGTCCCAGTTCCCTTATTTGTATAATGGAAGGACAATAATAGGATTATCATGAGAATTAAATGAATTAATGTTAACGTGCTTAGAAAAGTTCCTGACACAGAGTAAATGCTCTATGCTGCTGTTGCTGCTGCTAAGTCGATTCAGTCGTGTCCGACTCTGTGTGACCCCAGAGATGGCAGCCCACCAGGCTCCCCCGTCCCTGGGATTCTCCAGGCAAGAACACTGGAGTGGGTTGACATTTCCTCCTCCAATGCATGAAAGTGAAAGTGAAGTTGCTCAGTCCTGTCCAACTTTTAGTGACCCCATGGACTGCAGCCAACAGGCTCCTCCGTCCATGGGATTTTCCAGGCAAGAGTACTGGAGTGGGCTGCCATTGCCTTCTCCAAAATGCTCTATAAGGCCTAGCTATTACTACTGCATGCACAGTTATGTAAACCTTGATTATTAATCTCACCAAAGTCACAATCATATTGGGAGTATGGGGTAGTAGGAAGCACATACACGCACATGAGAGGCTAAGGGGAGGTGTTGGAGCTCCGTTTTTTTATGTGTGTGTGGTTGCTCTGTGGGTTTGTGGGATTTTAGTTCTCCAACCAGGAATTGAACCTGTCCCCCACCCCTCACTGGTGTGAAAGCACAAAGTCCTAACCACCGAACGGCCAGAGAATTCCCAGGATCTTCATCTTCTACAGTGGAAAATGAGTAGATAATGCCGCAAAGTAGAAAGTCGAGAAATAGCGATATAAGCTTATTGCTTGGTGAAACAGAAAAACAGGCCAAAATAATCAGCTAACCTTGGTAAAAGTGATTTCTTTTGGGGAGAGAGAAATAGAGGGAGCATTGTTGGCTGTGCTTTGGAACAAACCATTGGAACAAGTTCTATAAGACTCTTAACTTTGTAAAAACTAAAACTCTTCCCTGGAGAAGGAAATGGCAACCCACTCCAATATTCTTGCTTGGAAAAGCCCATGGATAGAGGAGTCTGGCGGGCTACAGTCCATGGGGTCACATGACTGAGCACGCATGCATAAGGAGGGTGGAGGGAGATGGGTTGGTAGCAATAAACTGGTAGAACAACAACAACAAGAACTATGAAAATCTTAAATGTATAGCTAGCTATTTAACATCTGTGTTCCCATCTAGAATACAAGCTCCCACCACACATGGCCTCTGTTTGGTCTGCTCTCCTCTATATCTGGGCACCCTGGCAAGGCCCGCACCGGGAGGTGTGCATTAAGCCTTTGTAGAATGAAATCTTTTCAGTGTTAAGTATACTTTGCAAAGACATCCTGCACTGAAGAGGAGTTTGGGCACAATAATCTCTGATGTCTTTGTTGGTTCTATGATTCTATCTCTTTTTTTGTTGTTGTTGTTCCCCATCCTGAACCCTCCTCCCTCCTCCCTCCCCATACCATCCCTCTGGGTCGTCCCAGTGCACCAGCCCCAAGCATCCAGCATCGTGCATTGAACCTGGACTGGCATCTCGTTTCATACATGACATTTCACATGTTTCAATGCCATTCTCCCAAATCTTCCCACCCTCTCCCTCTCCCACAGAGTCCATAAGCCTGTTCTATACATCAGTGTCTCTTTTGCTGTCTCGTATACAGGGTTATCGTTACCATCTTTCTAAATTCCATATATATGCGTTAGTGTACTGTATTGGTGTTTTTCTTTCTGGCTTACTTCACTCTGTATAATAGGCTCCAGTTTCATCCACCTCATTAGAACTGATTCAAATGTATTCTTTTTAATGGCTGAGTAATACTCCATTGTGTATATGTACCACAGCTTTCTTATCCATTCATCTGCTGATGGACATCTAGGTTGCTTCCATGTCCTGGCTATTATAAACAGTGCTGCGATGAACATTGCGGTACACGTGTCTCTTTCCCTTCTGGTTTCCTCAGTGTGTATGCCCAGCAGTGGGATTGCTGGATCATAATGCAGTTCTATTTCCAGTTTTTTAAGGAATCTCCACACTGTTCTCCATAGTGGCTGTACTAGTTTGCATTCCCACCAACAGTGTAAGAGGGTTCCCTTTTCTCCACACCCTCTCCAGCATTTATTATTTGTAGACTTTTGGATTGCAGCCATTCTGACTGGTGTGAAATGGTATCTCTTAGTGGTTTTGATTTGCATTTCTCTGATAATGAGTGATGTTGAGCATCTTTTCATGTGTTTGTTAGCCATCTGTATGTCTTCTTTGGAGAAATGTCTATTTAGATCTTTGGCCCATTTTTTGATTGGGTCATTTATTTTTCTGGAGTTGAGCTGTAGGAGTTGCTTGTATATTTTTGAGATTAGTTGTTTGTCAGTTGCTTCATTTGCTATTATTTTCTCCCATTCTGAAGGCTGTCTTTTCACCTTGCTAATAGTTTCCTTTGATGTGCAGAAGCTTTTAAGTTTAATTAGGTCCCATTTGTTTATTTTTGCTTTTATTTCCAATATTCTGGGGTGTGGGTCATAGAGGATCCTGCTGTGATGTATGTCAGAGAGTGTTTTGCCTATGTTCTCCTCTAGGAGTTTTATAGTTTCTGGTCTTACATTGAGATCTTTAATCCATTTTGAGTTTATTTTTGTATATGGTGTTAGAAAGTGTTCTAGTTTCATTCTTTTACAAGTGGTTGACCAGATCTCCCAGCACCACTTGTTAAAGAGATTGTCTTTAATCCATTGTATATTCTTGCCTCCTTTGTCAAAGATAAGGTGTCCATATGTGCGTGGATTTATCTCTGGGCTTTCTATTTTGTTCCATTGATCTATATTTCTGTCTTTGTGCCAGTACCATACTGTCTTGATAACTGTGGCTTTGTAGTAGAGCCTGAAGTCAGGTAGGGTGATTCCTCCAGTTCCATTTTTCTTTCTCAAGATCGCTTTGGCTATTCGAGGTTTTTTGTATTTCCATACAAATTGTGAAATTATTTGTTCTAGCTCTGTGAAGAAGGTTCTATGATTCTAATCTACTTTCTTTCTCATCTCAATTTCTCTTAACCCTCTTGCTTGGTTTAAATTCTTATCTTTTTTCATGTCCAAATTTTCAAATGAATGGTGGATTCCCATTTCCTCCATTGTTTCATGATCCTCCTTGGCAACTGAGACGCTTCCTCTCCCCTTATTTTTATGACACTGCTCTCCTAGGTCAGAAAACTTTCGAGCTTGTGTCCTTTCTCAGTCTTTCTACCTCGTACATCATTTCACATGACAGAGGGCTTCTTTTTCTTGAAAGTCTTCCTTCCTTGAGCCTCTTCCAGTTTTTCCAGCTGTGACCTCCCTGGGTTTTTCGGGCCTTTTCGTATTCCAGACCATGTGTTTCTCCAGCCTTCCTCATCAGTTTTCTGTTATTCTTTTTTCTATGTACTGATTTTTTTCTCCTGGCTTTCTCATGAACTGATAGTTCAACCTCTCTTCTGTGTTCCTAGACTGCCACTTGGATATTTTAAGCCAGAAGACTCCTTCATCTATATCAGGGGTCCCCAAACTCCAGGATCTGATGCTTAATGGTGGCTCAGATGGTAACGAATCTATCTTCCTGCAATGCAGGATATCTGGGTTCAATCCCTGGGTTGGGAAGATCCCCTGGAGAAGGGAATGGCTACCCACTCCAGTATTCTTGCTGGTAAAATCCCATGGACAGAGAAGCCTGGCAGGCTATGGCCCACATGGTCACAAAGCAGGGCGGTTGGGGGTGGGGTGGGGTTACAAAGAGTCGGATATGACTGAGCAACTAACACATATAACACACAATAAATATCATGTGCTTGAATTATCCGTGGTGCCAAAAAGGCTGGGGACCCTGACCTAGATGACCCATAGTCCCCTCCAAGTTCAGTTTTAAACTTCTCAAACAATGAGGAGACTGGTTTGGCTGCAATTAATAACACTGGCAGCTAATATTCTCTGTTCTGATCTGTTTCTGGTTTGGTCACTTTCCTGTTCAACTGAACTTCATCAGATTAACTCAAGACACACTGTGTTTGAACAGTTACAAGGCATTAAGAGACATTCTTAATTCTTTTAGTCTTAGTTTCTTCATTTGCAAATTATTTTGTTGGCACAAGTGTTTTCCATCTTTAAAAGAAAAAGTTCGGAAATCGTTGGCAATTAGGTCAAAACTCTGTTTGGAATTCAAGACCAGCTTTGATTTGGTCCCAATTTTCTCCTCTGTATCATTTACGTTTCTGAGAAGAAAATAGAAGATGATATAGCGGTAGGGTTAAGAACAGAAGTTCCAGGGACTTCCCTGGTGGTCCAGTGTTTAAAAATCCACCTTGTAATGTAGGGGGACCTGGGTTTGATCCAAGATCCGACATGCTACAGAGTAACTACTGAGCTTGCACACTGCAACTAAAGATCTTGACAACACAGCCAAAAAAAAAACCCCGCAAACTCCAGAGCCATTATTTACCATCTCTGTTATTTGCTGTCTGTGTGGCCTTAAGCAAGAAACTCGGTTTCTCTGAGCTTCAGTTTGTTCATCTACAAAATGAGGCTAAATAATAGCACCTACCTCACTGAATTATTGTGACAATTAAATGAACAGTTGCATATAAGTTAGAGAGAGCCTGACACATAGTTTATGCAATTAATCAAGTGCCCCAAGGCAGGTTACTCAACCTTTCTGAGTCTGGGTTTCTCACAGTAAAATGGAGATAAATAATATCTATTTCATAAGGTTGTTTTGAGGATTAAGTTAGCTGATTTGTTAACTGTTTTGAAATACTTTTTAGAGTCACCTGGGCTTCCCTGGTGGCTCAGAGGTTAAAGTGTCTGCCTGCAATGCGGGAGACCTGGGTTTGATCCCCGGGTTGGGAAGATCCCCTGGAGAAGGAACTGGCTACCCACTTCAGTACTCTTGCCTGGAGAATCCCATGGAGGGAGGAGCCTGGTAGGCTACAGTCCATGGGGTCGCAAAGAGTCAGACATGACTGAGCGACCTCACTTCACTTAGACTCACATGGAAGTTGCAAAAATAACAGAGAGAGCATAAAGATAAACATATAGCTCAACGGGACAGAATTGAGAGCTTGATTCCATTTATATGAAATATCCAGATCAGGCAAATCTATAGAGAAAACAAATGGTCAGTTGGTTTTTGACAAAGAACAAAGAGTAGTCTTTTTAACAAAGGGTGCTGGAACAATTGGATATCTATATGCAAAATAATGAATTTGGACCCCTATGCAAAAATGAATTCAAAGTGAATCATAAATAGGTAAGAGCTGAAACTATAAAACTCTTGAAAGAAAACACAGGATTGCAAATTAGGATTGCAAACCCGGGTCTCCCGCATTGCAGGCAGACACTTTAACTTCTGAGCCTCAAGGGAAGCCCA
Source organism: Bos mutus (assembly GCF_027580195.1). Taxonomy (NCBI): domain Eukaryota; kingdom Metazoa; phylum Chordata; class Mammalia; order Artiodactyla; family Bovidae; genus Bos; species Bos mutus. The sequence continues at coordinate 39,331,344 of NC_091635.1, forward strand.
GGTGAGTCTAAAAAGTATTTCAAAACAGTTAATAAATCAGCTAACTCAATCCTCAAAACAACCTTATGAAATAGATATTATCTCTCTTGGGTTAGGCAATGATTTCTGAGATATGACACCAAAGTCATAAGCAATAGAAGATCTGATAAGTTAGGCTTCATACAAATTAAAAATGTGCTTCAAAGAATATCACCCAGAAAGTGAAAAGATAATCCAAAGAACAGGAGAAAAATTGTGCATATCATATATATAACAGGGAACTTGTATCTAGAATACATAGAGACAGTTCCATTTTAAAACAGACAAAGGATCTGAAAGGATGTTTCTCCAAAGAAAACATGTGATACAACAAGGATGAACTTCAAAGACGTGCTAAGTAAAAGAAGCCAGTCACAAAAGTTAAAAAGTCACTATCTTATGATTCCATTTATATGAAATATCCAGATCAGGCAAATCTATAGAGAAAAAAAGTAGATTAGTATTTGCCTAGGGCTGAGGAGGGATTTGATTTAGGTCATACCTGAATGGTCTAGTGGTTTTCCCTACTTTCTTCAATTTAACTCTGAATTTGGCAATAAGGAGTTCATGATCTGAGCCAGTCAGCTCCTAGTTTTGTTTTTGCTAACTGTATAGAGCTTCTCTATCTTTGGCTGCAAAGAATATAATCAATTTAATTTCAGTATTGACCATTTGTTGATGTTCACGTGTAGAGCCTTCTCTTGTGTTGTTGGGAGAGGGTGTTTGCTATTACCAGTGCGTTCTCTTGGCAAAACCCTATTAACCTTTGACCTGCTTCATTTTGTACTCCAAAGCCAAATTTGCCTGTTACTCCAGGTATCTCTTGACTTCCTACTTTTGCATTCTAGTCCCCTATAATGAAAACGACATCTTTTTTGGGTGTTAGTTCTAGAAGGTCTTGTAGGTTTTCATAGAACTGTTCAACTTAAGCTTCTTCAGCATTACTGGTTGGGGCATAGACTTGAATTACTGTGATACTGAATGGTTTGCCTTGGAAACAGAGATCATTCTGTCATTTTTGAGATTGCATCCAAGTACTGCATTTCAGACTCTTGTTTACTATGAGGGCTACTGAAGGAAAGTTACCAGGCTCAAAATAGCCTGGAGTTAAAACTCCCCTCTGGGTCCTCCCCACCATTCTATGCAAAACAAAGAACTCTCTCACCGGAAGAAAAAAAAAGGACCTTAAGGTTGATTACGCCCAGCTCCCAGCTGGTCCAGCCTCTGGCCGATCTCCAGAATTCCTTGCCCTAGCCTTTTAAGAGATAACTACTCCGAACAACCTTGGATAAGAACAGGCCCCCTTAAGACAATAGAGTTCCACATATATGCCTAATATACTTACTCTTTTCTTGGGTTAGTGCAGCAGCTCACTAATCTGACTGCTGCCCCTTCTCACCTCATCAAAGGTGATCTGTTCCTGGAAAGTGCTGGTCTCGTTCTTTTTCCAAACCTTGCCTTCTCTAACTCCCTTACCCTACAGCTACTCCATTTCTTCTAAGGGATTCTTGCTCATGGTAGTAGATATAATGGATCATCTGAGTTCCAGTCCATGTTAGTTCGCTGATTCCTAAAATGTCAATGTTCACTCTTGCCATCTCCTGTTTGATCACTTCCAGTTTGCCTTGATTCATGGACCTAACATTCCAGGTTCCTATGCAATATTGCTCTTTACATTATCAGACTTTATTTCCATCACCAGTCACATCCACAACTGGGTATATTGTTACCCTACTTATTTAACTTGATGCAGAGTACATCATGCGAAATGCTGGGCTGGATAAAGCACAAGCTGGAATCAAGATTGCTGGGAGAAATATCAATAACCTCAGATATGCAGATGACACCACCTTTATGACAGAAAGCAAAGAAGAACTAACGAACCTCTTGATGAAAGTGAAAGAGGAGAGTGAAAAAGTTGGCTTAAAACTCAACATTCAGAAAACTAAGATCACAGCATCCAGTTCCATCACTTCATGGCAAACAGATGGGGAAACAATGGAAACAGTGAGAGACTTTATTTCCTTGGGCTCCAAAATCACTGCAGATGGTGACTTCAGCCATGAAGTTAAAAGATGCTTGCTCCTTGGAAGAAAAGCTATGACCAACCTAGACAGCACATTCAAAAGCAGAGACATTATTTTGCCAACAAAGGTCCGTCTAGTCAAAGCTATGGTTTTTTCAGTAGTCATGTATGAATGTGAAAGTTGGACCATAAAGAAAGCTGAGCACCAAAGAATTGATGCTTTTGAACTGTGGTGTTGGAGAAGACTCTTGAGAGTCCCTTGTACTGCAAGGAGATCCAACTAGTCAATCCTAAAGGAAATCAGTCCTGGGTGTTCATTGGAAGGACTGATGCTGAAGCTGAAACTCCACTACTTTGGCCACCTGATGGGAAGAACTGACTCATTGGAAAAGACACCGATGCTGGGAGATGTTGAATGTGGGAGGAGAAGGGGACTATGAGGATGAGATGGTTGGATGGCATCACCAACTTGATGGACATGAGTTTGAGTAAGCTCTGTGAGTTGGTGATGGACAGGGAAGCCTGGTGTGCTGCAGTCCATGGGGTCTCAAAGAGTTGGACACGACTGAGTGAGTGAACTGAAGGGCTGAGGAGAAGGAGGTGGGAAGAAATGGGGTGTGAATGCTAGTAGGTGCATGATTTCTTTCGAGAATGTTTCAGAATTAGGTACTGGTAATTGCACAACTCTGTAAATATATTAAAAGCCATTGGATTGTATACTTTAAACAGGTGAACTTTATGGAATGCAAATTATTTCTCAATAATGCCATTTAGAAAATAGTACAGTGAGTCCCTGTGTACCCTTCACCTGCTTGAGAACTTCTTACATAGCAACAGGACATAACAGTAGGAGGACAATCGAAACTAGGAAGCGGACATTGGTACAATACCATTAACTAAAACAGATGATATTAGAATTTTAGCAGGTTTTAGAATAATGCCTGGCACACAGTGAACCTTATACAAGTGCTAAGAACTTCAGGACACTGACAGTGATGAACATAATAAAGATGATACTGGACTTTCTACTGCAGCCAGGTTGATTTGTTGGTTGCTTTCAGAACATGCCATATTTTTTTCTTTCCAAACTCTAACCTTAGCATTTACTACCACCTGGGATTCCTTTTTCCTTCCTCTTTCTTCACCTCCTCAAATCCCTTATATCACCCATCTCCAGCACATCTCTAATACTGCTCCTCTCTTCCTCTCTTCTTTGAACTACATAAACCTCCACACCAGCCTGCAATGGCCTGGACTCTCCTTTGCAAAGGTGTCACTTTCTCCTGTGAGTCCTAAATTCCCATCTAGATGAAGAAGCTGTAAGGATTACAAGTCCTCTACATCCCCCACAATAAACTTGTGTTTGAACAAACTGATCCAAGTCAGATTCAACGTTGTTATCAAAAATGGAGCAAGAGGGATGAAATGTAAAACGAAGGAAAGGAGATTGTAGGGCAATTCAAGCAGAAAGACGTAACTAAAGAGTTAAGAAGCAGTTATAGGGTATTCATTATACACTCCATAGGGTTGCCAGAGACAGAAAATAGGAATGAAGAGGGAGGGGGAGAAAATTTTCTGCAATGTAGTTCCCCACCACCTCTTTTATTTTTGACGGTTCATTGACTAACTCCTCTTTGACAACAAAGGGTTAAATACCCTGCCCCCGAATTCCTATCACAGAGCATCACAAGAGCTTGGGTTCTTGTCTACCTCAGGGCAACTTGAGCCCCTTGCGGTTGGCTTTCCCCTCTCCCCAACCCCTGATACATTAGTGAGCCTTCAATAAATGATGGCTGAATTAACGACTGAACGCATGAACAGAAGACTGACTGACTCGGAGCTAATACTGCACGTCAAGTCTAAATACAGAAGCCTAGACACAGAGTAAAGTGCAAATTCCCACGTGCATGCGTGTTCAGTCGTGTCTGACTCCTGTAGCCCGTCAGGCTTCTCTGACTATGGGATTCTCCAGGTAAGAATACTGGAGTGCGTTGCCATTTCCTCCTCCAGCGGATCTTCTCAACCGACGGATCAAACCCGTGTCTCCTGCCAATCCTGCATTGGCAGGCGGATTCTTTACCACTGAGCCACCTGGGCAGCCCCAAATTTCGACAAATTTATTAAAATTCTGGAAGCTTGGGTTTCCAGTGGCCCCAGGCGAGTCGCAAAGTTGCTTCCCCGGTAGCTCTGACAGTAAAGAATCTGCCTGCAATACAGGAGGCCGGGTTCGATCCCTGGGTCAGGAAGAGCCCCTGGAGAAGGGAATGGCAACCCACTCCAGTATTTTTGCCTGGAGAATCCCATGAACAGAAATGCCTGGCGGGTTACAGTCCGTGGAGCTTAAAAGAAGTCGACACAGCAGAGCAACTAACACTTTCACTTTCAGGCCAGTCGCAGCTGAGGCCCTAGAAACTGTTCTAAAAAAGCGGAAGGAGGGGCTTGCAGCCATTCCGACCACACCCCCTCGCGCTCAACACTTCCGTCCTTGGTCCCGCCCCTTCCTGCTCAAATTCCAACTCTATTTGGTGAGTTCGCCAAACCGTCTGAGTACTTTGGCGCCTATTGGGCCAACCGCTGAACCTGGGTTGCGTACTTCCTGGCTTTGGGAACGAGGAGCGGACGTAGGCTTGCCGCCATTGCCTTGTTGAAAAGCGGCCGCCTGTGTGAGGGGCTGTAGGGGTGCGTGGCGGACTGTAAGGGCCAGGCTGCGGGAGGCGAGGTTAGGTTGGGGCTGAGCGGCCAGTGGGGCTGAGCGGCCAGACGGACTGGGCCGGCGCACTCTGAGCGAGGCGGAACTGCAGGCGGGGGGTTTCGACGTGTTTCTGCGGCCTCTCTTGAGGGCCTGGGCCTGGGCCCTGTTCGTTAATTTTTTTTCTTCTGCTGCTTCCCAGATTCTCCGGGCATGGCCGGAGTATTTCCTTACCGAGGGCCGGGTAACCCGGTGCCTGGCCCTTTAGCCCCGCTGCCAGACTACATGTCGGAGGAGAAGCTGCAGGAGAAAGGTGAAGAAAGCGGGTGGTAGAGGCGCCTGGGGGCGGGTGTGCCAGTGTGCGCGTGCGCGCAGCGGGTTTGACCCCTTCCCCTGTTTTGTTAGGTGTCAAAACATTAGGTGTTAGTGCACTTATTAGCCCCTATTAATTTTTTCATCTAATCGAGTCTCTGAAACCATCCTTTTTTTTTAAGTGCCTATTACTTGTAGGCATTGATCCAGACAATGGGAATGCAATAGTGATGCAGACAAAACCCCATTCCCTTACAGGGTTTAAATTGCAAAGAGACATAGTTAAAAAAAAAAAAAAAGGCTTCATTAGTTGTACCAAAAATACTAGGCAATGATAAATGGCTGGCAAAAATTTTAAAAAGTAAAGCAGAGCAAGTTGACAAGAGAATTGGCAGGGAGTGTTCCTTCTGGATGCCCACCCTCTGTCATGCATCCTGACGAAAACTCAGTTTAGGGTGAGAGGTGGGGAGAGATGAAGCAAATGACGTGCAGGTCTTTAAACTGAGGTGTCTTTGCAGCCCGGAAATGGCAACAATTGCAGGCCAAGCGCTATGCCGAAAAGCGGAAGTTTGGATTTGTGGATGCGCAGAAGGAAGACATGCCTCCAGAACATGTCAGGAAGATCATCCGAGACCATGGAGACATGACCAACAGGAAGTTTCGGCATGATAAAAGGGTGTACTTGGGGTAAGACCATCCTGGAATTATTTCATTTGGCATTTGGTCCCTTTTCCTTCTCCCTGTCTCTTATGTTTCAGTCCTGGAGAGCTGCTGTCATTTTGGGACTTTTAATGTTCTCAGACAGCTCATCTGGGTGGTTATCCATTTTAAATAAAGGTCATTTGTGTCATTTGTTGTTCAGTTCAGTCACTCAGTCGTGACCCCATGGACTGCAGCACACCAGGCTTCCCTGTCCATCACCAACTTTCAGAGATTGCTCAAACTCAAGTCCATCGAGTCGGTGATGCCATCCAACCATCTCATCCTCTGTCATCCCTTTCTTCTTCTGCCATCAATTTTTTTTAGCATCAGGGTCTTTTCTAATGAGTCCGTTCTTCACATCAGGTGACCACAGTACTGGAGTTTCAGCTTCAGCACCAATGAATATTCAGGACTGATTTCCTTTAGGATTGACTAGTTGGATCTCCTTGCAGTCCAAGGGACTCTCAAGAGTCTTCTCCAACACCACAGTTCAAAAGCATCAATTCTTCAGTGCTCAGCTTTCTTTATGGTCCAACTCTCACATCCATACATGACTACTGGAAAAACCATAGCTTTGACTAGATGGACCTTTGTTGGCAAAGTAATGTCTCTGCTTTTGAATATGCTGTCTAGGTTGGTCATAGCTTTTCTTCCAAGGAGCAAGCATCTTTTAATTTCATGGCTGCAGTCACCATCTGCAGTGATTTTGGAGCCCAAGAAAATAAAATCTCTCACTGTTTCCATTCTTTCCTTGTCTATTTACCATGAAGTGATGGGACTGGATGTCGTAATCTTAGTTTTCTGAATGTTGAGTTTTAAGCCAACTTTTTCACTCTCCTGTTTTACTTTCATCAAGAGGCTTATTAGTTCTTCTTTGTTTTCTGCCATAAGGGTGGTATCATCTGCATATCTGAGGTTATTGATATTTCTCCTGGCAATGTTGATTGTATTTGTTGTTAAATTCCACATATAGGGATGTCATACAATATTTCTCCTTTGTCTGACTTCACTCAGTGTGATAATCTCTAGGTCCATCTGTATTGCTATAAATGCATTATTTCCTTTTTTATAGCTGAGTGATATTCCATTGTACTAATGTATATGTACATTATGATGTACATATCATATTGAAATATGATACATACATAGCATACTGAAAGATGATGCTGTGAAAGTGCTGCACTCAATAAGCCAGCAAATTTGGAAAACTCAGCAGTGGCCACAGGACTGTAAAAGGTCAGTTTTTATTCCAATCCCAAAGAAAGGCAATGCCAAAGAATGCTCAAACCACCACACAATTGCACTCATCTCACACGCTAGTAAAGTAATGCTCAAAATTCTCCAAGCCAGACTTCAGCAATGTGTGAACCATGAAATTCCAGATGTTCAAGCTGGTTTTAGAAAAGGCAGAGGAACCAGAGATCAAATTGCCAACATCCACTGGATCATCGAAAAAGCAAGCGAGTTCCAGAAAAATATCTATTTCTGTTTTATTGACTATGCCAAAGCCTTTGACTGTGTGGATCACCACAAACTGGAAAATTCTGAAAGAGATGGGCATACCAGACCATCTGACCTGCCTCTTGAGAAACCTATATGCAGGTCAGGAAGCAACAGTTAGAATTAGACATGGAACAACAGACTGGTTCCAAATAGGAAAAGGAGTACGTCAAGCCTGTATATTGTCACCCTGCTTATTTAACTTCTATGCAGAGTACATCATGAGAAACGCTGGGCTGGAAGAAGCCCAAGCTGGAATCAGGATTGCCGGGAGAAATATCAATAACCTCAGATATGCAGATGACACTACCCTTATGGCAGAAAGTGAAGAGGAACTCAAAAGCCTCTTAATGAAAGTGAAAGAGGATAGTGAAAAAGTTGGCTTAAAGCTCAACATTCAGAAAACAAAGATCATGGCATCCGGTCCCATCACTTCATGGGAAATAGATGGGGAAACAGCATCAGACTTTATTTTTTTGGGCTCCAAAATCACTGCAGATGGTGACTGCAGCCATGAAATTAAAAGACGCTTACTCCTTGGAAAGACAGTTATGACCAACCTAGATAGCATATTCAAAAACAGAAACATTACTTTGCCAACAAAGTTCCGTCTAGTCAAGGCTATGGGTTTTCCAGTGGTCATGTATGGATGTGAGAGTTGGACTGTGAAGAAAGCTGAGCGCTGAAGAATTGATGCTTTTGAACTGTGGTGTTGGAGAAGACTCTTGAGAGTCCCTTGGACTGCAAGGAGAGCCAACCAGTCCGTTATAAAGGAGATCAGTCCTGGGTGTTCTTTGGAAGGAATGATGCTAAAGCTGAAACTCCTGTACTTTGGGCACCTGATGTGAAGAGCTGACTCATTGGAATGAAGAGCTGACTCATTGGAAAAGACTCTGATGCTGGGAGGGATTGGGGGCAGGAGGAGAAGGGGACGACAGAGGATGAGATGGCTGGATGGCATCACCGACTCAATGGAAGTGAGTTTGAGTGAATTTCGGGAGTTGGTGATGGATAGGGAGGCCTACTGCTGCTGCTGCTAAGTCGCGTCAGTCGTGTCCGACTCTGTTCCACCCCATAGACGGCAGTCCACCAGGCTCCCCTGTCCCTGGGATTCTCCAGGCAAGAACACTGGAGTGGGTTGCCATTTCCTTCTCCAATGCATGAAAGTGAAAAGTGAAAGTGAAGTCACTCAGTCGTCAACTCCTAGCCACCCCATGGACTGCAGCCTACCAGGCTCCTCTGTCCATGGGATTTTCCAGGCAAGAGTACTGGAGTGGGGTGCCATTGCCTTCTCTGAGGCCTGGCGTGCTGCAATTCATGGGGTCGCAAAGAGTCGGACACGATTGAGCGACTGAACTGGACAGAATGTATATGTACTGTATCTTTTTTATCCATTCATCTGTTGATCTGCATTCAGGTTTTCATGTTCTGGCTGTTGTAAGTAGTACTGCAGTGAACATTGGAGTTCATGTTTGTTTTCAAATTATGGTTTTCTCTGTATATATACCCAGGAGTAGGATTGCTGGCTCATATGGTAGCTCTGTTTTTTAGTTATTTAAGGAACCTCCATATTGTTCTCCTTAGTGACTGTAACAATTATGTTACTACCAACAATGTAAGATGTTCTCAGTTATGTTCTTTGTTGTTATGTTTCTTTTCCCTGATCTGGGCCTGGAGTTTTTAATTTGTCCTGTTGGTATTATGATAAGACATCTTTATCTTTGAGTGAATTAAAGCCCCGAGCAGGACACCTGTACATTCTTGTTGCCTGTAATTCCTAAGTGGCAAGAGTCTTCAGGTTTGAGGGTAGTTCCGTCCTGAGGTCTTTGTGTCCTTTTGTTTTCCCAAGGTGGGTGAGTACAGGTATAAATACCTTAGCAGATCCTTTTTTCATTTTTACACAAAAGTGTTAGCCATTTAATGAACTAGTCCAAGACAGCAATGGAAGTTGTATTTATTTCAAAAGTATTTGAGAACTGTGCTAGGTGCCAGGGATATAGCAATGATCAGGAAGGAACAGTCTTTCTGGAGCTTATTGCCTACTGACATAACAGACAAATGATTAAAATAAAGTGTGAATATTTTCTTATTTAGGCTCAGACAGTAAAGCGTCTGCCTACAGTGCGGAAGACCTGGGTTTGATCCCTGGGTCAGGAAGATCCTCTGGAGAAGGAAATGGCAACCCACTCCAGTACCCTTGCCTGGAAAATCCCATGGACAGAGGAGCGTAGTAGGCTACAGTCCATGGGATCGCAAACAGTTGCACACAACTGAGCGACTTCACTTCACAGAGAGAATAGAATGTGAGATAGCCTAAAAGCTGTTTTTAGGGAGATAGCTGGTGATTTAGAGGGACTGAAACCCAGTGTTGTGGGACAGTGATGTTTAAGAAAAAGAAGTGGCACTGTTGGAGGTGGGGAGGCAGAGTTCCTGGTCACAGAGGGCCTGGGTACTATATTTAGGAGTTAGACTGTAAGGCGGGTTTTCTGTGGAATGTGATACCTTGTTACTTCTCTGCATGGCTTAGGTAGCAGAACACCTTGTCATTTCTAATCATCTCTCTTCCTGTTGTTACAGGGCCCTCAAGTACATGCCGCATGCAGTCCTCAAGCTCCTGGAGAACATGCCTATGCCTTGGGAGCAGATTCGGGATGTGCCTGTGCTGTACCACATCACCGGAGCCATTTCCTTTGTCAATGAGATCCCCTGGGTCATTGAACCTGTCTACATCTCCCAGTGGGGGTGAGAGGGACTGGAATGTGGGGTGTGGTGGTGGCGGTTGAGGGGACATTATGCAGAAACTGTTGCGTGACATTGTCGACTTCCAGGTCAATGTGGATTATGATGCGTCGGGAAAAAAGAGACAGGAGGCATTTCAAGAGGATGCGTTTCCCCCCTTTTGATGATGAGGAGCCACCTTTGGATTATGCTGACAATATTCTAGATGTTGAGCCACTGGAAGCCATTCAGCTAGAGCTGGACCCTGAGGAGGATGCCCCTGTGTTGGACTGGTTCTATGACCACCAGCCATTAAGGGATAGCCGGAAGTGAGTGATAGTTGGAGTTACCACTCCTGTGAGGGTTTGGAACTCCAGAGGGGGTCCTGGGAGACCAGTAGGTAGCATGCCCTGGCTAGCTGGTGCACCTACTTGAACTTATATGGGCCTCTCTTTTTTCCCTAGGTATGTAAATGGTTCCACTTACCAGCGCTGGCAGTTCACATTGCCTATGATGTCCACTCTCTACCGCCTGGCCAATCAGCTCTTGACAGACTTGGTTGATGACAATTACTTCTATCTGTTTGATCTGAAGGCCTTTTTTACATCCAAGGCACTTAATATGGCCATTCCTGGAGGCCCCAAATTTGAGCCTCTTGTCCGAGACATCAACCTACAGTAAGTTGGAGAGAGTAGAGTGTTTTTAAATTAAATAAATTTGAAATGTATTTTTTAATTGAAGAATTGCTTTACAGAATTTTGTTGGTTTCTGCCCAACATCAACATGAAGCAGCCATTGTAAAATCTAATCTTGATCCTTTAGATCCCATTATAGTTTCCAGACTGCCCAACTCCGCTGCTCACCCTTGATTCTGTGCCCTAGGGATGAAGACTGGAATGAATTCAATGACATCAACAAGATCATCATCCGGCAGCCTATCCGCACCGAGTACAAGATTGCGTTTCCTTACCTGTACAACAACCTGCCGCACCATGTCCACCTCACCTGGTGAGAGAGCTGGAGCCCAGCTGGGCGAGAGGGGTGGCTGGCGTTTGGGGTGGGCCGGGAGGAGCGCCTTGGCTGACTCTCGTTTCATTTCAGGTACCACACTCCTAATGTTGTGTTCATCAAAACTGAGGATCCTGATTTGCCAGCTTTCTACTTTGATCCTTTGATCAACCCAATTTCCCATAGACACTCTGTCAAGGTGAGAGGAAGGGACATTCTCAGCTCTTCAAGATAAATTTCCTGACTGGGCAGAAGCATGACTAGATAAAAGTTCACCTAGAGGGAGACATGATTTCCATCCTTAAGTGTTCCCCTCGAGCTGTAAGAGGGCAACTGTCGTGTGAGAGTTTGGCACTTGGCTCAAACCAAGTTATTCACATTATCTTGGTTTCTGTGATTACCCATCTGGGCTTTATTGTTTCTCGTCTGGGACTCTAATCTTATTCTGGTCTGTTTCCAGAAAAATTTTTTATTTTTCAAAATATTTTATTATTTATTTGGCTGCACCAGGCCTTAGTTGTGGCATGCGGGGTCTAGTTCTCTGGTCAGGGATCACACCTGTGTCCCTTGCATTGGAAGTGCAAAGTCTTATCCACTGGAGAAGTCTCTCCAGTGTGTTTTTAAATCCTTTTTTTTGAGCTGTAATTCACTACACACAATTCACCCATTTAAAGTGTATGATTCGGTGGTTTTAGTTTATTCACAGAGCTATGTAACCATCACCACAGTTATTAGGACATTCTCCTTTCCTCAGAGAGAAACCCTGCACCCATGGTAGTCACTGTCTATTTCTCTTGAATTTTCCATGTCTAGGCAATTGCTAATCTGCTTTCTGTCTCTATAGATTTGCCTGTTTTGGACATGTCATATAAATAGTGTTGTACAGTATGTAGTCTTTTGTGGCTGGCTTCTTACACTTGGCACAGTGTTTTTGGTGTTGATTCACGTTCCGTCATGTTCTTAACATAAACAGATCTCCTTCCCCAGGCCCAGTTTTTGGAGCTTGGACAGGAGGTGGTTGCACGTTTACCTCTCCCTGTGTTGGGGGCTCCTCTGGGAGGCCTTTGGCGGAGAGCCAGTTGGGGTGAGAGGAGTGCTGCTCACTCGCCCAGTTGGCCCTGCCCTGTTCTCTGCTCCCTTGGCCTCCTTTGCCCTCGTTCTTCAGGGCTTCTCTTGTCAGGCAGCCCAGTTGCCATAGCAGATGGAGCCACTGTGTTTGGCCCCAGAGAGTTTCTCTCTCATCCCAGGTCTCTGCCCAGTTCAGCAGGAGCTAAACCCATGGGGGTTCTTCTTTCAGAGCCAGGAACCATTGCCAGATGACGATGAGGAGTTTGAGCTCCCAGAATTTGTGGAGCCCTTTCTGAAGGACACACCCCTCTACACAGACAATACAGCCAATGGCATCGCCCTGCTCTGGGCCCCCCGGCCCTTCAACCTACGCTCTGGTCGCACTCGCCGGGCCCTAGACATCCCCCTTGTCAAGAACTGGTAAGGCTTCTACCTGGGGAGAGTAGCAGATATATAGGATTAAAGACTCCAGCTGGGTGGGCATATAGCCTTTAGCAGGGCAGCTGGAGGGAGAGGTGGGCCAAGCTCTAATGTGTGTGTTTTTTCAGGTATCGGGAGCATTGTCCTGCTGGGCAGCCTGTGAAAGTGAGGGTCTCCTACCAGAAGCTGCTTAAGTACTATGTGCTCAATGCCCTGAAGCACCGGCCCCCGAAAGCCCAAAAGAAGAGGTGAGGTGCCCTGGGGCCCCTGCTCAGCCTTCTTCTGTTCCAGAGATGATCAGGAGATTCACTCTCACTCCTTATTCCCATCCCAGGTATCTATTCCGATCCTTCAAAGCCACCAAATTCTTCCAGTCTACCAAGCTGGATTGGGTGGAGGTGGGGCTACAGGTTTGCCGCCAGGGCTACAACATGCTCAACCTTCTCATTCACCGAAAGAACCTCAACTATCTGCACCTGGATTACAACTTCAACCTTAAACCTGTTAAGACGCTCACCACCAAGGTACTTGCATTGGACCTTAAGGGGGTCCTGGGCTGAGAGACGGGCTGGTTTTGCCCTGGCCTCTTGGGATGGTGTGTATCCAGTCCAGAGCATTGCTGACTAATGTTGTTTCTATCCTTGGCATTTTTTCCAGGAAAGGAAGAAATCTCGTTTTGGAAATGCTTTCCATCTGTGTCGAGAAGTTCTGCGTCTAACTAAGCTGGTGGTGGACAGTCATGTGCAGTATCGGTTGGGCAATGTGGATGCCTTCCAGGTGAGGCTAGGAATCCCCAGTCCCTGCCCCTTGTAGGGAAGCTGGGTGAAGCTTGGGCTGATCATGGAGCTGGCTCTAGCTTGAAGCCTACTGGGGCCACTGTGTTGCAGCTGGCAGATGGGTTGCAGTATATCTTCGCCCACGTGGGGCAGCTGACGGGCATGTACCGCTACAAATACAAGCTGATGCGGCAGATTCGTATGTGCAAGGACCTGAAGCACCTTATCTATTATCGCTTTAACACGGTAGGACCCTGCCCTTGTGCATTCATATTCTCAGATCCATCTTAATTTTACATCGATCAGGGCTCTTTCCAAGGGCCTATTTGGAGAGAGGCTCTGAGTGTTATTACTGCTGTCCTGTAGATCTCAACACTTCTCCCCAGAGCCCACCTTTAGTTCTAAATAGAAAATCTCAGTTGCTGGTTTCCTCATTTACTCCATTTTAAATATTGAGATCTTAAAAGAGTTTTCTCTTTTTCCCCCCTTTATTGCCATACCTGTGCCCTTTGCTCCACCTCTGCCCAGTGTTCTGTTGTTGTCTGAATGAATTACTAACTTGTGTTCTTGACTTTTGCTTGGGATCCTAGGGTCCTGTAGGGAAGGGCCCTGGCTGTGGTTTCTGGGCTGCTGGCTGGCGGGTCTGGCTGTTTTTCATGCGTGGAATCACCCCTTTGCTGGAGCGATGGCTGGGCAACCTCCTGGCCCGGCAGTTTGAAGGTGAGTGGTTTTCTCCATGTCTGACTTCTCCCATTCAAGAATAGGCCACGTGTGCTCCTGATCCTTCCCTTGTCCTTGTTTGAGATTGAGCATCCCTTCCTGTTGGATCACCTCTAAGGCCCAGTACCTAAGGAGTCTGACCTAGTATTCTCTTTTCTTGGGCTTCATTGTGGGGCCTTAAGGCCAGCGAGCATCTGTAGGATGGAAATGCCTCAGAAGCATCGTTGTGAATCTTTTCAGACGTATTGTGTCTTGCATGTGCTGGGCTTTATTCATACTTGCTGATTTCACTGTAACCATGGTTGTCAACGGATATGAAAGTAGAGACTTTAGTAGGAACAACAAATCTTGCTTTTAACCACTTTCACTTCTAGGCCGACACTCAAAGGGGGTGGCCAAGACGGTAACAAAGCAGCGAGTGGAGTCACATTTTGACCTTGAGCTTCGGGCCGCTGTGATGCATGACATCCTGGACATGATGCCTGAGGGGATCAAGCAGAACAAGGCCCGGACGATCCTGCAGCACCTCAGTGAGGCCTGGCGCTGCTGGAAGGCCAACATTCCCTGGAAGGTGGGGAGGTCTCCCCGGCTCATAGAGGGACCTGGGTATTACCGGTCCTGGATTGCTTTAGCCCCCTGTCACTTTTTCATTGTGCCTTTTGCACTTTCAGGTCCCTGGGCTGCCAACACCGATAGAGAATATGATTCTTCGGTACGTGAAGGCCAAGGCTGACTGGTGGACCAACACCGCCCACTACAACCGAGAGCGCATCCGCCGCGGGGCCACCGTAGACAAGACTGTGTGCAAAAAGAACCTGGGCCGCCTGACTCGGCTCTACCTGAAGGCAGAGCAGGAGCGGCAGCACAACTACCTAAAGGTTGGACGGAGTAGGCTGGGCTAGGGGCGTGGGCGCGAGCAGGAGGGCAGACTGCAGGGTTGGAACCATGCCTGGCCCTGGTGGGATGAGGCTGCAGTGGGAAGCTGATTCTCATATCCACCTTGCAGGACGGTCCTTACATCACAGCGGAGGAAGCGGTGGCGGTGTATACCACTACTGTGCATTGGCTGGAAAGCCGTAGATTCTCACCCATCCCCTTCCCCCCGCTCTCCTACAAGCATGACACCAAGTTGCTGATCTTGGCTTTGGAGCGGCTCAAGGAAGCTTACAGGTGAGGGAGGAGTAGAGTCGACAGGTCCCTTTAGGGAGGTGATGGACACAGAGTGGCATCATCTTTAGAGTCCAGAGAAGGCCTTTCTGGGGATGGCTTCCTCTTGGTTTTCCCATTCACACTTTTTTAAATTTGTTTTTTGGCTGCACTGGGTCTTCATTGTTGCCCTTGGGCCTTCCCTTGTTGCAGCAAACGGGCTACTCTACTTGCAGTGTGTGGGTTTCTCATTGCGGTGGTTTCTTTTGTGGAGCATGTGCTCTGGAGCTCGGGCTCAGAAGTTAACAGTGCATGGGTTTAGTTTACCCCCACGGCATGTGAAATATTCCTGGCCAGGCCAGGGATTGAACCCATGTCCCCTGCTTTGGCAGGTGGATTCCTGATCACTGGACCACCAGGGAAGTGCCCTCATTCACCTTTTCTTCTGCCTTGTCAGTGTGAAGTCTCGATTAAACCAGTCTCAGAGGGAGGAGCTAGGTCTGATCGAGCAGGCCTATGACAACCCCCATGAGGCGCTGTCCCGCATCAAGCGACACCTCCTTACACAGAGAGCCTTTAAAGAAGTGAGTGAGATGCCCCACACGTTTTCTTTTGGCTGTGTGATTCATTCATGGCACCCAGGGTGTTTGGTGGGTTGGTGTGAGCCAGCTTCCTTGTCCCACAGGTGGGCATTGAGTTCATGGACCTCTATAGCCACCTGGTGCCAGTGTATGATGTGGAGCCACTGGAGAAGATCACTGATGCCTACCTGGACCAGTACCTGTGGTACGAAGCTGACAAGCGCCGCCTGTTCCCACCCTGGATCAAGCCTGCAGACACAGAACCACCTCCTCTGCTTGTTTACAAATGGTGCCAAGGTAAAACTTTTCTGGGGTTGCCTCTAAGGAAGGCAGATACCTTAATTTCTACCTTGAAATTCTCATCCAGATAGCATAATTAGTTTACTCTCTTGATGCCTGGTACCAAAGAAATGGTGTTGATGTTACACTGAGCAGTTTGACTCTGCTAGCAATCCAAGTGAATGAATGGAGTGGTCGTATGATCTGGATAGGAGTGTGATGGCTCTGTAGGCACTAGTCCTGAAAGGAAACTTCTGACCTGCCAGAGCTTTGTGTTTCTTCCCCCCTCAGGCATCAATAACCTGCAGGATGTGTGGGAGACAAGCGAGGGCGAGTGCAATGTCATGCTGGAGTCACGATTTGAGAAGATGTATGAGAAGATTGACTTGACCTTGCTCAATAGGCTGCTGCGTCTAATCGTTGACCACAATATAGCTGACTACATGACAGCCAAGAACAACGTCGTTATCAATTACAAGGTGTGTCTTGGGGCAGGGTGGCAAGGAATTGGGGGAAGTGGGGGGTGGTCTGGCCCACTGAGTTTGGATTTCCATGGCAGGGGGAAGGCAGAAGAGGATGGGCCCTGAAAACCCCGGGATTTGGCTGTGGTTAAGAATTGTCTTTCTGGGCTTCCCTGGTGGCTCTGTGGTAAAGAATTGTCTTTCTTTCTAGGACATGAACCATACAAATTCATACGGGATCATCAGAGGCCTGCAGTTTGCCTCTTTCATTGTACAGTACTACGGCCTGGTGATGGACTTGCTTGTGTTGGGGTTGCACCGAGCCAGTGAGATGGCCGGGCCACCTCAGATGCCAAATGATTTTCTCAGTTTCCAAGACATAGCCACCGAGGCTGCCCACCCCATCCGTCTCTTCTGCAGATACATTGATCGCATCCATATTTTCTTCAGGTGAGGGCTTGCCTGGAGTCTTATCGTGTTGAGGTCCTTGCCCAACTTCTGAAGCAGCTATTGTACCTTAGTTGACTTGCTTCTGGGTTGGCGCTCTGAAATGGGATGAAGTCCTGTGAGTAGCATGGAGATTGGGAGTGGCCTCCACCTGTGGAGCCATAGGCCTCATGAGATCCCAGTGTCCTTGGGCCTCAGCCACTCACCTTGCTCTGTAGGTTCACAGCAGATGAGGCTCGGGACCTGATCCAGCGTTACCTGACAGAGCACCCTGACCCCAACAACGAAAACATCGTTGGCTACAATAACAAGAAGTGCTGGCCCCGAGACGCCCGTATGCGCCTCATGAAGCATGATGTCAACCTGTGAGTCTAAGCTGGGGCTGTGGGAGCTGGAAGAGTGTCAGCCTGAGGGACCCAGAGGGCGATTAAAAGGAGTTGATGAGGCGGTGTCCTGGGTGGGAGGGTGTGCTTTGTCGGGACGTCATCAGTCTGGCTGGCCTTTGAAGGGAAGCTTCTTCCAAGAGACCGATGTGACCCTGTGTTCTCTGTGGGCAGAGGTCGGGCAGTGTTCTGGGACATCAAGAACCGTCTGCCACGCTCAGTGACTACAGTTCAGTGGGAGAACAGCTTCGTGTCCGTGTACAGTAAGGACAATCCCAACCTGCTGTTCAACATGTGTGGTTTTGAGTGCCGCATCCTGCCTAAGTGCCGCACCAGCTACGAGGAGTTCACCCACAAGGACGGGGTCTGGAACCTACAGAACGAGGTACAGTCTCGGGTGGGGCCGGGGGTAGGAGCAGGCCCAGCTCCATCCTCACGGGTGTGGGGCGAGAGGTGCGGCACACTTTCCATCGTCAATCAGCTGGGCCTTCCTGGGAGGCTAGGGCTTAGTGGTGGTCAGAGTTGTTTCTTGTTCCCCTGGCATTTCCAGAGGTAGTTAACCTTGAGCTTGTGATTTAGGTGACTAAAGAGCGGACAGCTCAGTGTTTCCTGCGTGTGGATGATGAGTCAATGCAGCGCTTCCACAACCGCGTGCGTCAAATTCTGATGGCCTCTGGCTCCACCACCTTCACGAAGGTACACACAGTAGTCGTGGCCTCTCTCTGGCTCATCCCTTCCACCCTTCCCTGCTTTGTTCTTTTTTCCCAGCTGTGCTCAGAGTACAGTCTCCATGCTTCATGATACTGCAGCTTGGAGTGTCAGATCAATTCATAGTGGTTTCCTGAGAATCCTTGTAGGAATTCTATAGCCTGCATCTGCGTAGTTGCAATGCTTCTAAGTTAAGGTGAGAGTAGAAGTGGGATTTTTAAATTTGGACAAAAATCACCATTTTTGTGTCTTCCCCAACCTGGCTTGTTATCCAGGTCATAAATTTAATCTTTTGACCTTTAACGTAGCATGCATGTTAAAAAGCAAGTATAACAAGCTATCTTTGTTTATTTCTTCTTTAGTTGCTTCCAAAGCCCCCCGCTCCACCCCTTTGGAAGGCAGCTGGAATTGAGAAGGAATAATCTGAAGATTACTTAACTGTGTGTGCTTACATTTTTTTCAAGGTTTAAAAAGGCGCGTTGCTCTTTCTGCTGTTTTCCCATTCTAGAAATGATGCACATGAGTGTCCTGGCTGTTGCTCTCAAGAGCATCAGTTATACCAAAAAGAAAGGGAAGTCTAGGTTCTTACCAGGTTGTGTTTCAAAGTCATTGTCCAGTTTCTAGCTGTGGTGATGAGGCAGCGTGATACTGGTGAATTTGAAATTGCTAGTGATCACAGAGCAGGCAAAACTGTGAACTTCACAGGCAGATTAAACACTGTCGTGATGTGATCAGCCCCAGATTTGCTGTGCGACTCAAAGATCTAGAAAAATGGCAGTATATTCTGCTCTTGCCCCATCAGTTTGGATTCATTGTGCTGACAACTCAGCTGGCATCGTGCACCACAAAGAAGCAAGATGTAAAAACATGTGGGGGGATAACCTGATTCTTTTTCAATGCATATAGTACATATATAGAGATAAAATGCCCCAGTGTGTTAAAAATATCACCTCCTCCTGACTTGTCTTAGAGTAACTCTTAGCTGTAGCATTTTCTTCCCTTCTGGCTTTCCTATCCCTTTAAATATGTAATAAAGAAGGCTTTCAGTTTTTTAGTAGAGTTTTTTAATAGTTTTGTTAAGGATACATTTTTTTTTAATGATACTCCTTATCTCAACTTCCCCATGATACATTTGGGGGGGTATAGTGCGGGGAAAAGTGTCTGTCTTCTTCGGTTGGTTTATGTCCTCTAGAGTCAGGTGACAGGAATTGTGTAACTCATTCAGTCCTTGTGTTCAAGGCATACACACACGCTGCCTGTGAGAGTCTCTGCCTTCCTCGAGCTCACTGCCTAGTTGGAGAGACATGCATAGTCAAGAGAACTATAGTACCGTATGTTTTTAGAGCTCTCGTGTTATTTGGGGATCAGTGAAAGTCCTCGTGGTCTTGACTCTAGCCCAGTCTGGGAAAGGGAGAAAGACTTCCCAAAAGATATAACAGGTGAGAGACAGGTGAGGGAGGGCCTTCTTTCAGCCAGAGGTATGAAGAGGTAGCAAGCATAGTGTCTGTGGGGCCATAAAAAGTTTGGGGCAATAGAATTGTGGAAGAGATGGAGGCGGAACAGATAAGAACTAGATGATGGAGGTCATCACCGCCTCATTAATCCCATAAGGGTCCTGAGCACGGGGTGACTGTTCAGGTTTCTGAGTTAGGTGGTTTACTCGTGCAGCTGTCAGGAAGATGGATTCAGAAGAGTAGGAAGAAAGATGAGGTTTGGGGGCTCTGCTGAAGGCCAGATAAAAATGATGAGAACACTGAAGGTAGAGGTATGGGGGAACAGATTTGATAAGTAGTTAGTAGATAAAAGTCAGCAGAACTTCATCGTGGTGACATGCCAGAGGGAAAGGAAGTCAAAATAACATTCAGTTTTTGGTATGGGTGACTGGATGGATGATGGAGCCACCAACTGGAAGACTACAGGGAGAAGAGTGGGTTTAGGAGAGAAGATAAATGGATTTAGTTTACGGTATAAGAAGTTTGATGTTCCTAAAAACATCCAGATAGAAGTTCCAGCAGACACTTACTGAAATCACATTTCTTCAGTTCCAAGGTAAATATATCCATATATAAGTGTATGTATTTTGTCCCTCTTAGCGGTACCTCTTAGATTTGATGAAAAAAAGTATTACAGGTTTGAAGCTCCAGGGAGAGAAATGAGATGAGAAAGTAAGAGGTTAGGGGGAACTTAGAGGTTCCTATAGGATGTTTAGGTAGAGATAACTTTGCACCCTGGAGCTTGGAGAAGATGTCTGGATTGCAAATGTAGGTTTAAGAGCCTGTCAGCATAAAGGCGATGGTTGAAAGCTCAAGATGAGCAAGATTATCTGGGGAAAGCGGAAGGAGCGAGAAGAGCAGAGGGATGAGTTTGAAACCTTAGGGAACACTGAGCATCAGTGTGGCCAGACTGGGCGAGTGCTGGGTCACGGGCGCCAAGCCTGTCAAGAATCGGGACGGGCACTTAACAGTGTCAGTTGCCTAAGAGTGTTTCAGTCAGATAAGGCCTGACAAGTAGCCATTGGATTTGGCAGTCAGGACGTCATTGGTGACCTTAGCAAGAGCTGTTTCAGAAATAGTGGGGAGAGATGCCAGATTGCAGTGGGTGAGGCTTTATGGGAAGTGAGGGAGTGGAGACACGAAGGACTGTCAGTCTGCCAGAGCAGCTGGAGGAGGAGGGACACGAGACGCCACCTAGAGGGAGATAGAAGTCAGGGCAGGTATTTTAAATGGGAGTGATGGGAGTCATTGCACAGTAGGGAGCCAGCAGTGTTCTGAGTGCAGCAGAGACGTGATAAGCGATGGAGTGGTGTCTGCTCAGCAGGAATAGGTGCAGGGACGCATCCTCTGAACCTAGTAGAAAGAGGTCGGTATTGATGTGAATGTAGATAAGTATAGTGGGAAGCTGTAACAAATCTTGCTTTTTTCAGTTTTGCCAGGGCTGGAGTGAGTGGCATAGGATGTTTTACTTGAGCACAGCAGTGAGGATGTGATTCAGTTGTTGAAGGAACTTTGAGGGCTTTAAGAGAGTGAAGACAGCTGTGAGTGAGTGCCTCTTCCCAGGACTCAGCTATTCAAGCACTCAGCGAGGGGCTGGAGAAGGTATATCGATTCTAGTGCTGATTTAGGATGGGGGCTTTGTCATAGGGCTGTTGGGGAGTCATGAGGGACTGGATGCAGGGAGTCAAAGATGCTGGCCCCATTGGAATCCTGGATATTGGGTGGGGGAGAAGGACGAAACCAGAGAGGCAAATGGCCCTGGGGGAAAAAGGCAGGGTTCAAGGGAATAGATGTGTGAGAGGTTAGAGCCAGAGGTCAGGGGGGCAGTGTGATATAGTTGTTAGAATAATGGTTTGGGAGTCAAACTAGGTTCAGTCCTAGCTCTGCTACGTTACTGGTTGGGATCTGAGTTAAGTCACTCACACACTGTGGGCCTCAGTTCCCACATCTGTAAAATGGGGGACTCACTTGTAGTCATTACTGATGCTACAGCTTTAGGTGCATTCTTGCTTTATGTACGGGCAGTGTGCTTGCCAGGCTTGGAGCCAGGACGCCCTCAGTCCTAGTAGTGGCTATGAAATAAGACTGGAACATTTAAACAAGACTCTGGTAAGTGCCAGAAATAACAGAAGGAAAATAGCAACGTACCACGTTCAAGCACCTGACCTGTAAGGTACAACTTACCTAACTTTAGCTTCTGGAGGACCGACAGGAACTCTTGCCGAGTTCCCTGTCTTCTCTCCCTCTCACCAGGGAGTCCCTTTAAGCATGTGTAGATGACTTAGAGGAAACAAACATCTTTGCCCAGCAGTAGGTGTATTTCTCTGTCCTTTTTTGTTTTGATTTTTATTTTACATTATTTTTAATAAACTTTTTTTTAGAGCAGTTCTAGATTTATAATAAAATCGAAAGGAAGGTACTAAGATTTCCCATAAAATCCCTGCGCCTGCGTTCCTCACCAGAGTGGTACATTTTTACCACAGAAAAACCTACATTGACACATTGTGACCATCCATAGTCCCAAGTTTACCTTAGGGTTCACTCTTGGTGTGGTATATATTCTCTGGGATTGAACACATGTATAAGAATACTTGTGCTCAGTCACTCAGTTGTGTCTTGCCCTTTGCAGCCCCATGGACTGTAGCCTGCCAGTCTCCTTTGTCCTTGGAATTCTCCAGGCAAGAATACTGGGGTGGGTTGCCATGCCCTCCTCCAGGGGATCTTCCCAATTCAGGGATTGCAGATGGATTCTTTAGCACTAGCGCCACTTGGGAAGCCGATAAGAACACATATCCATTGCTAAAATAACATACAGTTTTCATGCCCTAAAAAACCCTCTCTGCCTCTTTGTCTCCCCTGCCCCCACCCCAGCCATACATTTAGTTTTAAATAGAAGAAAAATCGGTCTCTACTATATCATGGTTTAAAAGGATACAGTAAAAGTTATCATTAAGTTCTCTAATAGTTATGTTTTCATTTATAGTAAAAAGAAATTAAATACTAACAAAATCCATAAAACACCAGCAACCCATTGTCCTAACATCAGTTTTATTTTTCCACATTACATTCCAAGTTGGTCATGTATTATGATGTGCAGGTTATGTGATTGAATTTATCTCATTTATGAAGACATAACATGTGTGAAGTTCTTAACCATGGTACATGGTACACAGTACATGGAATCACTCAGTGTCATTTCCTTCTTGCTTCCACTCATCCCCGGAAACTGCTACTGTTCTTAAAGGAACATGATGCTGTCTCGGAATTCATACTTATTCCCTACCAGAAATACAGCACTGGTAGCTACAGCAGAACTGGGGTGTTCTGTAATACAAACCATGCAGCTTGTGATTCCAAGGGCCAAATACAGTCAGAGAACTTATTACTAAGCCTCAGGTACCCTGTTGAAGTCTGCTTTACTGCCAGATCTAGCCCATTCTGGCCCCCAGCTGCTGCTGTAGGTCTGTTGCTCAGATGCTCAGTTTTGCTTTTGTGACTTGGTTCAGGCTGTTACCTCACTCTGGGGTCACTTCGTACTGCCTGTCCTGAATACTGTTTGTTCAAGGCTGATACCTATGATAACTCCAGCCAATGTGATCTTTCACAGTCAACAGTTGTCTGACAGACATTCCTTGCCTTAAAACCTTGAGTATATCTTTTGGAATAAACTTTTAGTTTATTCTCTTTTTTTAATTGATCTTTTTCAAAAATTGCTTTTGGTTTTGTTTAATTTTATTTTTTCTCTTTCCTATTTCATTGGTTCTGTTCTTTTGCTTACTTTGGGTTTAATTTGCTCTTCATTTTCTAGTCTGTCAAAGTAAAGGTTAAATGACAATTTTGGACCTTTCATTTTAATGGACATACTTAGTGCTGAAAAATCTTCTTTTAAGCACTGCTTTAGCTGCATCCCTCAAATTTTGATAGGTTTCCCTTTTCATTCAGTTAAAAATGTTTTCTGATTTCCCTTGTGAGTTATTTTACCCATACTTAGAAGTATGCTGTTTAATTTTCAAATATTGAGGTGTTTTTCCAGATTCAGTTCAGTTCAGTTGCTCAGTCACGTCCGACTCCTTGCGGCCCCATGAATCGCAGCACGCCAGGCCTCCCTGTCCATCACCAACTCCCGGAGTTCACTCAGACTCAGGTCCATCGAGTCGGTGATGCCATCCAGCCATCTCATCCTCTGTCGTCCCCTTTTCCTCCTGCCCCCAATCCCTCCCAGCATCAGAGTCTTTTCCAATGAGTCAACTCTTCGCATGAGGTGGCCAAAGTACTGGAGTTTCAGCTTCAGCATGATTCCCTCCAAAGAAATCCCAGGGCTGATCTCCTTCAGAATGGACTGGTTGGATCTCCTTGCAGTCCAAGGGACTCTCAAGAGTCTTCTCCAACACCACAGTTCAAAAGCATCAATTCTTCGGCTCTCAGCCTTCTTCACAGTCCAACTCTCACATCCATACATGACCACTGGAAAAACCATAGCCTTGACTAGACGGACTTTTGGCAAAGTAATGTCTCTGTTTTTGAATATGTTGTCTAGGTTGGTCATAACTTTCCTTCCAAGGAGTAAGCGTCTTTTAATCTCATGGCTGCAGTCACCATCTGCAGTGATTTTGGAGCCCAAAAAAATAAAGTCTGACACTGTTTCCCCATCTATTTCCCATGAAGTGATGGGACCGGATGTCGTGATCTTTGATTTCTGAATGTTGAGCTTTAAGCCAACTTTTTCACTCTCCACTTTCACTTTCATCAAGAGGCTCTTTAGTTCCTCTTCACTTTCTGACATAAGGGTGGTGTCATCTGCATATCTAGGTTATTGATACTTCTCCCAGCAATCTTGATTCCAGTTTGTGCTGCTTCCAATCCAGCGTTTTTCATGATGTACTCTGCATAGAAGTTAAATAAGCAGGGTGACAATATACAGGCTTGACGTACTCCTTTTCCTATTTGGAACCAGTTTGTTGTTCCATGTCCAGTTCTAACTGTTGCTTCCTGACCTGCATACAGATTTCTCAAGAGGCAGGTCAGGTGGTCTGGTATTCCCATCTCTTTCAGAATTTTCCACAGTTTATTGTGATCCACACAGTCAAAGGCTTTGGCATAGTCAATAAAGCAGAAATAGATGTTTTTCTGGAACTCTTTTGCTTTTTCCATGATCCAGCGGATGTTGGCGATTTGATCTCTGGTTCCTCTGCCTTTTCTAAAACCAGCTTGAACATCCGGAACTTCATGGTTCACGTATTGCTGAAGCCAGATACTTCTGTGTTATTGGTGTCTAGTTAATTCTATTATGGTCAGATCTTTATGATCTTAGTTTTTCAAATGTAGACTTGTTTTATGGTTTAGCCTATATGGTGACTGTCTCCTGTGTACTTGAAAAAGAATCTGTATTCTGCTGTTGTTGGGTTTTACAGATGTCATTTAGGTTCTGTAAGTTGTGTTGTTCAAGTCCTTTAATATCTTTTTTTTTTTCTTTTGCCTATTTCTGTCAGTTACTGAAAGAAGAGTGTTGGAAGTTGTAGATTTATTTCCCCTTCCAGGTTCCTCTTTTTATTTTTTGGCTTCAGAGATAGCATTCACTTTATTAAACTCATCTAAGCTTATAATACAAAGACACATGACATTTTTCCAGAAATTTATACTTTTTTTTGAGCATGAAAGGATGTCTGAAATTCAGACTGCTCTGGTATCTTAAATATTTAGTGAAAGTTGGACAAACATACTTGGCTTGCAGATGAAAAACCAGTGAGTCACCAGGAGATTAGCAGGTTTAGGGGAGTAGGGAGCCATCTCACTGAGACACATTTTTCTTCAGAAACCTGCATATGGGTGATGACCAAGGCGTGTGCCAGGTGGAATGTTGTTATCATGTACCTGAAGATAGAGCTGCAGTTAGAAATTAACTTTGCAGCTGGTGCGCACATAGACGTTTCAGTAGATAGAAGCAGCGCTGTTGGCGCCCTGGCAAGGTATATAGAGTCCATACCCTTGGGCATCATCATATGCTTTGTTTTCTTTGAGTCTTAGTATTTCAACAGGTCCATCTTTTTTTTTTTTTGCTTCATATATTTTGAGGCTGTGTTATTAAGTAGGCAGTATGTTTAGAATTATCATATCTTAATGAATTGACTCCTTTATCATCATGAAATGTCCTTTGTTCCTTGTAATATTCTCTGCTCTAACGTCTACATTGTCTGGCATCAGTACTACCCCTTTAGCTTTGTTTCGTGTGTGCATGGATGTCTTTTTCCATCTTTAAACTTTTAAGCTGTGTCATTATAATTAACGTTAACTTCTTACAGATTGCACTAAGTTGGTTCCTGCTTTTTAAATTCATTTGAACAGTCTTTGCCATACGAGTAGTCTAAACACTCCAATTACATTTGAGATAACTATCAGTATGGTTGAGTTTAAATCTGCCATCTGTTCTTCGTTCTGGTTTTTTTCCTCTTTTCCTGCCTTCTTTTTAACTTATTTTTTTAAACATGAGAAAAACAAAGGTTTCATAACATAAATCTGTAAAAAGAGACCCAGGAAAACTTGAGTAACTAATTTTCCAAGTTTCTTTTGGATTAAGTGGGGATTTTGGTATGATTTTAATTTATCTCCACTCTTTGAGTATTAGCTACGGTTCTTTGGGTTTTTTGGTGGCTATAGGGTTTACAGTGTACATCTCTGTCTTACTGTGACCACTAGTCTATTACATTACGTATTGTATGATAACCTTACAGTAGTTGACTTTCATTTTTCCCCTCATTCTTTGTAGTGTTAACTGTACCTATATTATAAACACAGTGATACATTGTTGCTCTTTGGGCTTTAAACAGTCCTTTAATCTTCTATAGAAATTACAAAATGAGAAAAAATGTCTTTTTACCCACATACTGTTTCTGGTGTTCTTCATGACTTTATGTAGATCCACGTTTCCATCTGGTATTTTCTTTCTGCTCGAAGAATGTCCGTTAACATCGCTTGTAGTAAGTGTCTACTGGCAGTGAATATGCTCTGCTTTTGTTTGTCAGGAAAAGTATTTATTTTGCCTTTATTATTTTCTTCTGAAGCTTTAAAATGTTGTAAATCCCATCAATATATTTACATTTTCAGATACTGAAATTTTTATCTCTAGAAGTTTCATTTGGGTCTTTAACAACTATTTCTCTCCTCATTATGTTCGTGTTTTTCTTGTATATTCAAGCATAATTATAAACGCTGTAGGTCTTTGTCTACTAATTCCATCATCTGTTGTTTCTGTTTCTGTTTGGCTGTGCTGGGTCTTCGTTGCTGTGTAGGCTTTCTTCAGTTGCAGCAGCCAGGGCTCCTCTTTAGTTGAGGTGGGTGAGTCTCTCAGTGCAGTGTCTTCTCTTGTGGAGCACAGGCTCTAGGGCCTGTGGGCTTCAGGAGTTGCATCATGCAGGCTCAGGAGTCGCGGCTCCTGGGTCTTAGCTGTGGCACACAGCAGATGTGTTGCATCATGTGGGCTCTTGCGTGTGGACGTGTTATGTCCTGTGGGCTCTGGAGTATGTGGCCTCAGTAGTTGCAGTACTGGGACTTAGTTGCTCCACAGCATGTGGGATCTTAGTTCCCCAATCAAACCCACATCTGCAGCGTTGCTAGGTGAATTCTTAACTACTGGACTCGACCAGGGAAGTCCCTCTTATTTTCTGTCTATATGGATTTGTTTATTCTGGATGTGTAATATAAGCGGATCATGGATATGACCTTTTTCATCTAGCTTCTTTCACTTAGCATGTTTTCAAGGTTTATTCATGTTGTAGCATGTATGGCAATGGCACCAGTACTCTTGCCTGGAAAATCCCATGGACAGAGGGGCCTGGTAGGCTGCAGTCCATGGGGTCATGAAGAGTCAGACACTTCCCTTTCACGCATTGGAGAAGGAAATGGCAACCCACTCCAGTGTTCTTGCCTGGAGAATCCCAGGGACAGGGGAGCCTGGTGGGCTGCCGTCTCTGGGGTCGCACAGAGTCGGACACGACTGAAGCGACTTAGCAGCAGCAGCATGTATGAGTATTTCAGTCCTTTTCATATTTCGTTATGTGGCTGTACCACATTTTGTCAGTAGATGGACATTTGGGGATTTTCTGTTTTCTGGCTATTATGAATAATGCTTTTATGAACAATCTGTGTACACATTTGTAATATGACTTTTTAATGTATTTATTTAGGCTGTGCTGGGTCTTCAGTGCTGTGCATGGTGTTTCTCTAGTTGGAGCAGGCGAGGCCTACTCTCTGGTTGTGTGTGGGCTTCTCGTTGCAGAGGCTTCTCTCGTTGCGGAGCTTGGGCCCTAGAGCTCAGCCTCAGTAGTTGTGGCACGTGGACTTAGTTGCCCTGTGGCGTGTGGAATCTTCCTGGACCAGAGAGCAAACCCTTGTGCCCTGCATTGGCAGGCGGATTCTTAACCACTGGACCACCAGGGAAGTCCATGTACACATTTTTGTGTGGACATAAGTTTTTATTTCTCTTGGGTGTATACCTGGATTATTGGGTCATACAGTTACTCTGTTTAACCTTTTGAGGAACTGCCAGGCTGTTTTAGTGTGGCTATACTATTTTATATTACCACTAGCAGTATATGATAATTGTATTTTCTCCACATCCTTGCTAATACTTGTCACTCACTCATCGCCATTCCAATGTGTGTTAAGTATATCTCATAGTGATTTTGATTTATACACACTTCCCGAATGACATTGAGCTCAGCTCTTTCTTGAGAACTAGAGAGAATTTAGCCAATTGTATCTAGTGATTCCCAGCCACAGTCCTCTCCCTGCAAGAACTTATTCATAATTTACTTTCTCCTCACTGTCTTCAGATTGTGAATAAATGGAACACAGCTCTTATTGGCCTTATGACATACTTTCGAGAGGCTGTGGTAAACACCCAGGAGCTCCTGGACTTGCTGGTGAAGTGTGAGAACAAGATCCAGACACGAATCAAGATTGGCCTCAACTCCAAGATGCCGAGTCGATTCCCCCCTGTCGTTTTCTACACCCCTAAGGAGTTGGGTGGACTTGGCATGCTTTCAATGGGCCATGTGCTCATTCCCCAGTCTGACCTCAGGTAGGACTTCGCTAAGAATCTTAGACCCTGAGGAAAAGGGGATGTTTCTTTATTTTTAGCCTAATCTTGGTTGTGCCCCCGAACAGGTGGTCCAAGCAGACAGATGTAGGTATCACACACTTCCGTTCAGGAATGAGCCATGAAGAAGACCAGCTGATTCCCAATTTGTATCGCTACATACAGCCATGGGAGAGTGAGTTCATTGATTCTCAGCGGGTCTGGGCTGAGTATGCACTCAAGAGACAAGAGGCCATTGCTCAGAACAGGTGGGCATCCACAAGGGCGTAGCAGTTCTGTCGGAGGAGGAGGGGTGACCTTTGAGCCTTGCCTAGAGGTCAGGGCAGAGCATTCCGTATTTTGTGGAGTCAAGGAAGTAGGTTCTATATCTGACCATATTTATCCTTGGCTAGGGAGGAATGCTGAACTTTTCATATATGTATTTAAGTTTGGTCTTTTTTCCTTGGCAGACGATTGACCCTAGAAGATCTAGAAGATTCATGGGATCGTGGCATTCCTCGAATCAACACTCTGTTCCAGAAGGACAGGCACACACTGGCTTATGATAAGGGCTGGCGTGTTCGAACTGACTTTAAGCAGTACCAGGTACTGGGGGGGACTGTGGCTGTTGTGGGAACCGGGGGCAGTGGGCTCCTGGAAGCTTGACTGGACCTGCCTTGCCTTCTAGGTTTTGAAGCAGAATCCTTTCTGGTGGACACACCAGCGGCATGATGGGAAGCTCTGGAACCTGAACAACTACCGTACCGACATGATCCAGGCCCTGGGTGGTGTAGAAGGCATTCTGGAACACACCCTCTTCAAGGGCACTTACTTCCCTACCTGGGAGGGGCTTTTCTGGTGAGGATTCTATTCTCTTCTTACAGTTGCTAGTCGGTTTCTATTCATTGATTTATTTTTTGGCGGTGCCACAGGGCTTGCAGGATCTTGGTTCTCTGATCAGTGATCAAACCTGCACCCCCTGCATTGGATGTGTGGAGTCTTAACCACTGGACCACCAGGGAAATCCCTGTTCTCTCTACAGTGATCTCTCACATGTCACAGCTCTCTTGAATTCATCCCTTGTGTGCCTTTGTCTGCTACTGCAGAGTTTCCCAGACAGCCACCCCAGGAGGTCAGCAGTATTCTGGGGAGGGATGGCAGGACATCACTTTACCTGATCTCTTCTGTTTCCCAGGGAGAAAGCCAGTGGTTTTGAGGAGTCCATGAAGTGGAAGAAGCTCACCAATGCCCAGCGATCAGGATTGAACCAGATTCCCAATCGTAGGTTCACTCTCTGGTGGTCCCCAACCATCAACCGAGCCAACGTGAGTGTGATTGGTAGATATGGGAATGGGAAGCTAAAAGCAAGGGTTTCTCCCTCCTTAACGATATCCTGAGAACCAGAGTCTCTCAGTTTCTACTCTCCTCCTCTTCCTCCCATCAGGTGTACGTGGGCTTTCAGGTGCAGCTGGACCTGACCGGTATCTTCATGCACGGCAAGATCCCCACGCTGAAGATCTCTCTCATCCAGATCTTCCGAGCTCACTTGTGGCAGAAGATCCACGAGAGCATCGTTATGGACTTGTGTCAGGTGCGCCTGAATGAGGGGGAAGGATGCCACGGAAAGTCCAGTCTGCTCGCTCGCTGTTTGGGGTGTGGAAATCCACCCTCGGAGCTCCTAGGATGAGACTTCTGTTGTGGTCCCAGCTGCCCCATTATCTTCAGTCTGTCAGCCCCCACGCCAAGCAGGCTTCCATAATAGTCGTAACCTTTCCACCTTCGCCTCCAGGTGTTTGATCAGGAACTGGATGCACTGGAGATCGAGACAGTTCAGAAGGAGACAATCCACCCCCGAAAGTCCTATAAGATGAATTCTTCCTGTGCAGATATCCTGCTGTTTGCATCCTATAAGTGGAATGTCTCCCGGCCCTCATTGCTGGCCGACTCTAAGTAAGTGCCTTCTGACTGGGCCCTGAGCATCTGGGAACCTTCATTTTACTGTTCTTCTAGCAGCACTACTTTTGAAATTGTCCTGGCTGCCTTTCTTTATAATTAGAAGCCCATGCTACCCCCTGATTCTGTCAGCACCTTCAGCCAGGTCTGCTGATTGTCTGGTGCATCTTGCTGATCTGGAATAGGAGAGGGGTTGGTTTTAAGATGTAGACAGAGCGATTGAGAGTTCTTGGTGTTCTGGGGATATTGCTTGTACCAGTGTCTTCCTGGAAGCCTAGACTCCTGACCCCTCTCCACTTTCAGGGATGTGATGGATAGCACCACCACTCAGAAGTATTGGATTGACATACAGTTGCGCTGGGGGGACTACGATTCCCATGACATCGAGCGTTATGCCCGGGCCAAGTTCTTGGACTACACCACAGACAACATGAGTATCTACCCTTCGCCCACTGGTGTGCTCATTGCCATTGACCTGGCATATAACCTGCATAGGTAAGTTGAGGCTCGAAAGCATGTGTTTTTCCTCAGCCCCACACTTTGTTTTAATTTCTAAGAATTACTTATTTTTAGCTGATGGACAATTGCTTTACAACATTGTGTTAGTTTCTGCCGTTCATCAACATGAATTGTCATAGGTGTATCATACGGCCCCTCCCTCTTGAACCTCTCTCCCACCCCATTAATTTTTATTTTATATTGAATGATAGTTGATTTACAGTGTTGTGTTAATGTCAGGTGCAGAGCAAAGTGACTTAGTTATACCTATAGCAGTTTTTCTTCAGATTCCATATAGGTTATTACACCGTCTTGTGTTATCTGTGCTATACATTAGGTCTCTGTTATTTATGTTTTATATACAGTAGTGTATACATGTTATTATCAGCCTCCTAATTCGTCCCCCACCCCCACCCCCACCCCATACTTCAGTATGCATGTGCTTTTTGGTTTGCCCAGGTGAGGCTGAGGTTTGCCGGTTTGCTCATCTGGGTCACTGACTCTTCCTCGCCTCTGTGTACATGAGCAGACACTTTCATCTCAGCCTGGCGAACAGTCTTTTCTTCCTCTGTAGTTGCATTTTGCCTTGTTCCTGGGACTTCTAGTCTGGTCTTAATCTTTCTTGCCTCTTTCCCTTCACAGTGCCTATGGAAACTGGTTCCCTGGCAGCAAGCCTCTCATACAGCAGGCCATGGCCAAGATCATGAAGGCAAATCCTGCCTTGTATGTGTTACGTGAACGGATCCGTAAGGGGCTGCAGCTCTATTCATCGGAGCCCACTGAGCCCTATCTGTCCTCTCAGAACTACGGTGAGCTCTTCTCCAACCAGATTATCTGGTTTGTGGATGACACTAATGTCTACAGAGTGACCATCCATAAGGTGAGAGTTAGACGCATGTGAGGGTGTGGGGCTTTGTATATGCCTGTGGGAGGGTGACTGGACAAGTGTGTGCATACTGGAAGGAAGGAAGGCTGATTGTGTCTAGACTGTGCTAACTGATGTAATCATTCTTTAGACCTTTGAAGGGAACTTGACCACCAAGCCCATCAATGGGGCCATCTTCATCTTCAACCCACGCACAGGGCAGCTGTTTCTCAAGATAATTCACACATCTGTGTGGGCTGGACAGAAGCGTTTGGGACAGGTGAGCCTGTTAAAGGGTAGAGAGGCTGTAGAACCTTGCTGCCTCTTATTCTTTGTTATTGGGTGGATGTGTGAGAGAGAATCTCCCTATTTCTGTCTTTGCAAGTTTGAGGGTATCTCATTTACACTTTTCTCCCTGAATTACTTAACTTGGGAAGTGTTCTTCTTGTAAGAAGTCCAAGAATAATTGAGGTCCATCATCACCTACTAACTGGGCTCTCTGCTTCATGAATCTTTTGTCTCTAACCTATCTTGAAGAGGGCTATGAAAAAATCATCTTTCTAAAGGGAGCACACACTTAAAATGTCGATTTCTCCGCATCTCTACCTCAACGCCTTTGGTAACCCCTTACGTCTTGCTGAGTTAACGCTTTGGTTTTCTAGGTACTTCATATCTAGGTAGGCTGTCATTTGTCCAGCCACAGTTTCTCGTCCTCTGTAGCATGTGCCCTCTGGCAGTCAGTCCAGGATCCTGGTATCCCAACCCTGGTGAACATCTCCGCCTCTGTGGCTTTGCTAGCATGAACTCTTCTCTTAGCTCTGTTAATCACTGTCTTACTCATTCCTCAAGACTTCTTTCTTTGTGCAACATTTTGTGACCTTTAGCCTTAATTTCTTTTGTCCCTGACATAGTGTGTGTATAATCAAACACTAGCTTGTGTGAGTTTTGTCTGGCCAGCTAGGTTGAAACATCCTTTGGGGCAAGACAATTGGACATTTTTTCTATAGCTCTTGAGTACCTAACAGTTCGTAGCATACAGTAGAAACATAGGGTAAGGATAAGTGTTTCGAGACTGGGATGTTCTGTTTTATCTGACCTGGGAGGGCGGAGACTCAGTTTCCCTGTCCTCCTCTCTTGTTTATCAGTTGGCTAAATGGAAGACAGCTGAGGAGGTGGCTGCCCTAATCCGATCTCTGCCCGTGGAGGAGCAGCCCAAGCAGATCATTGTCACTAGGAAAGGCATGCTGGATCCACTGGAGGTGAGAAGTGGTGAATGAGGTAGAAGGAAAGAGGGCTGAGACCTGCTGGCTCTGTTTCTAAACTTGGACTTGATCTCGTCTCAGGTGCACTTGCTGGACTTCCCCAATATTGTGATTAAAGGATCAGAGCTCCAGCTCCCCTTCCAGGCTTGCCTCAAGGTGGAGAAGTTTGGGGATCTCATCCTTAAAGCCACTGAGCCGCAGATGGTTCTCTTTAACCTCTATGATGACTGGCTTAAGACTATCTCATCTTACACGGTATGAAACCACCTTGCTGGGAGCGTCACTCTGAGAAGAGTGGGTTTGGGGTCACAAGAAAGTCCTGTGCCTTAGCTTTCTCACAGGCCTCTTGGGGGCTTATTTTCACCTCATCCACCTGTGAATGGGCCAGTGCCCTGCCTGTGGTGAGGGGGCCCCCTTAGGGGTTAGTGTCCGAAGGGGTGGGCTGGAGGAGAGGGAAGAGCGTCCGTTGCTGACCTCCCGTGCCGCCATACCTCCCTAGGCCTTCTCCCGCCTCATCCTGATCCTGCGTGCCCTGCACGTAAACAACGACCGCGCGAAGGTGATCCTGAAGCCAGACAAGACCACGATCACAGAGCCGCACCACATCTGGCCCACTCTGACCGACGAGGAGTGGATCAAGGTGGAGGTGCAGCTCAAGGACCTTATCTTGGCTGACTACGGCAAGAAAAACAAGTGAGCAGGGGTGGGGGCTACAGAGGAGAGCCGCCGGGGGTGAAACGGGCGGCTCAGTATATGGTTTCTGGGATTTTCGAAACATTTTAAGCCGAGACGATTCTCAGGAAATTGTCGTGGAGATGCCTGTAAGGCAGTGTCTTCTGATAGTACAGGAAGTGTCCATGTCTCAGGGCTCAAGCTGACTCTTGGGCACTGTTCCTCAGCAGAGGCACTGTTGCCATTTTGAACAGGGTGTTTCTTTACTGTCCATGCAGTCCAGGGACTTCTCACATCCCAGACCCCTCAGTACCACCGCTCGTCTCACACACACACACACACACACACACACACACACACACACACACGAAGTTCTCACATCCCAGACCCCACAGTAGCACAGGTAATAAAACACACACACACGTTCCTTTTTTCTCCTTCCCTGTCATTTTTGCAACCAAAAATGTCCATAGATTTCCAGACACTGGTAAGGGTGACTGATGTGTCAACTCTGATTGAGAACTTGTTTCAGGATTTTCGTTTTTGAAAGTTTTTCCAGTTTCAGGGCACTTTTTGTTGAGGTAGAGTGGGACGTGTGGTTGCTAAATCTGGTTTGAGCATGGTCAAAAGGTGTACAGGCATTGGGTCAGCCTGGGATATGACAAATCTGATCCATATTAGTGTATTTCCACTTCACACTTGCTGTATAAGTATCACTTAGGATTGTCAGGGGTCAGGGTACACATGGGCTCCGTTTCTCACCCAGTTAACATGCTTGCAGTTAGGGGCATAAGTGACCAAGGGAAGGGATCATTGTGGTGTGACTCACACTATCCCCACAGTGTGAATGTGGCATCGCTGACACAGTCAGAAATTCGGGACATCATCCTGGGGATGGAGATCTCAGCACCATCACAGCAGCGGCAGCAGATTGCTGAGATTGAGAAGCAGACCAAGGAACAGTCGCAGCTGACTGCAACCCAGACTCGCACTGTCAACAAGCATGGTGACGAAATAATCACCTCTACCACCAGCAACTACGAGACCCAGACTTTCTCCTCTAAGACTGAATGGAGGGTCAGGTAGTGCACGGGGCAAGACGGGTGGGGATGGGAAGGCCTGCTGGTGCCGCGTGAGGTGCTTGAGTTGAGAAATGCCAACATTCCCTGCCTGTGTTTAGGGCCATCTCTGCCGCCAACCTGCACCTAAGGACCAATCACATCTATGTTTCATCTGATGACATCAAGGAGACTGGGTACACCTATATCCTTCCCAAGAACGTGCTTAAGAAGTTTATCTGCATATCTGACCTTCGGGCCCAAGTGAGTATGTTTGTCCAACTAGGCCACAGTGTGTACTAAGCATTTATGAGCCTAAAACTCACCTGAGATTTCCTAGAACTGGAGGTGATGGTTTTGAAATTCATGGATGAGTAAAGTATATGTAAGGATAGCCAAAACAGGGAAGAAGGTTTTGGCCCCCACCAGATACCAAAGCATTATAAAGGTATGGTAATTGAGAGGAGAATGTGTGATTGGCCTAGAAGTTATTGGAAAGAAGTATTATATAGTCAGAAACAGATTCATGTGTATACAATAAATCAGTTGTATCACTTGAGGATTCCACTTCCTCTGTGGGATTAAGTGTGTTTTATGATATTGGAATAATCAGCAAAGGAAGACTTGATTCCTACTTTGTAGCACTTACAGAAGTAAAATCCAGGTGGAATAAAAATCTGGATGTAAAATACTAAACTCTAGTAGAGTATTAGAAGAAAATATTTATTGTCTTAGTGATGGAATAATCTTAAATAAGATATATAACACAAAACCATCATCAAAATGATTAACTTGTGTGTGACAAAGAGTACCACAAAAGACAAAAACAGGAAGAAATAAAAGATAACTAGAAGAAATAAAAGATAACTAAAAGATTGGGCAAAAAGTTTGAAGGTAGTTTTGAGGAGAAACCGAAGGTGGAAAAAGTGCTGCGGAGTGCTGGGTTTAAAGATGTGTACAGCTTGTTGAATGCCTGAGCTGTGTGCTTGTGTGCTCATTTATGGATACTGTACTTAAATACTTAAATAATCAACTGGGGAATGTGTGAGCAATGCTGATTCCTGGACCCCACTCAAGATTCTGATGTGATTAAATCTGAGATGAGGTCCATGTTTAACATTTTGAATAAGCACCCCCAGGCTTTTTTGATGCAGGAGATTCTGGCCACATTTTGGGGAACTCTGACCTTGTTCCTGGAGAAGGGACTTAAGCTGGTACTAAGAATCTCTTTGGTTCCTGACCCCCTTGTCTCCAGATTGCAGGTTACCTGTATGGGGTGAGCCCACCAGATAACCCCCAGGTGAAGGAGATCCGCTGCATCGTGATGGTACCACAGTGGGGCACTCACCAGACTGTGCACCTGCCTGGCCAGCTGCCCCAGCACGAGTACCTCAAGGTTAGCGGAGGAAGTGGGAGAGCTGTGGCATCCTGCTCTCGGGGTGGTGGAGGGAAGGCAGAGGTTTTACTCTCATGGGTGGGATTCCTGGGCCCTAAAGAGCTTTCCACTGCTCTTCCTATAGGAGATGGAACCCTTAGGTTGGATCCACACTCAGCCCAACGAGTCTCCTCAGCTGTCACCCCAGGATGTCACCACCCATGCCAAAATCATGGCTGACAACCCATCTTGGGATGGCGAGAAGACCATTATCATCACCTGCAGGTGGGCTTGCGCCCCCTTTGAAGGAAGGGTGATGGGAGGCTTTGCGGGCCAGGGCCCAGAATGGTGGCCTGAGCTCTGACTCTGTCCTCATTCCTCTTCCAGCTTCACACCAGGCTCCTGCACCCTGACAGCCTACAAGCTGACCCCCAGTGGCTATGAATGGGGCCGCCAGAACACAGACAAGGGCAACAACCCCAAAGGCTACCTACCCTCGCACTACGAGAGGGTCCAGATGCTACTGTCGGATCGCTTCCTTGGCTTCTTTATGGTGCCTGCCCAGTCCTCGTGGAACTACAACTTCATGGGTATGTGGGGCAGGGTGTGGGCTGGGGGCAGGGGTGCACAGGAAAGTGGGGATGAGGTTAGGCCACCAGCCTTAGCACTTGGGCCCAGATTCTGGTTTAGAGATGGCCCAGGGACCCAGGCTGGGTGAGGCAGGTGGACCTTGTCAATGTTGGCCTCTTCCTTCTACTCCAAGGTGTCCGGCATGATCCCAACATGAAGTACGAGCTGCAGCTGGCAAACCCCAAAGAGTTCTACCACGAGGTGCACCGGCCCTCCCACTTCCTCAACTTCGCTCTCCTGCAGGAGGGCGAGGTCTACTCTGCGGACCGAGAGGACCTCTATGCGTAGTCGTCTCCTCACCTTTTGCTCCAGCCTTCTGGTCAAGGCTAGAGCCTGTGGCCCCACAGACAAGCTGGTGACATTCAGCAGCTTGGCCCCTTTTTCCTTTCTTCTGTGCTTGTGATGTTGTTGACCCCTGGTGACTTGTAATTGTGAAAAAGTATAATAATAAATTTTGTATAAATAGGAGGTTTTGAAGCTTTTTTTCCCCTGAGCTCAGATTCTGGGTGGAGGGATGGCAGAGGCTGGACGTGTTCACAGCAAGCTGCTGGACTGAACCTTGAGGCCCCCTGTTCGGAGCTGTGGGGATAAATGTCCTCTAAGCTCAGTGAGCTGAAGGAAAGTTGGGCTTTCACACCCCTGCTGCTATGACCACGTTTGCCAGTTTTCCCCCAAATACTTGTAAACCCTCACCGCTTTTCAGCATCTCTTGGAGCAGTCACTATTTTGAGTGTAGAAGCTCCCGGCTTGTTCTCTGTAGCTGCAGAGCCCAGCTTAGCCCCTTAAGCTTTGTGTCACTCTCAGCCTGTCCTGGAAATAGGCACATGGCTGGACAGTTG
Organism: Bos mutus; assembly: GCF_027580195.1. Taxonomy (NCBI): domain Eukaryota; kingdom Metazoa; phylum Chordata; class Mammalia; order Artiodactyla; family Bovidae; genus Bos; species Bos mutus. Next base: position 39,369,024 of record NC_091635.1, read on the forward strand.
GCTGCCGCTGGCTGAGGTCAGTGACAGCCCGCCTACCTCTCACCTCTTGGCTGGAGAGTTGGCAGCCAAGTCAGGCCCCATGACTCTAGACACAGGGGTGGAGCCTGGTGTGGACACTGGGGAGGGCTTGACAAAAGTGACCACTTACAGCCCTGGGCCTCAGCTCCTGGACTCCTGGCCGGAAGGTCCTACTTCCTGTGACCTTGGGGGCTTTAACAGGACAGGGTCCAGGGCCCTGAGACTCTTCCAGCCTTTTCCCTGAATCGCTCCTCCCTTGTCGCTTCTACCCCGCCCTCTACTGTCCTAAGCCGCTTCCTGGGCCGGGGCTGATTGGCTTTTTCCTGCCTCAGTTGGGGGAGGAGGGTGTCGCAGCCCTGGTCGCCTTCGGGGGACATGGAGCCCAGAAGGGCGGTGCCTGGGGCGCATGGCTGCGGGCCTCGGGTGGCCGCGGGATCGGGGACAGCCGCGGAGCTCGTGTACCACCTAGCGGGGGCCCTGGGCGCTGAGCTGCAGGAGCTGGCGCGCCGCTTCGGGCCGGAGGCCGCAGCCGGACTCGTGCCACTGGTGGTGCAGGCGCTGGAGCTCCTGGAAAAGGCGGCCGTGGGGCCCACCCCGGACTCGGTAAGTCACGGCGCCCTTCCCCAGCCGCCCGCCTGGGCCAGCGGGGGCTGACCTTAACAGCGCGGCCTCCCCAGCTGCAGGTATCCGCGCAGCAGGCGGAACTCGAGCTGCGGCGGCTGCGAGAAGAGAACGAGCGCCTCCGCAGAGAGCTGCGCTCTGGACCACAGGGTGAGTGCGGGCCTGCGGAGCTCCGTGGTCGGGGCGGCTCAGGACTCCCCCTCTCGCGGGCCCGCCGCTGAGAACGCCGCTTCCTCAGAGGAGCGCGCTCTGCTGCGGCAGCTCAAGGAGGTGACCGACCGCCAGCGGGACGAACTCCGGGCGTACAACCGCGACCTGCTGCAGCGCAGCCAGGAGACCGAGGCGGTGAGGGCGGGGCGGGGCAACGTGCGGGGGGCGGGGCCCTGCAGGCCCTCAGGCGCCCCGCCCACCAGTCCCTTGGCTCCGCTCACAGTTGCAGGAGCAGCTGCAGCGCCTCCTGCTGGTGAATGCGGAGTTGCGGCAGAAATTGGCCGCGGTACAAACCCAGCTACGCGCCGCGCGGGACCGCGAGAGCGAACGAGAGCAGCGGCGCGAAGCGGCCGTGGAGCCGCCTCCAGAGCCGGTGCAGGGCCAGGCCGCGGGCCCCGGGTGCGAACAGAGGCGGGAGTCCGAGCGGGCGGCCGCGGGCACAAGAGCCCCGGGGACCCCCGAGGACCCGGTGAGTGCCCAGTGAGGGACCGGTCCGGCTCTCGGTGGGCACTCGGGAAAGTTTTGCTGTGCTGCGTAGCAGGGCCAACAGGCTAGCTAGAAGGTGGTTACGAGTGTGCGCCCCCAGCCGGCCTCCGCCCCTACTCTCAGCCAGAGCCCCGGCCTGGCACCCATGGTAGCGCCCTGGCCTCCCGAGGCTCCCTGCCAGTCCTCTCGCGTCCCTGTCCAACCGAGGCGCCCCCTGACCAAGCCTGTCCTTCCACAGGCGGATGCCCCACTGCCGCCAGGGCTCCCCGCCAAGGCAGGGCAGTGCAGCTTCAGTCGAGAGGAGGTTCAGCAGATCCTTCAGGAGCGGAATGAGCTCAAAGCCAACGTGTTCCTGCTGAAGGAGGAGCTGGCCTACTTTCAGCGGTGAGGGCGCTGGGCAGGGCCCGGAGGCTCGGGGGCGCCAGGAGCACCTGTTCCCTGGCCTCGGTTCACCCGCCTCATTCTTTGAGTGGTTGATACGTCCACGGTGTCGTGTGCCAGGCACCATGCTGGGCACTGGAGGACGTGAGTCACATAGTCCCTGCCCTCCTGGATCTTCTTCCACACGGGGGAGGGCCAGTGCTGAGGGTCAGCAGCAGCGGCTGTCAGGGAAGTACTCCCAGGAGGGGTGACACCTAAGCTCAGGGGCAGAGGAGTTAGCAAGGCAGAGTGTTCCCAAAAGGGGGAACAACATGCACAGGTACTTGAGTCGAGACCTATTCTTAGCATCCCCACCGCTTTGTCTCTGCCCTTCCTCCTCCTCCGTAGGGAGCTGCTCACAGACCACCGGGTCCCTGGGCTTCTGCTCGAAGCCATGAAGGTAGCTGTCAAAAAGCAGCGGAAGAAGATTAAGGCCAAAATGTTAGGGACTCCAGAGGAAGCAGAGAGCAGGTAAGTCCTGGCCTCCATTCCCACTGAGCCTAGTCACCTTCTGAACCCATTGCCTCAGACTGTGCTTGTCACCTAGCTTAGCCACCTCTGGAACCTGCTAACCTGGCCTGGTCACCCCACCTCCCCAAGCCTGCCGTGCTGAACCCACCGCCTTCTCACTGGATCACAGCTGCTCCCACCTGCCCTGTTTGCTGCACATCCTGACTCTGCTTCTTCACAGTCGGTTTTCGGTTTCTTTGGTTTCTTGTCTTGGCTGCATCTGTTTGTTCTCAGGCAGGTAAAGGTAAGGCCGTAGCTGCAGGCCTGTCCACGGCCTGCTATGTATCTGGCTAGAAAAGAAAAGCCTCAAGATGTCCTCTGTCTGCCCAGATTTTCCTTCTCTCCAGCTTTCTTTTTTTAACTTTTTATTTTATGTTGGCGTATCGTGGATTAACAGTGTTGTGTGACAGTTTCAGGCGTACAGCAAAGTGATTCAGTTTCCTTCACTCCAGCTTTGGGGGCCCCAAGGTCGCTCTGTCCTCCCCTTCCTGCTCCTGGGGGCTGCACAGAAGGCTGAACATAGCGGACTCCCCTTGGCCCTCAGGGCCTTGATAAAGGACCCTCACGTCTTCTCTCCTCTCTTCACTCTTCTCTGCCTCAGTGATGATGAGGATGGCTCATGGCTCCTGCTCTCCAGCGATAAGGGAGACCATTCTGAACCCCCAGCCCCTGAGTCCAGAATACAGAGTTTGTATGTTGACGAAGGGAAGGACGAATGTGGTAGGGGTGGAGGGTGGAGGGGCCCATCTTCCCTCCTGCTGCCCCAAGCAAGTAGCATGCCCATCCCCTCTTGCTCCTCTGGTGGCCCCTTTACCGCCCCCTGTCTCATGCTGCCCTTTCTTGCTCTGGGTCCCCTTTTTACAGCACCCTCTGCTGCCCTCAGCCCCTGTCCTTGACCTCCCTGGCAGCCAGGCTCAAAACACCTCTTGGTCTCCCCCCAGCTTTGGCCAGTGGTATCGGGGTGAAGCAGAGGCCCCTGGGACTGAGACCAGCAGTGTGGCTCCCAGCCAGCTACAAGGAGGAGAGGAGACCCTGCAGCCACCCCACCAGGAGCCGGTGGGCAGGCCGACAGCCCCCGACTCTTGACGGGTCCTGCTGTGCTCTCAATGAACATCTTTGTCTGGAGTCTCAGCTGCCCCAGAGGCCTGACTTTGGAGTCTGTCTGTGGTTGGATGTGTGACCTCAAAGGACCAGGCTCCCTCCTTCCCTGCCCTCCTCCCTGGCTCTTCTCTAATCCTGGTCCGAGTCTGATGGGAGCTCAGCCTACTTTCTTTCCTATCAGTTCAGTTCAGTTGCTCAGTGGTGACCGACTCTTTGCAACCCCATGGACTGCAGCACACCAGGCCTCCCTGTCCATCCCAGAGTTTACTCAAACTTATGTCCATTGAGTCAGTGATGCCATCCAACCATCTCATCCTCTCTTGTCCCCTTCTCCTCCTGCCTTCAATCTTTCGCAGCATTAGGGTCTTTTCCGATGAGTAAGTTCTTCCCATCAGGTGGTCAAATTATTGGAGTTTCAGCTTCAGCATCAGTCCTTCCAATGAACACCCAGGACTGATCTCCTTTAGGTTGGACTGGTTGGATCTCCTTGCAGTCCAGGGGACTCTCACGAGTCTTGTCCAACACCACAGTTCAAAAGCATCAATTCTTTATTTTCCAACTCTCACATCCATATATGACTACTGGAAAAACCATAGCTTTGACTAGATGGACCTTTGTTGGCAAAGTAATGTCTCTGCTTTTTAATATGCTGTCCTTCCTATACCTCTGTGCCAAGCCTTGGGGGCCAGATAGAAGTGCTGCTTCTCTGAGTTTCAGTTTCCCCGTCTGTGAAATGGAGAGCTAACTGCCCTCCTCCCAGCTGTTTGTACAGATGGCCTAAGCTGTTGGAATAAAGCAACTGCCCGTGATAGCCAGAAACAGCTCCACGTCTGTCTGCCGGTGATCCGCCCCTGCCCAGCTCTGCCAGGATGGCCCCTTGGTTGTCACTGGTGGGGGGGCCTTCTCCCCTCTCCGACTTTCCTTGGGGAATGTGATCTAATGGATTCCCATGGCTCACCCGCTCGCCTGTCCTGGGATCCGGGACTTACAGCCTCATCTTCCTGCCTGCTCCAGATTCAGACCAGCCCAGAAGCCTCTACTCAGCCCTCACCATTGGCCTTCCCTTTTCCTTTCACTATTCTGGTGTCTGCATCTCAGCGCCTGCCCACTGTCTCAGGGAGGTGCCTCATGGCAGCCCGCCCCTCTAGCCTGGTTTCCTCAGGAAAAGCCTGGGGAGGAAGTAGGAAGGGGGTTGGGCGCTGTGGGGGCCAGACTGACCCAAGCCCTCCCGCTGCACTGGCCGCCATGGGGCCGGGGCTGCTGTTCCCTCTGTTGCTGCTCGAGGCTCTGGGGGCCCCAGGGTCTGAGCTGGACGCCGGGGGGCGGCACGTCTGCAAGGCCAGCAGGTGGGTCTTGTGGGAGTCTGATGAGGGGGGAAGAGGACATGAAGAAAGAGGGGCTAAAGCAGGAGGGGCTCGGGGACAGCCTGGAAGCGGTGGGATGGCTAGGGACAGAGCGGAAAGGGTTTGCGGACGTGGGGCTGTGAAACCTTGGCCAGCCCTACCAGATGGGGCTGAGGCCAGTGACAGTGATCCACCTGCAGGGCCAGGCTGCCCCCCCAGCTGACCCCTCTCTGCCCCACAGTCCCTCTGCTGAGCTCCAGTGCTGCCCAGGCTGGAGGCGGAAAGATCGAGAATGCACCATCCGTGAGTAGCCAGGATGGTCCCACCCACCCCACCCCACCCGCCACTGGAGGATAAAGGAGGACAGAGCCCAGTGACCCTTCCTTCCTACCCACCCTGGGGTCTGTTTGCCCTCCTGAGCCCTTGTGCCAGGGTCCCTCCTGTGACCCAACCCCCCGCCCCTGAGGAAATAGCCCTTGAGGGAGGCAGGGGCGGCGGGAGCCAGTGAGAGGGACAGAGTGTCCCCTGGCCACACCCCTGTCCTTCCAACCTGGGTGGGGTGTTTTTCAGCCATCTGCGAGGGGCTGGATGCCTGCCGGGAAGACGAGGTATGTGTGAAACCAGGCCTCTGTCGGTGCAAACCTGGATTCTTCGGAGCCCAGTGCAACTCCCGTGAGTCCTGAGTGTCTCCTGAAGGATAAAGGGGCCGGACAGGACTGGGGGAGAGGGGAGGTGAAGCAGGTAGCAAAGTAATCTTACAAGAGCAGGGCCAGAGTCCCTCCAAGCTTTGCTGAGGAAACTGAGGTCCGGAGACAGGAAGTGACGCACTCCCAGGGATGCCCTGAGTCATCTGGTTTCTACGCCATCCTCAAAGTCCTCCCACAGGTTCAGTTCTGGGCTGTTCATCTTCCCTTTCAACTTTCTGAAAGATGCTGGAGATTCCGGTCAACTGCAAAATGAATGCGCTCTCAGTCTCATACACCTTATGCCAGTCTGGAGAGTGACTGGAGTGTCCACCTTCTCTGGCACAAAGAGGGACTTGGCAAAGTGGTTGGTGGGCAGATTAGCCAGAGGGTAGCCAGCCGCCACGGGTTGGGGTTGAGAGGAGACGCTGAGGGTGTGTGGCTACCCCAAGGGCAGCCTCCAGGCCTGGAGAGACACAGTTGGGGGTGGGGGGAACCCAAAGAGAGGGAGGAGGGGCCCGAATGCAGGCCCACCCACTTCGTGTGGCTCTAGACCGGCCCCTTTCCCACTCTTAAGTGTGTTCAGGAATGTGGAAGTGGGAGGCTGGCCAGTGCTTAAGGAGCCTTATGGTTCAGAGTCGGGGGCAGGAAGTGAGCTGTGCCCCAGGGGGACAGGCTGTCCCGGGCTCTTGGAGGGTCCCTCCTGGCACACAAGGGGGCGTGCGGCGAGCATCCGTGCCCGGCCCCGAGCCCGCTGACCCTCTTCCGTCCCCCCTTGCCCTGTCGCAGGCTGCCCGGGCCAGTACTGGGGCCCCGACTGCAGGGAGGTCTGCGCCTGCCACCCGCACGGCCAGTGCGAACCGGCCACCGGCGTGTGCCACTGCCAACCTGACCGCTGGGGCGACCGCTGCGAGTTTCCGTGCGCCTGCGGTCCCCACGGCCGCTGCAACCCCGAGACCGGCGCGTGCCGCTGCGAGCCCGGCTGGTGGTCGCCCACGTGCCGCCGCCCGTGCCAGTGCAACCCCGCGGCGGCGCGGTGCGATCAGGCCACCGGCTCCTGCCTGTGCGAGCCAGGCTGGTGGGGCCGCCGCTGCAGCTTCCGCTGCGCCTGCCACGGCTCGCCGTGCGCGCAGGAGTCGGGCCGCTGCGCCTGCCGGCCGGGCTGGTGGGGCCCCGAGTGCCGACAGCCGTGCGAGTGCGTGCGCGGCCGCTGCAGCGCCGTCTCCGGCCAGTGCTCCTGCCCGCCCGGCTTCCAAGGCGTGCGTTGCGAGCTGCCCTGCCCCGCCGGCCAGTACGGGCTCCGGTGCCGCGACAGGTGAGCCAGGGTGAGAAGGGAGGGAGGAGGGCGTGCGAAGGAACAGGAGAGAATGAGAGGGGAGGCCGGGGCGCTGGGAGAAGGTTGCGCAGAAACAGACAAGGGTGGGGTGAAAGAGGGCAAAGAGACCCTCGGTGCCCCTAAGTCCCCCTCGCCCACCACTTTCATGTGTTTCAGTCAGTCAGTTCAGTCGCTCAGTCGTGTCCGACTCTTTGCGACCCCATGAATCGCAGCACGCCAGGCCTCCCTGTCCATCACCATCTCTGGAGTTCACTCAAACTTAAGTTCATCGGGTCAGTGATGCCATCCAGCCATCTCATCCTCTGTCGTCCCCTTCTCCTCCTGCCCCCAATCCCTCCCAGCATCAGAGTCTTTTCCAATGAGTCAACTCTTCCCATGAGGTGGCCAAAGTACTGGAGTTTCAGCTTTAGCATCATTCCTTCCAAAGAACATCCAGGGCTGATCTCCTTTAGAATGGACTGGTTGGATCTCCTTGCAGTCCAAGGGATTCTCAAGAGTCTTCTCCAACACCACAGTTCAAAAGCATCATTTCTTCGGCACCCAGCTTTCTTCACAGTCCAATTCTCACATCCGTACATGACCACTGGAAAAACCATAGCCTTGACTAGACGGACCTTTGTTGGCAAAGTAATGTCTCTGCTTTTCAATGTGCTATCTAGGTAGGTTCATCTGGTTACTGTTAAACAGAATACTCCTAGCAAGCCATAGAAATAGGACAAAAGAAACATAACGAATCGCGTGGCAAAAGGACTATTGCAGGGTCTCTCTGCCACTCAGGGTCTTTCAAACTTTGACCAGGTCCACCCACTTTAAGAAACGTTTTACATTCCATCATATATGTATTCAATTCAATTCAGTCGCTCAGTCGTGTCCGACTCTTGGCAACCCCATGGACTGCAGCAGGCCAGGCCTCCCTGTACATCACCAATTCCCAGAGCTTGCTCGAACTCATGTCCATGGAGTCGGTGATGACATCCAACCATCTCATCCACTGTCATCCCCTTCTCCTCCTGCCTTCAATCTTCCCCAGCATCAGGGTCTTTTCCAGTGAGTCAGTTCTTCGCATCAGGTGGCCCAAGGCTTGGAGCTTTAGCTTCAGCCTCAGTCTTTCCAGTGACTATTCAGGACTGATTTCCTTTAGGACTGAGGGTCTCTCAAGAGTCTTCTCCAACACCACAATTCAGAAGCATCAATTCTTCGGTTCTCAGCTTTCTTTATGGTCCATTTATTTGTTTATTTATACATATGATATACATATATATCATACATGTATATGATGGGCAATATATAAACTGAAGTAAAAAAATTAAGCTGACAACACACACACACACACGCATATATATACACCCAAATGTTTTCTGTTCTCCCTTTTTTAATTCTGGTCAGGATCTGTTAAATTGATTTTATGAACTCCCCTTCTCCCACTAACGAGTCTGATCCAAGCGCATGATCCTAGATAATTAAGTCTCTGGAGGGAGAAAGTTCAAATAAGGATGAAGGCGATATTAAGATAAGATAAGCCTTAGTGGAAAAGTTGTTAAAAGGGTAGATCCTGAGAGTTCTCGTCACAAGGGGAAAAAAAAAAAAAAAAACTTTATTTTTTGGTATCCATATGAGATGATGGGTGTTCACTAGACTTTTCATGGTAATCATTTCACACTATATATATGAAGTCATTATGCTGCACACTTTGAATTCATAATAGTGCTGTATGTCAATGATAACCCAGTAAACCTTAAAAAAATCTAAAGATAAAATGCTAGTGGTGAAAACCTGCACTTGATGCCTTTTTATAAAGCACAAAATGGGAAAGGAGCTAAACTAGTGAGGCCTGTTCATGCCAGACCTCTGAGGTGGCAAGGGTGGAAGGGAAGAAGGGGAAGGGGGAGGAAGGAAACCCTGGGCAGAAGGGAGGCAGAGCTTGGGGTGGTAACTTGGTTTCCCTGGCTGGGCTGGGAACTCCTGGGGACCCTGGGATCCAGCGAAGGATGGGGCTCAGAATGGGGAGGTGGTTAGGAAAGGGCTGGAATCCTACTAGAGCCTCAGAGATAGTCTGTCCAGCCTCTTTGTTGTACAACATGGGGAAACTGAGGCTCAGACCTGCCTGAATGGCCCTGCTGGAACCAAGATGCTCTCTAGACCCTGGAGGCCTGGGTGGGTGCGACATCCGTCCACCTCCCAGGGCTCCCTGGACTCCTTCTCTTCCCAGCTGTGGCCACTGCAAGCAGAATAAGCCGTGCTCTGCAGACACAGGCAGCTGCGAGGCCTGCAAGCCGGGCTGGAACGGGACCCAGTGCCACCAGCCCTGCCCTCCTGGCACCTTTGGCGAGAACTGTAGCCAGCAGTGCCCCCACTGCCGGCTTGGAGAGGCCTGTCAGCCAGACACTGGTCACTGTCAGCGCTGTGAGCCTGGCTGGCGGGGGCCCAGGTGAGGGGCCAGCTGCTCAGGGAGAGGTATACCTTCCTTCTAAATGCTTGCCCCAGCTGCTCCCTCTTGGAAAGCTGCCCCCTCTTCCAAGCATATAGTCACACAACCCCATGGGGCCCACCTCTGGGTGAAAACTAAGGCAGGAAACATGGGTGATGATGGGGCCCTGGGCAGGCCCCCCACTACTCAGGCTTCCCACCCTTATCTCCCTCCAGGGATCTATAGTCTGTCACCTATTGGGTCTGACCTCAGATTCAAGGCCCTGCTTGCACCTGAGCTTCACTGCTGAATGTGTAGACGCTTGGGTCTCTAAATCTAGAAGTATGGGGTAAGATAGGTGGGGCCCTGCGGGGGAGGTCAGGCTGGCCTTGCTCTCCATTCTGAGTCTCCCCTCACCTCAGGTGTGAAGACCCCTGCCTGATTGGCACCTTTGGGGAGGGTTGCGGCTCTACCTGCCCCACCTGTGTCCAGGGGGCCTGTGATGCTGTGACAGGGGAGTGTGTCTGCAACGCTGGCTACTGGGGGCCCAGGTGAGGACTGGGAGGAGGAGGGGCCTAGGTCAGGCCTCTGTGCAGTCTGCTCCCTAAACTTCCCTGCCTGGGCTTCTCCACCGCCCACCCAGCATACTCATAACTAGGAAGGTATTCCTCTGGTTGTGGGGTCTGCATCTTCCAAAGGGGGCTCAGTAGTAGAAGTAGAACCAGCGCAGTCGTGTCTGACTCTGTGTGACCCCATGGACTGTATGTAGCCTGCCAGACCCCTCTGTCCATGGGATTTCCCAGGCAAGAACACTAGAGCAGGTTGCCATTTCCGTCTCCAAGGGATCTTCCCAACCCAGGGATCTCCTGCACCTCCTGCCTTGGCAGCAGATTCTTTGCCACTGAGCCACCTGGGGATGTCAGTGTCGCCAATGTCAGGTTCTCCCACCTGTGGGACAGAAGAGAGTATTAACTGGCAGAGATTTCATTTTACGGAGGAGAGGACCCAGGCCCAGAGAGTTAGGGCGGGGCTGGGCCTTGCCCAGACCTCTAAACTCGAGGAAGTCTGGATTCCACTGGCATCCTGCTTATTTCAATGATAGCGCCAAGTGGACATGGAATGAAGATCGTGAGAGGTGGACCCTGCCTGAGGCTTGCACCCTGGGGGGCCTGGGAGCCAGGAGGCAGTTTGTGGATGGTCTCTCTGGAAGATGGGCTTAGGAGCTAAGGGATTATTTTAAACACTGCCAGGGGTGGGGTGCTTAGAATGTGGCTCAGAGGTCAGAGGAGTCTGGCTGGGCATCCTTCAGGGGAAGTCTGTGTGGCAGGGGGTGGGGAGCAGTGCCCAGAAATCTACCTTCCCCTGCCCACCTCTATGCCTTCTCAGCCAGCCTCCCACTTATCTCCCCTGTCCCCCCAAAGCTGCAATACTTCGTGTCCATCTGGCTTCCATGGAAACAACTGCTCTGTTCCCTGCGAATGTCCAGAGGGAAACTGCGACCCTGTCTCTGGGGCCTGCCAGCTGGGTAAGCTGGAACAAAGAGTACAGGGTGAAGTAGCTGGGGGAAGGGTGGCCTTTGTTTTTTTTCGGCTGTACTGTGTGATATGTGGGATCTTAGTTCCCTGACCAGGGATCAAACCCACGCCCCATGCAGTGGAAGCTCGGAGTCTTAACCACTGGTCTGCCAGGGAAATCATGAAAGAATGGCCCTCGACACAGGCTCTGGGACTTCCTTACTTGCTAGAAAGGCTAAGCCCACTTCAGATATGCTCTCTCTACCTGAAATCTGTATGGGTGCTTTGGAGCTCCCCAAAGACAGGATAGAGCCCTGGTCCCCTGAGAAAACAGGCTAGCACGCAGGAAATGGGTACACAGGGCTGGACACTGGGGTGTCTCATCAGGCCTGAGAATTGGGGCAAGAGTTTGTGGAACGGGCCGTGGACCATCAGTAAGGGAAAGATCAGCAGGGAGGCTGGCTGGAGGAGGGGGCCTCCAAGCTGAGCTAAGTCTACATCTCTCAGAAGAAGGGGAGGGCCCCACAGGTGGGAGATTCTGGGGAGAAGGCAATGCAGAGCTAGAGAGGAGACATGATGTGCGGGAGACAAGAAGGCCCCGAATACGTGTCCATCGCCCACCCTCCCTAGGATCGCATAGTCAGGACGCCGCCCTCATCGCGGGCATCCTCGTTCCTCTGCTGCTGCTGCTCCTGGCCATCGCCTGCTGTGCCTGCTGCTGCTGGGCTGCCCGGCTGGACCCCAAGGACAGGTGAACACAGGCCCCTGTCTTCCCGACCCCACAGCTCAGGCCATGGGTGGAAGCAAGGTGGTATCTATGGTTTCCTTTCTGGGATGGAGATAGGCTGACCTTGTCACACATGTAGGTCAGAGGTAATGAGGTAGCTGGCCATGGCCGTGGCCTGGAGACACCAGGTCAGCCACCTGCCCTCCTCAGATGCTTCCAGGGGTGGGGGGTGTGGGGGAGCAGGCACCAGGCTGGCAGAAGGCAGAAGCAGCAGGATAGCTCTGGGCGGGGAGGCAAAGAGACGTGAAGGGAGAGTGCCGTGAAAGCCTGTGCAAGGCTTCAGCAGAGAGCGTGGTTTTCTGAGAAAAGGAGAGGCGAGGAGGGATTGAAGCTGGGGGGCTGCTGCGGGGAACACTCTTTGCACAAGAGCTTTGTTCCTTTATGAAACCTCTTCATACTTCTCGGCCCCTTGGAAGCTCAGAGCAGTGTGGACGGAGGTTTTGAGCAAGGCACTTGGGGACAGGGGATTTGCCTTCTTAATTCCCAGGAGGACACAGACCCAAGGTGACCCTGCTAGTCACTGGCCTGCATGAAGCCCGTGCCATTTTCTGGACTCTGTTTTGTCTGGTGTGCTGTTAGTTCACTCACTACCTCTTGAGCATGCCCCTCTTGTCTGTGGGGGCATCATCAGAGCAGCAGGCCTAGAAGGCCCTACCCTGGGGACCTAGTTCTCAGGGAAAAGGAGAAGCCCTTCACTCAGGAACCAGGACGCGTGCACAGTCTGTCTGAGGAATGGCAATGAGTGAAGCAGTTGCTTCCAGCTTGGGGGTGGGGACAAGGGGGAGCTTCCCAGAGGTTGTGTCACTTCCAGAAAGATCAGTGAGCTGGGGCTCAGCGAAGATGATAATCACACAGAGCTGCATTTGGGGGCAGTCCTCTGTGTAGGTGGTGCTATGCTGGGTCCTGAAAAACAGCTCTGATAGATAGGAGTCGTTGTCCCCATTTTACAAATGAGGAAGTTGAGGCCCAGAGAGGCTAAATCAGAGCCAGATTGGCCACCTTGTGACTCTGGAGCCATGCTGCCGTCTGTGTCAGGCCTGGATCTCGGGGTCAATCTCTCTCTCTCTCCAGATCTCGGTTTGGGTTTTACTCTGTAGTCACAGAGAGTAACTGAGGTAGACACGGTCACTTTGTCACATGAGCCGTGGAGTCAGAATGGTCCTGGCCCTTTTCTCCTGCCCTAGTCAGGGCTCTCCCACACTGACCACTCTCCCTTGCCCTCAGGCCGGTGAGAGATGGAACCGCCATGTCCAGGATGAAGCTGCGGGTCTGGGGGGCCCTGACCTCCAGCCTGGGCTCTGCGCTGCCCTGTGGTCCCCTGAGCAGCCACAAGCTTCCCTGGGTGACAGGTAAGTGGGTGCTGAAGGTCAAGGGTTGCCAAGGGTCAAGGTGTCCCCTCGGGTGCTGCACTTGACCTGGAGCCCCTCCCCCGCAGTCTCCCACCACGACCCGGAGATCCCCTT